>NW_021163179.1:0-416641 GCF_004324835.1 Dendronephthya gigantea | reverse complement strand
ATATACCGAAGCGTATAGAGCTAATAACACGAAGATAAAAAAAACCAATAAACTTGGTTTACTTCATATGATTTATTCACTACAAATTTGTTTCGTACGACAAGCAGTGCTTGCCGCACTCATCATGCAGGTGAATTTAAAAATTACCTCTTGACCAAATTCGGCCTTGTCGTGTTATTGAAATATAGCCTATATATATCATTATATATAAACGGTAATATGAATCGCTAAGTATACACTTGATCATATTTAACTTTTTTTTAAATTCACCTGATGAAATAAATACAACACTCTCCACAGTTTAGTTCAAGGCGTTCAAATAAAATATTGTTTTCGTAAAATGAAGTTGAAAATAATTGTCATTGAAAATAATTTTATGCCTATAGTTTTTCACTTCCTTTGTGATTTCACTTTCAGGTACAGTGTTTTTGTCAAAATAAAATATTTCTTCATCTTTCACTTTGACAAAACAATCCACTTGAATTTGTCAACAAGTCACCTTCCAAGCGTGCTTGGTAGTGCGAACGCGCAAAACGCGAAGTTCAAGCCGTTTGGAAATATTTTGTCTATATTTTCGCGAGAAGCGCGTGCAAACACTGCAAAGTCGAGTAGGAAAGGTTTCAAAAGAAAAATGTCCCAGACATCAAGTAGTTCAGACAGATTCAATGATGTAAACGATTCTGCGTTCTTTGTATTCGAACCCTTTTGATAGGCAGGAAAACAATACTGGGCTTTTAGATTATTAACTAGCAGTAATCACAGATTAGTGATGTGCGTTCGGAAAGTGTGTGTTGATTTCGGTTAACGATCATTAAGGTGGCTCCCTACAGTTTTGAGAATATTGAAAACTATTGATTTAAATTGAAATTTTTGGCAGGAAATTTCTTGCTAAACGAAATAAATTTTCCAGATATATTAACCAACATTCTAACAGTCAGAAATTCCCATAAGCATGACGTCATTACTGTTGTTATGGTAACAATGGCGATTCAATATGGCAGACATTTTACCTTATCACGCATTTTACTCGAAAACAAGTTCGGTTACCCCAATTTTTTATTTTATAAAAAGTTTTCTTACAAAAAAATGGAAAATTTGAACGAATTAAAAAAAATTCTATAGAGCCAAAATTATTAAAAATTAAAAAACGTGATTTTTCGTTATAGAAATTTTTTGGCTCTATAGAATTTTTTTTAACTCGTTCAAATTTTCCATTTTTTTGTAAGAAAACTTTTTATAAAATAAAAAATTGGGGTAACCGAACTTGTTTTCGAGTAAAATGCGTTAATAGGTAAAATGTCGGCCATATTGAATCGCCATTGTTACCATAACAACGATAATGACGTCATGCTTATGGTCAATTTCTGACTGTTAGAATGTTGGTTAATATATCTGGGAAATTTCTTTTCCTTAGCAAGAAATCTCGTGCTAAAATTTTAAATCAAAACAATAAGTTTTCAAAATTTTTAAAAATTGTAGGGAGCCACCTTAACAAAAATGTTAACATTATACCGTCACAGGCGTATGTCATTCAAAAGGTTACCCGTAGAATGAGTGATTTAACAACAGTGATGGCTTTTATGCTTTAATTAACAACAAAATTTCAAAATGAATCGAGCACATGATCTCCAGTTACTATGGCGACTAATCAGAACGAGGCAAATCTGACATCGTAAATCTCGATATGACACGGCTAGGAAGTTATTCGTCAACATCAACGAGCAAGCACGTATACTTTTTCGAGTGTGACCGCGACGTCCATTTCCAGTAGCGATAATTTTCGCGCGAAGCGACATTTTACTTTTGTTTCAGAGCTCTCAACTGCAACCATCTGGAACAAATTGCTCAAATACAAAAGAATAAAGTCGCTTCGCGTGAAAAATGTCGCTGGTGGAAAACCAGCTTTACATTCCAATGCGAGAATAGCAGGGTGTTAACGCAAGCACGCGCTAATCTGGTGGTATAATAAGATTATAGACTACGTATTAAAGATTAACATTGCTTTAGAGTTTAGTAGCAGTATAAGCCGTAAAAAAATTATAAGAAAAGCTGAACCTTGATCTTTATTTCTAACCTTGGACTATAGCATTAAGTCCATGGATAAAAATTACAATGGAGTAAATATCCCAAAGTGTAGTACATTAGAAAGTAAATATAGACAAAGTTTGCTTTAAGATTGGAATTATTCTTGCTATCTTGATCATGTCTTGCTGGTGTCACCCAGGAAACAGCAATCCAGTAGACCATCGGAGAAGATGATAGGAGGAACCGAGTGACTACCTGCCAGAAAGCATGAATAAGAGTATTATTTTGCTAAGCCATTTATATAAAATATTTCTAGACCTTATGTTGTTATATTGTCGCAAATGTCGCCTCCAAAACAGTAGTCCCGACAGGTCACAGTTAATAATATTTAATTATATAGAGAATAATACGAGTGTTGTGAATGATATCGAATGAGTGAGATATCTTTTTCAACATGAGAAGTAAATTCCATCTTTCTAAGCATCCATGTATTTTTCTGTTTTATCAAATAGTAAAAAACTAGCTTTTTTTTTAAGTTTTTATCCCCCTTCGGTGGATCAAACCCGATAATCGCACATGTGTTTTTATCGCTTTTCAAAATGGAATTCGGATTCGTCAATAAAACACTGCATGCATGTTATATAATAAAAATGAGAAATATGCAACATCACAGTTCGCAACGTTGTCTCAATCTCACTCTCGCTCTACTCTCGTTTTTGTTACACGCTGTCTCATAAATGATCGCAATGCTATCTCTAATTAGTTATACCTCATGCACGAACCTTGAATAATATGGCCTTAAATTATGGTAATAGTGACTTTGCTTGTAATAATGTACTTATCTATTCTGTCAGTTTTCGACAATATAAACATGGTTTTCACACCAGTTTCATGCAGGGGGAAGCCCCGTGACACCTTTCAAGAAAATCTCGCCTAAATTTTTGTAATATTAACCAAAATGTGGACGAAATCCGCTTTCCATGGAAAAATAGTATGATAGATAAGTTCATTCTATAGAGTCAGCCTCGGGTGTTTCAGTGGAAAAACATATAACGTTATATTCAGCTATTTATAGAGGTCAGCTGACAAGCGCGCGGCGGTGCAGCTATGCTATTGGTTGAAACAGAAATTCAGCCAATGAAAATTATTCCTGCAAGGAGCTGCGACCTTACCCCTAGGCTAAGCCGCTTTGTTGTTAGCCACCTTTCTCCCAAGCATTCAGCTGACCTGTATACAATAGCGGAATGCAATGTTATATATTTTAGATATTATGCTACTAAAGCGACTGGGTACAAGGCTGCTAATTTCTGGCTCCAAATACCAAACATGGAAAGGAACGTAATAGACGTTCCATGCAATTGAACGGGATTCAAACGCGACAAAGATTCCCCTTTTCTGTCTCACCTGGACATGCATTGATGTGACACCAAACGCCATCAGGAAACTCAAGTGAGCCACATAAGCGAAGAGGTTTAAGGAATTCGACTTCTTTTGCACCAACAGTCCGAGGCTCAAAACATCTCTTCTGCTTTGTCGCCCCAAATATTCCCTGATACCCAACGCTGACAAAATCACCACAGGTAAGGCAAGTAGAAAATTTGGTAGCTGTTTTACTTCATAGTACTTCAAAAAACCAACGTTCCAGTAGTGCTTTTGTATGTAGGAATAGGGCAGGGGTATGTAGTGGTCACACCATGGTGAAATTTGAACAGGTTTGCAAAACAGGGTGTAGCCAAAGTATTGAAATAAGATAAATGGTAGAAATATCAAGCATGACAAGGATATTAACCTGAGACATTTCAAACCAAAATCAATTGGTTGTATTCGCTCAGCTTTTGATGTAAACAAACGGTAATGAAGAATTATTTCTTTCAGAAATTTGTAAGCAATAAATCCACAGGATGTTATGCCATTTGATCTGGCTGAAGTTCCTAGAGAGAACATAATGGCTGCTGGAAGATGATTGCCTCTCTCAACATACAACATTCCCCAAAATTGGGTCATAGAGTAGATGCTTTCTGAGTAGACAGATGAAAAAAACACACTTGCTGGGTTGAAACAGAATAGCATTGCAACCTTTTGAGCCAGTTTTGGACTATGAAATACAGTGCTTGTGAGTTTATGTAGTCCAACAGCGGCCATTGTGAATGCAACTGTGTTGATTAACATTGCAGAGAGTAAAAGGATTGACCTTTGGCTAATCTTACAAACAAGTGTTAAGGGTCTCAAGGTTACACCAAGAGTGTGAACACTCAAAGGCAGCAATGGAAAAAACGCCATATTCTGTTCATACTTGTAGCCATATTGTGCTATGTCTAGAAAGTATACAGCATCCCATTTTGAAAGCCCACCAAGTGTTGATGAGATAATTTGGTCCATGGTGGAGAGCTTGTGTGGTGATTGATAGGTGTTGTTGGGATGGCAAGAACGGTGTTCAACCGAAGTGTCATAATCAACTAACAAATTGTTTGACACACCCTAGAAAGATTATTAAAAGATGAAGTAATGCCATCAGTAACTACATAGTCAAAGGTAAGAACTTCAACCATTATTATTACTGCTAGTAATACCAGTATTTAACCTTGTATGCTGGTTGGAGAAAGATTGGAGAAAACGGGTGTGCTAAACTAACTATGTGTTAAACTTAGAATTCAAGTTTTACACTAAAATTGTCCTGATAAATGTTGGGGTGTGACATTGACTATAAACTCTAGTCTGCAGTCAGTATTCACACAAAAAATATAAGTTTACTATTAGCTTTTAAACCATGCCAAGCTTCAAATGTGGCTGTTCTCATGAGCAGATAAAAATTATCATAGAAAAATGTATGGTCTTGTAAAAACACTGCGCTAGGACGTAACTACCCTTTCAACCAGCGTTTTGTCTTGAGTGATATATTGTATTCTCAAGATATTTTGTTCATTGGGAATTCTTTCCTTCACTGTGGCCGGTCATAGCTTTTTACCTGGAATACAAGAGAAAGAATCCTTGAAATTAAAGCAATTTTAACAACTTTTTTCACTCCTATAAAGTCCACCATATTTATAAATTTTGGCACAAAACTTATCAAACGTCATGTAATACGAATTGTTATGGACACGAATGTGTCTCCACTGTTTTCTTTCTTTCAATAATTGTAAATTGTTTAGAGGTTTAAAAGCGAGACTGCGAGAGGAAGTTAAAAAGTACTTAAAACTCCATACAATATTCCTCAGAGTATTCTTACTTTCGTTTTTACCGGAAGAAAAAAAGACCATAATAAAAAATTACGCAAATTTTTTTATAAAAGGAAGCTTAAAATTCTGCTGTGGAAAGAAACGAAATTCGCATTGTCCTCCCCAACTCCCTTAAAAGCACATTTTGCGCGGCCAACGTGCGTCTTTCGATCGTCTTTGGATATTTTTATATTTTTTCGTCAATCCTTATCAATCCTTTTTGATGAAATAAGTATACTCGAAGAGAAATCATTCTTTTGAAAAGGGGGTTGTAAACTTCATACATCCGTCGATTGTTTGGCCCCTGCGTTCGTAAAAAGCAGGTTGTTCACCGCTGAAGTTTGGAAGATTGGTAGTTGCAGTTTGTAGATATGGATAACCCTCCAAACCAGACCATATACATCAACAATCTGAATGAAAAAGTTAAGAAAGATGGTGAGTCTTTTTTTATGGAACTCAAGTCGTACATATGTAAAGCATAAGGAATAGTAAAGCAGTATGTATGTAAAAAGTGGTAAAAGGGCTTCTTTTATGAGGACTTTTGAGTAAAAGCCAAGAAGCCTGCCTAGTAATTTTTTGCTAACAATGCCGTTGCACGAAGTTATTTCAATGTTACATTTATCTGCAGGCCAGACCCATCCAGCTAGGCTTCTGAAGTGCTCAGAGGAAAGCCCCCATTATATATAAACTTAGTTTTATGTAAAAATCCAGAGGCCTACCAACCAAGAAATTTACCAGTACATCTTCTATTACTCTATCAACTCTATATATTATCTTCTTCCATGTAATATTGTGTTCTTTCTGTGTCTAGAGTTGAAGAAGTCTTTATATGCAATATTTTCACAATTTGGCAATATTCTGGATATTGTTGCAATGAAGACATTGAAAATGAGAGGACAGGCGTTTGTCGTGTTTGCAGACATTGCAAGTGCTACAAATGCTCTAAGATCAATGCAAGGATTCCCATTTTATGATAAACCTATGGTATGTAATCTTGAATTAAAACAATCAGCTACCAGTGAATGCATATGCCAAAGTATCCCATGGAGTACTGGTTATTATATGTGAAATATTGACAAATGTAACATACATGAAATATTGACAATATTGATGTAAAATATTAAACAAAACCCTGAATACGAATATTGAGGAAGCTGCTTGTATTGCAGAATTATTAATTTTGTCAATACCTGATTGAATGATTGGCTCTTTAGTTTTGCAAAGCCAGTCAAGCTTCATGAGTATTTGTTTTTTTTATGTGAGCACCATGTAGTTACAGAGTGTGGTGATTCTTTTACTTGTCATCACTTCATATTTCTTTAAAATTTTAACAGAGGATACAATATGCTAAAAGTAAGTCTGATGCAATTGCTAAGCTTCAAGGGACCTACACGCCCAGAGAAAAAAGGCCAAGAGAAAAGAAGACAGAAGAAGCAAGTATGTACAGTGTGTGGTTTTGTAAATATTTGGAAAACAATACTAACGTCAATATTTTTCACAGAAAAAGCTCCAGCCAAAAAAGCTGCTGCCAAACAACCAAATAGAGCAGCACCTCAAGTGGCTATGCAACCTAGTAAGCACTTTTTACCTGGGTTAACGAATGTCTTTTAGTATCCTAAGCACAATTAATTTACCTTGCCTTTTTTCTAGACATGATGCCTCACATGGTCCCTATGCAACAACCTGATGTACCTGCTTTACCGAACAAGATCCTATTTTTAACCCAACTACCCCCAGAAACCACACAAATGATGTTGGCTATGCTGTTCAACCAGTACTGTTTTAACATTTTTACATTATACTATTTTTATATTATGTGTCAACATCTCGTATACTCACATTATTTCACTATAACTTATTGATAATTTAGGAAAAATATCTTATAATTATATCATGAAAATTTGACTTTACCCAAGTGTAAATACTGTTTATCACCGCACACAATATTGCACACAAAATTATTTCATAAACACAACATGTTAGTTAACATTAACATTTCTTTGTTCTGTTTTCTGAAATTTATGTGTTTATTCGTGTGTCATTGTTTGTTTTACTTCTATGTTAGATTTCCTGGTTTCCGAGAAGTCCGATTAGTTCCTGGAAAATCCGACATCGCTTTCGTGGAATTTGATAACGAAATTCAAGCAGGGACAGCGAAGGATGCGCTGCAAGGTTTTAAAATCACGCCGACAAATGCAATGAAGATAACTTTCGCGAAGAAATGAAAACATTCGTACACGTTTTATACAAATATCAAGATTAATCCAACACACACAGAGTTACCTAAAGTTCATTCGTTGTCGTGGATATAATCTTGGGCGTTTTGAACTACATAGTGATACAAAATTGGGCTGGATTAAGTATCCACTGCACTGTGTTTAAAATGAAACCAGACGTTCGTCATTAGAAGCCAAACCTAGTTTACATGCTACCTTTGATTTGTACACAAACAGTAAATGAGCAATAGTCGCGCAGCAAACTATCCTGGTCAAAAAGTTAAGGTGCAAATAACAATACTGTCAATAGTTTGCAGAAGCCGTTTCGAAGTTTTCTGTAAATTCAACCATAAACTAAGACATTTTTATTGCAACTGTAAATACATTGATCATTATCTTAAATATTGCGTAAATGGTTTACTGCCTCATGTCCATTTTTCAAACAATTTTTTTTTTTTAATACTGACATTTGAATACGTACATATATCAGTATTCTTATGCCTGATGTTATTCTAATCACAAGGTTACTGAATTCTAAATATTAAACCTAAACGTTTACGCTTCTCCGAGTAAATAAAAAAGTGATAAAGTAGACAAAAACTAAGACAACTTAATAGCCATGAAAATGAGATAAAAGCCATAGAACGAGGCCATCATTTTTTCACCACCTGAGCAAGTGGATGTTTCATCAACGTTGCTTGGAATAGGTTGATCCATTCTACTACATGGGCACTTTGGGTCAACATAACGGAATGATGTTCCCCACATCTTATTGCATACCTCTTTGCCACTGCCGTACATCTAAAATAAATATATTGTATAAATTGTCGCTTTTCAACTAGAATAGCCTGCCAAAAAGTGGATAGTCTAGTTTGGTTAGCTTTCAAAGGAAAACATATAAACAAGACTTCGCCTTTGGCTATAGGTTGAGTAGAAAGTGCATGTACTAAATAGTCGTAAAAATATACCTTTACGAGGTTTTCGTAATTTTACAAATACAACTCCCTTGAGACAAAATTAAAAGCAAAAAACTTGAAATTGCATTATTATCCGACGTTCTATATTCTCTGGGTCTAAACCTCCGATGAGATGTTCTGTAATAAGGAATCCAAATAAAATAACTTCCAGTTGCACAAAGAGTTCAGTGACGTCATGACTGAGTGATCACGAAGCCTAAACGTATACTTCAATTCAACTGGAGTGTGAAATTTAAACGCTCGGATTTCAATGTTTCAATTTTTTCTATGATTCTTATGTTTTTGTTTACCGAGGATTATATGACACAACTTCCCCCCCCCGTTTACGATGAAACCACCCGTTCGCGGGTTAACTATTAGGCAACAATCTTTGTCTTTACCTCCTTAAATGTTTGACATTTAGCGTCTTTTGGACACGTGTTATCCGGAGTATCGAAGCCAATTAACCAATTTTTTATGCATGTTTCGTCATCTTTACACGCTTCATACCAAGAATCGCAGTAGTCTCCACATATAGGGACGTTTTTTATTGTAGCATTACCGGTATGCCATCTGTACAGACGAGGTTCACAAGAATAGAAACATTCTTCTTCAAAAAGAAATTTCTCGCATGGCTGCAAGAGAGAAAAAATATGAACCAAATCTTTGTAGCGCCGTGAACGCCGTGTAACCAAATCTTACACTTGAAAAGTTTAGGTCGTTTTGTTAAATGCTTTCTGAATTTTCATTTGAAGCCCTGGACACCATTAGGGGCCTTGGCTGCCTTTTCTCTCTCCCCCCCGTTTTTACGCCCCTGCCTTTAGGTTTGAATCCAGCCTCGTTCCCAGGCGCTTTTAATAAAATATATATATAAGAACACTACAGACTTTTACATAGATCAGTGGCTAAGCAGAGTGAGCACGCAAGGAATTAAAGCGTGTAATGTTCGTATATTTAATTTATTTAAAGCGCCTGGGAACGAGGCTGGTTTGAATCCTCGTATGCAGGGATTTTTCCTCCTTTTTGTTGCACTGATAATAATGCGATACTATGTATTTATTGACACCCTATATAAGGTGATAGGAGGACATTTACCAAGAACAATTCGTAGAATATTGGTGGATTTCCACACGTCAGTGTTAGGTTTTTGTTGTAACAACTGATGCTCAGCAGAAGTCAATCATTGGCGCATATGCATTACAGCCATTACTACACGCGGTGTCACGCGCGTCTATCTCTTCTATGAATACACATATACAATTTTTTATATTTGTACGGCGTATAAAGTGTTCAAAGTATAAAGGTTAATATTTTATGTAACTATGAATTTAAAATGTTGTCATGCAAAACAAGACGCCTGATCTGGCGTTAACTCCGGCGCACGTGCCAGTCTTTAATATAGAGCTTCTGAACATAAACAATACAGTTCATATTCGCATTTAGATGCCTTGCGAGTTGCGAACCTATAAATGTTCGATTGCGAAATTTAGAAGCACATCGTACTTTAAAAAGTGTAGAAGTTCAATTGTTCAAAAATGTAAATAAACCGCATGATACATTCGCTTTGTCTTACACTTTGCTTTTGGAATAGGCGCTTATACAGTTATATTAAATCTTCAATCCTGTGCAAACTACGACGTGTCAACGCGCCCATACACGACTACATCATCTTATTAAACGGCGAAATAGCAGCGATATTATTAAAATAGGAACAGAATCTACATGTATTAAATATATTCTTACCCCAATTCAATCTAAACTTAATCGAACAGCATGAAAACAACGGTTTATTTGTTCCTCTTGGAGGAATTGCCGTATCATGCGAGCGAAATCGAATCGCGCATCGGAAAATTAGCCAAAGCTGTACACCACAACTCTTAGAAGATAAGACTGGGACGTAGATAAATACGGTTACATACACATTTCAAATACTAGAATGGTTCGCGCCATTTCAGACTTGCGACGACGAAAAATAATAAAAAAAAAAACAAAACAAAAAACAAAAACAAAACAAAACCGAGGCGAATTTTCAACTCCGTCGCTGACGCCGGAGTAATTATGATATGCAAAATTATGATATTAAACCTCACGACCAAACGTCTTTCACTTTCATTGAAATTGTATATGGCAGACTGCTGTCATCTTTGACTTTGTGTCGAAGTTACATTTGACCACGTACGAGACTTAGTCTACTTCTATTGATTCGAACATACATCGCATATATAATATATAAAATGGTTTATAATCATACATCTTACCTTGCTAATGTTTTTACAATGTCCCCAATGAAAGCCATTATACAGCTCTCTGGTTTGCGTCTTGTGTAACGTCTGAGTAAAATTCGCGGTACAACATGTATCATTGCTCCATGCTTTGCACTCAGGATAATCTTCAGTTGCTGGAGACGATATCTTCTTGTGATAGGTCCCAGGCAAGCATTGCTCTGCCCCAGACGAAATATAAAACAGCGTCAATATGACGAATGTTTGCAACACGACTTTGGTAGACATTTTCAAATTATGCTTTATGAAACGGTTGGTTTTTAATTACAGTATAATATTCTGTCAACAATTGCTGATGTAAGATCCGATTTAGATCCGATTTAGATCCGATTTAGATTGGTACTTGGTAGAGCACAGAATCAACTATCAAGCTGAAATACTGTCAGAAAAGCGTGATCGAAACTTAAGACTATAAGTACAAATGGTATAACCGTGTGCGTGGCATGCAATACTGCATCGTTGTAATTTGCATTTGAGTCGGCTTATATAACTTTAGACAATATGCATACATCACACAATACGAATTTGAATTAGAGCCATGCACTCAATCAAGCTGTCATATAAATTTTTACACAGCATTGTAATCACATGTTTCATTTGTACTTAAAAGTAGCAAGATTGAAGTACGGTACCCTCGGGCTTTGGTGCTACCTTTCGGCTTTCGCTTAACTGTTGACCAGCTTATTCGCAATTGCTGCATAGAACGGTTGGATGCCGTTGGATCACTTGGATGGTTGCCAGTGGCGTGGCTAAAACGATAATTGGGGGGTGTTTATTCAGATATTCAGTTCTGCATGCCATCCCGCCAGATTTTATTTGTAAATGTTTTTAATTTAATTTGTAAATTCGTCGGTTTATTCTAACCAAATGGCCAGTCTGTCACACGGTTGAATTGTGTTGTAGCACACCATGGTTCACAAAAACTGTTGTGTAGTGTAATTCCAGTCTTCATTTTAATAAGTGAGAACAACTTGTGCGTTGTCGTAATATTGTGACAGATAATAATGTCACACGTGTAAGAGGCTAAGAGCTTACCTAATACCTACCTCTGCATGATAGCGTTATACCATACTTTAATACAAATTTCGAAAAAAATATGATTTACGTAATTTTATAAGGTCCAATTGTACAGTTGGACCTTCCAAAAATAACTTAGTTTTGAAAAAGATATCTCGAACCGAATTTTTGTGTCTGAACTCCAATGTTGGACCTGTGCGCCGATTTCTGGTTATAATTTAAATACTTTACGCCAATTATTGTGGGCCGCTCGTGCTCGCATAATTCATGTTCACAATGCGCAGGCGCAACACATATTAAAGATTATTAGTTTATTTTTGCCTAGCTGTAAAACTCTGAAGATCCAAATTGAGTCAGTCCAAATAACAAAACCGCGTGGAGCTACAGGTTCAACTTGAAATGGCTACAAACACAGTAAAACATGAAACACAATCCAAAGATCTACAGGATTGCAGTCTTTGTCTTTTTTCTTCAAAATTGTAGGCTGATATTAATTTGAACCAACCTATTGCCATATGCATATGGACGGGAAGGCAGGTAAATGATTTCATCAAAATAACCTGATTTACAAGTAAAAATTACCCAATTAGTGCATATGAAGAGAAAGATTCAAGCTCCATTCAGTATACTGCACTTATTTAATGGCACGGCTAAAATTGGTTCCCTTACCCAGTTTTATCAGTGTTCAGGCTACCCCCAACACAAAGGCGAGCACGAATGAAATTAGACGGGTACCCGTTTTAGCTAGCCGTGCCGTGCCTACAAATTGAATGTAACATTAAAGCCCTGTTTACACTACACAGGATTTATTGGCACGGTACGGCTAAAATGGGTTCCGTGCCCATTTCATCCGTGCTCGGCCATTGTTTTGATAGCCTGAATACTTTGGTAGCCCAATTAGGCACGGGTACCAATTTTAGCCGTGCCGTGCCATAAAATGGAGTGTAGTGTAAACTGGGCTTAAATCAACCCTAAGCCGGTCACATGTGGTGGCTTTATACGTGGTAAAGTACCATGAATGCTAATTAGGATGGCACATTATACAATTTGTCACGTTCATTAGAATTCTTTATATAATGTTTCAACCTAAACGCTCTAGCAATATTTTCACAGTGTACCGGGACAAAAGAAATTCCATAGTCTAGCTCAGAAAAGATCAGTCCCGCTTATGTTCAGTAATTCTTTTTCACTTGATGCGGGCAGGTAACCCAAGATCCTCATGACCTCAGCGCACTGATCCTGCACTTCATTCACCAACTTGAAAGGAAATTTCCTTCTCCACTCGCTAACCGAAGCCGTAGAATTTCGCGACGTCGAATATACGTCGTCGCTGTCCCACGCAAACTCCGTATTTCGTTTCAACCACTCTCTGACCACCTCCGACTCTTCGATTCTGGCAAACCGCGAGATTTTCTTGTAAATTTCCAGCGGACGCATCGCGGCGTCTTCGTATCGTAGCAACATGTAATGTTCCGAGCCTGCTTGTTTCCCGTACTTCAGGTCACTTTCTATTCGACTGCATAAATTTGCCGAAGCGATGCGCACTGACCTTCGCAAAGCGTTCGTAAGATTTTGATTGTCGCGTATCGGGACCTTAACCTTGTTTAATTTTTCGCCAATGTATACGTGAAGTCTCGAATTTATAATCGCCCTGGGGTCTCGAACAAGATGGATGGCATTCAGTTGGAAAGATCGTGAAGAGCTAGGAAAGTATTCAAAAGTCTTCCTGGTGCCTGTTCTGATGCTTTTCACAACTATGTGTTCTTTCGAGTTGCATAAACGGCTCAAAATCGTTCGATTTAATGGTTTACACTCAAGCATCGTAAGACGACGCTTTGCGTCAATTTTGCATAAATTTGGATTCGTTAGAACCTCGCTTTTCAATCTGAACGACGATCTAGATAGGAATTCCGTTACAAGCGGATGTTTTTCAAAGGAACATGTATAAATCACCTCCCATAAATGGCGAACTAGCATGTCGTAAAGTAGCGGGAATTTGCCCTGACCGGCAATGTCTTGCAAAGGGTATATCGGCTCGAATAGGTAAAATACCCGGGGATTCCTGTTGAACATTTCCCCGACGAACGAAGAGCCGGATCGCCGGTATGCAAGAATAATCACTTTAGCACCTTTTGAATTGTCGTCGTTTTTTTTCTTCTTGCTGATGTTGTTTTTGTTGCTGTTATCAGTGTCTTTTATACGTCCTAACCTATTTACGCCTTCACCATCTCGATGCTTTCTTGACTTTTGTGTACGAAGTGATGGATCCGTTTCGATGAAGTTCCTTGGTTGGTTTTGATCGTCAGCCTCGTAAAATTGTCTTTCATAAGAGAAAACACTTTCTCGAACTGACTGTCGGGTTCGAAAATTCCCATCGTCAGTTTGCCCCGACCGGAATTGTGGATTCGCTTCTCGACGCCCTCGCCCTTTCAGTGAAAACTTGTTTACATGCCTCCTTGATCCGGCATAGTCCGGTAACAAGAAGTATTTTGACTTATCCAGCTTATCTTCGTCGTAGCCAATTGGAATCATCCCTGCTTCTGCAAGCTCGTTCAAAATTTCACTCGTTTGGCCAAGCTGTTTATAAATTGTGAAAAGGACATGTAGCGCCAGCAGAGCGAGGAATGTTGTTAGTCCCCAACGAAACCAAAACATCTTCTTCAAAATATTAATCTCCTTCATTTTTCTCCGTATGTTGTTAAGACTTTAGTCAAAATGTCAGTGTCGTTTTTAGCCGCCCACAAATCGTATAGATATTTTGCATATATAACTGTTAGGGCGTACTTTTTATTCTTCAAAGCAACAGCTCTTTAATGACGGAATTAAAAGCCACAATTTTCCTACTAAAAGATAGTAATACGTCTTGGGAATCAGTGTGATACGATGAGACGTCTCCTCAACCTTAAAAGTTAACAGCTTTCTATTGTTCCATCGATTGAAAAGTGTGAACTAGCTTTTAATTAAATCATTATGATACCAGCAACCAACAAGATACACCTCGAGACATTGATTAAGCTGTTGGAGATTCAACTTTTGGACAATGATAACACGCGTAGATTTATGTAGAAGCTTTAGGCATTTCCATAGAAATGAGCACAAAATTCTAATTAGACGGAGGTTTTGCTTGGCGAAGTCTTGTCTTCTTCGCTTTCTGACAGGTTAAATATAGATGCTTTCGACTTTCTTTTCTTCACATCAATCACGAGGACAACCAATGTATAGTTCCAAAATATTTTTTTAGGATAACAAAATCACTGGTTCAAAGTAAAAAAGGCGGTAAGGCGACTGCGCACTACTGAAGATAGTGCATAAAGAACTTGTCGACTTGTCGTCATTTGATGTGAACTAGCTTCGGCCAAATGTCGTCCACAATTATTTATAATCGATGTTAAAACTTAACCAAAACAAAAGCCAGCTGTCACCAGTCGAGTTAACAGGTCCGGACATTGTTCTTTCCTTTTTTCAAAAAACAAATGTTAAACTACATTTGTTAAGCTACATCGGTTTTAATGTTTTAATGCTTTCACAGCAAATGTTTTCTGCAGTGTCAAATTGAAGTCTGAAACAGTTGAGAAAAATGTGTCAACTATCGGTCCTCCGGCAGGAATGGAATTCATACTCCTTTGCGATGCCGGTGATTGAATATTAGATGTGTATGATTTTCACTCGAAATTAAGACCTTAATGCCCTTAACAGATCCTATATCGAATGAAGTGCTACGAAATCGTAAATATTTATATTATTTACGATTATGCTAACATAATTTAGTAATTATGTATCATTTAATTGTTGGATTTCCGTCCAACTTATCCACCTGTTTTTGGGCGGAAAGCCCTAGACCGGGAACTGATCCGGACGAGCTGTGAACGGATTCACATCAGACGAGTTTTCCGTCTTCGATGAGTCTTCCTTCTAAGACGAGTTTCCCCTCTCTAATATGAATTCGGCTAATTTTTTTGTTAGCCAGAGCGAGGGCAATTTGAGGTTTAATTAAAAGTCGGAAATTTTTACCATGTCCATTGGGCAAAACTTTTGCTTCCCAGTCCCCCCCCCCGATTTTCGATTTTTCCGAATAAATATCAACTAGAGTTTATGTTCAAAATAATGTTCAACAATAAACACATTCGATCTCTCTCCGTCACATTGTTATAAGCAAAATTGATGCACAGAATTAACTTGACTCCTCTTTCTGTTGCAATTTTAACGCGTAGTGTTGTAAAAAACACAAAAATTTAAATTGCTGTTTAAACTTTAAACTATCGCAATATGCAAAACTATACCGGCAATAGTCGAGAAATGATACTGTGATAACTTCGCAAGGTCTTGGAAATTAGACGACTTGCGCCTAAGACTAATTTCTTACCCCGGCAATAAAAAGGACATTTTCTGAAAGAGCATATTAAAATTAGTAAAACTGCCATGTCTGGCTGGGAATTGTTGTAAATTATGGAAAATGTAGCAATGCGAACTAAATTAGTAACTAAATTAGTTACACATTTCCGCGCGTAATACAAAAGTATTCAAAATTTGCTAACTTCGCATTGCTATATTTGCCGCAATTTATAGAATTTCGCGGCCAAACTTTGCATTTGCAATAATTTAAGTACGCTCTTTATAGCTCTCGCGGTTTATTTCCTTCTTGTTACTTCTATCAAAAATGAGTCTAAAGCGCAAGTCGTCCATTGTGATTTGTTTTCCTGGAATAGGAAACGACCTCTTCCGGTTGGTTATTCAGATTTCAAAACTACCACTATTTTGCATATGTGAACATAATTTATAGGTTTATGGCGGCGGTGTTGTTTCTTTGTTTTTGGTTTCACTTGTTGGTTTAAATGTTGCCCCAAGGAGAAAGAACTTGCTTTAGTACATTTGTCTATGGCCTGCCTGTTTTACTAGCTATATTGCCCGCAGCGACAAGCAATGGTATGTACATAATATTATATACAGTCATCATATCATTACGCTCGATCGTCTAGCGTATTGAAGTTTGTTGTGTTGGTATTGGGTTCTGTTCACTAAATATGTTGTAACAGAATGCAGTCATTCGGAGAATTATAGAGAGGTACCGCAGTTAATATCGATCAGCCCTGCTCATTTGCCCTGCTAGTTGTATATATGCAGTTGTTTTTAAAATAAGAAGGATTGCATGTTGACAAGTAGCTATAAACCGGGACTAAGCATTTATTGTATAATAAATATTTACAAATAGAAGTGTGTTTCGGGCCTTCTTGTTTTGAAAGCCTAGCTGGAAGTCATATGAATATGTAAGTTATAGGCGGAATCACAGCAAGTTTCAGTCTACTCCTTTGTATCAAGGTCCAGATTTAATAAATTATAATTATAGGGCTGTTTCTTTGTATGTGATCTTGGGCTTCCATTCAAAATTTCAAAAATTTCCAATGCACAGCCCAGGGATATAATTAAACAGGGAATTATAAAAATGCAACCAGAAAGTGTGCCTTTTTTTCATCACTTGGAACTGATTTAATAATAGTTACCAAATTTATACCAGGAGAGGTCAGGAGAGGGCAGTCTAACTAGATTTGAACAACTTTGGTTAAAAATATTGCAATTATATGGTCTGGTCATAATATGCAGGGAAAAAACAGCCGGTTGCCCAGGGTAGTGTGCAAATTGTATTCATGAGTGCAAGATCCCAAAAATGTTGAAATCTTGCAGTGCATGATTTCCAAATGGAAAGTAATGCTAATAACGGTCTGTCTATTTATGATAGCTGCCAATTGGTCACTTAAAAAGCAGTTATTAAGATGGCCTATGCATGTATGCAGACAAATTGATTGCTTCCCCATTCCTGGATAGGTCATTCAACCCTTTTAAATGGCAAGACAAGCAAAAGTGCTTCCTTACAAATGGAACAATTGGCATTTGGGCATATGTGCTAGAATAATTAATTGTTGACTCAAAATTTACAACTGAAAATCTGAAGAGGTCACCAATATTTTTGCCTGTTTGAAATAATTCAAATAAATCATTAAGTTAGGGCTCATACTGTTTGGTATTCAAACACATGCAGTTGGTAGAATTTATAATTATTGGTTTAAATGCCAGTTTGCACTGCAGTATAAGCCTTATATTTTATTTTCAAGTAGCTGAACATTCCTGTACATATTCTTTGAAATGAAGAATTATTTTTTATGTATGTGTTAAAGAGCCAATGATTTGCGCACCTTTTATTAGAATAAAACTTACAATGTCGAAGTTGAAAATAATGATGTTGTGACTAATTATTGAAAGGGTATATTGTTGGAATGTTGAGATATATAAATTCTCAGTTCGCGGATCACAGACGCTTATGCAAAAACACTTCTCGGACTTGATTAGTCGTATTTCATTTATTTACTGCGAAACGCATTTAACAAAGGCAACATAAACAATATTCTTATATTACGTAGGACCTACTACTATTGCAAATTAGTGAAGAAAATCTTTTGTAAATAAAGTTTTGTATAGCTCCATAACGTGCTGTCCCATATGTTCGTCATTTCTTTCCTTGTCCATCGTTATCGGAGTTCTTGTCTGCAGATGACTGAGTTCTAGAAGCAAATGAGTCTTTGGGAATGTTTCCATCTTCGTAATGCTTTGACTGAGTGCTCATGATACAAGATTTGTCGTCTTGACTGACGTGGGTTTTCGATGATCGTCCGCCGTCCATTTTAGATTTAACTTCACTGAATATTCAAAATAATAGAACTGAATAAGTTAAACTAATTTTATCTCATAGTTATGCGGTATCGGCTATTTTTGTTGTCTAGTGAATTCAAACCAGTGTGAGAAATAGTTTAGTTGAAAGTGTCTTCAGGTGTTGATATCTTAATTTTTGTGAATGGCCATAAGCTGATAGGACAAGAAATTTTAAATTTATCCATGCAGCATCGCAAGCATGTAATTTTAGAGGTTGAAAACGGGTCTTAATTTCGAGTGTAATTTTACATATACTTTACTCTTCACTCACTTCAGCTACATTTACTAGACGACGTGTTATCGCCGTTGACGTTGTCTTCATCGTTAGCCTCAGTTGTAATTTTTTCAAATTTCTTCTCAAAAACGGCTCTGCTTTGGCGAGGTCGACTGTTACAAGGTATAAGGGCCTAATTCCACGGGCGCTTTCTCTCGTCTCTTTTATTTGAATTTCGACTACTTGAATAAATTAATTCTGCTTCATTGCTCACAATTCAAAAGCAGCAGTATTTCGCTTGAAAATTTAGCCCGTGGAATTAGCGCTTAAGTAATGTGTCGGGTTCTTATGCGATGCGGGTATTTAAATAACTTTATAAAATAACATGAATATAACGCGTGTTCTGATTAGTCGAAGCCCGTGTTTTTGGATCAGGCCATCCAAACACGGAAACCATTAATTAATTGTATATTGCCATTGGGAAATACCCGATGAATGAAGCAGAGGGAATTCCCGGCATAACATTGTCATAACATTGCTATTTTACTACGTATACAATTAATCTTTTCTTACCTAATTTAGTTCGAAATATTTCGAATATTGTATTTTTAAAGCTCAGCTAAGTTCTTCTCTTTTAATATATGTCTTGTGGTAAAGTAGCAGTGTTATATTATAACAGTGCATCTTGACCGCAAAACCTTGCTTGAATACTAATATTTGCCTTAGTGGGGTAATCACTTCCTGAAAATTTCGTTCCATGAAGCAACTTTCATTTTTTACTTTCATGTTGTTGAAACTATACTCGTTCAGCTCCCCCCGTAAATATTATTAAGAAATAGTTTATTTGTTTCTCTTCCTACATGCCGGACTTAGAGAACAGGGGGGAGGTGTTAGCCTGTTAGCATGCATTACTCTGCTTTTGCACGTGTACGCGCACGTGTACACAGGTGATTCTAGAAAAAAAAACAGTCGATTCATGGAAAATGGGAATTTTCCCGTGGGAGTTACCCGATTGCAATATATATATAGAGCATGAATTTTGAAAATTGAGCAAGATTGATTTTGGCTTCAATTGGGTTGCTGTTTTGTCGAATTGCAAGAACTTTCTAAATCTTAAAAAGAATTTACGTATAAGGTAAGCAAGCAGCCTTATAAACTTGTGACATTTCCTGTAAGTGGAAGACGGAAGACGTAAAATATTTTATATGCTGGCCCGTTAGGTTTACGTTTAACTCTAATGTATTTTGTTCACGAAGTATTTGGACACATGCAAAATGTTACACCCGGATCTTGCTTTCAAATGTATTTTGCTGTCATGTCAAGATGAGTGTGTAACATATCTGCTTGCAAACAGAGATATCGCGCGCAAACAAAGCAAACTATTCATCTAACGATAGGTTTAACCTCTCAATTTCGTAATATTGTGGTATAACAAGGAGAACAGCGCTTGCCAATATAGCAAATTTCTAACTGAAAATTACTGCATGTTTTAGGCTATAAATTTACTCCTATTTATGTAAAGGTCTAGTAGTTTAATCAATTTTCTCTATTTTCATTTTTTGCAATTGTGCATGTAAAGCCAGCTTTATTCAAGTTCTGTAAAATGTATAACGTCATTAGATAAAAGTGCTGAAATGACAAAATTTTAAACACGGCGATGCTGGGTTTTGTTGGTGGTTTCGGTCCATGCAATAAAAATAATTTAAATCGTCTTGCCAAAGGCTATTGTTAATTAACACTTATTTACTGCGAACGAAGGAAACGTTGTGTTTTGTGGACCCGAGACCTGTCGATATTTCACGAGGCGAAGCCGAGTCAAATTTCGATGGTCGAGGGTCCACAAAACATAATGTTTTCTGAGTTCCCAGTAAATAAGTTTTTTATTATATACCACTTGTCAAAAAAAAACCAAGCTACAAGGTAAACAACGAAATATCTATTCATAAAAGACATATTTTCAAATGGATAAAAGTTTTTATTTCCCACGAGATAACACCACTGATAACACGTTATCTCACTCTGCAGGGGGTCGTGCTAGCGACATCAAAATTTCGTCACTCTCGCGTGATTCCTCTCGACCAATGAAACGCTACGAAAAACAAACCTTGCCAAGTGGTATATAATAATATATATTAAACCAATATATAAAAAAAATAGGCCTGCTAAATTATAGATCTTCGTGTGAACAATTAGCTACTTTTAGTTTCACTTTAGTCTTTACCCATTCACGTAAAGCTTGATTTAGTTTGACTCCCCGGCCGCTGCACGAAAGAGTGCATGATTCAAGACAACTGTAAAGTTTTAAACTTTCAGGTGAACATTAATATAAGAAATGGACGGGCAGCCAAAAAATCCAGTCACTCAAGCGGACAAATCTCGCATTCAGAGCACTCAGTCAAAGCATTCTAGCGATGGGAATACTGCCAAAGGTTCGTTTCCTGCAAGGGCACAGGCTGCTGCTGATAAGCACACACACGCTGGACGCACAAACAAGTGATGAAATACCTGTAGATCACAACGAATGGAGCTATTAAAGGATCACAAAAGATTATAATTCAATTGAATTTATGACTGATGTACTGATATAACCTTAATTTAACCTTAATATAACCTTATCTGCTTAATGTTGCAAAATATAATTTAGAAGTGAATATATATACATACTCTGTCAATAATTTGGAGATAAATGCATGACTGTCTGTAGTTATGCAAAATACAACCTTAGTCTGTATATTGCATGAGTCTTACTGGCGATTAAATGAATGCAAAGGATTTTTATGGCGCTGACAGTTAATTGAAAATCATAATATGATTGTATGTGATGATTTTTTTGTGCTTTTGGATGACAACCTCTATACTTCTCTTCCAACACAGTCTTGTTATTTATTAAGAGACTTTCATATATGTGACGATTTTCTATATACTAAACGTAACTTTACTGCAAAAAAGACCACTCTTAATTGCTGGCTTCTATATATTTTTTATCCATGTAAGTGCATAATTTTACATGTCAGATGATGACATGTTGGAAAACGAGCTACATTATGATCTTAAGTTCATTTCGCAACGCAATAAAAATCCTTTGCATAGCAACTTGCATAGCTTGGAACAGAAAAGTCCAATTTATAATCACATTTTGTTTTTATGTATCGAGTTTGTTTTGTTGTCCGCTGTAATGATATAACCAGTGTTATTTTCTAAATTCGTGTTATATACTCTATATGCACCATGCAAAATAAAAAAAATAGCTCCATACCAAATTCGTTTTTTCTGGAAACTTAAATAGCTGTTTGGCTCCAGGTCACTTGGAGGTCTGGACCCACTTTGTAGAAAACTTTTAGGGTCAAGTCATGAAGACAACTTTTATAGGGGTAATTTTGTCTGCATGTATTTGGACCATATTTCTTAGCCACTCTCTATGAGGCTAGTTCAGAGGTAAAAATATCTTTACCTATATAGATCAACGTTAATGTACATTTACAATGTGTTTTACTTCTATAGAGGAGCTTACTTTCAGCTGCATGACCATGCAGTCTATATAGTCTATATATAGAATATCCCATGTATGCAAGATGAGTGGACAGAATTAAGCACGAATCAAACGAGTCTAACTTCACGTCTAGTATAAGTGTATTTGTGTCCGAGAACGATAGTATAAATTTTATCCTTAATTCCTTACCTAAATTATGGTTATACTAATAGTGTATCACAGATCCGATATGGGCTGGAAATCAGGCTTGAATCATGGAATTGTACTTTCCCAACATATATATTCAGTGCCGTGTCATATCTAACGTGTAGCGAAATGCTTAGCGAACAAATATAAGATAAACTTTATCGTAACACGTCTCGTTGTTCATGAATGACATTCTTTCTCCGCATGTTTATGGTTTGATTCTATCTTTTTATTTCCTAATAATTTTAGGGCTCTCAGCAGCAAAGATCGAGAACGTTACTATTCATAAACAAGCTCGCGTTGGGTTAATTTACTATAATGTTCCAATCGAATGGCAGTTTACACCTTTCAACCAGAGTCGTGTGCCATCTTTTCAAATATGGCTAACAAGCGACGACAAGGATTTTGGAAACAAGGTAGGTTGGTGACGTCATTTAGTGCATGTTTTTTTATTGGTGGCATTGTACCACCAGGAAACAAATAAGCATGGGGCATAGTGGAAATTTAGGAAAACAGCTAATAAAAAGGAATCGACATTTCGTTCGAAATTATGCGACTGCCGCACGCTTGAGATGATTCTTGATGAGTTAATAAGCAACGTTAACGTGGGAGGAATTTCAACATTGATGTTTCGAAAAGTAATTGTACTTTTTGCAAAGTCTACAGATATGATAAAAGAATTAAACGATGTTGGAAGGATACTGGAGAATTGTAATTCTTACTCCGTATGTTCTCCCAACATTCCCTGTCGTACATTATTGCACCATGCATAAGAGAAGCGACGCGTTTTTTCACTTTTAATAAATTCAATTCTTATATAACAATAGACATGGATTTCTGGGTTCGACCCGCTATCTTTCCTAGTCGGCTAAATTTGCAATGCAATGGTGAAAAAATAAAATGCGTTTTCAGTTAATTTGCATGTGCGGAATGCATCTGCGGAAGTTGTGAGAACAACTCACAGAGAATCAATCACTCACAGAGATTCGACAGACATTCGAAATGCCACAAAGGCGCACATAATTATAACGTCGTCTTATTCACATCGACTTCTCTGTGTAGAGGACAATTGACTCTTCGACACCCGGTGGGAACATGTTCAAATACATATTCCTACGCCTTCCACCAGACAAGAATTATACTGCTCATATCGAGTGCTACTCGTCGACGAAAAATTTGATATCTTACGCGAACATCACGTTTGGGGTAAAGCGAGAAATCCTGACTGAAGAAGGTATATGCATTAAAATCCGGTCTGTTATGAAAAAGGTCGATTTTTAGCCAGAATATTCGTGTATATTGAGAGTTATTTCCATGTTTATTTCAGTCCTATTTCGCTTATGTAGGCGTGATGTCAACAAATATCTGCGCTGCAGATGGGTATTTGTTCATCCATTGGGCAGTACCAGAGGATTTGCGGTATTCCTCTACACCTGTTTCATTCGATATGACAGTTTGTAATACGAATTCGACTCCACAAGCATGTACAAATGGAGTAAAAACAATGTGTAAAGCAATATACTATTATAACGGATCCTCCTGCAGCGGTAAGAGTGCTATATTTAAAAAAGAGCGAAATATCACACCCATCATTTGTCCTTTGTACAATTACAAACCTTCTCAATTTTTATAGGTAGCATTCAGTTATATGAAGAAAACTGGAAAAAATATGTTACTGGAGAACATTCAGATGTAGATACAAGTATGGCCAGGCCCTTGCTGAAGTCTTGGGACAAACTTAGATACGTATTTGGGTGTGGTATATATTTGGAAACATGTAAAAAAGTTCGTTTCGTACAACCCCTAAAGTATTATGTGCGTACTGGCGATGGCATAGTCGGAAATCAATATGAAAAAGTAGAACTATATAAAGGTACATAGTAATGAATATTTGTTTTTATAATAATAACTCCTCGGCGTAAAATATGCAAGCGCATAGCAACGGTTTATTTACTTACAAATAAAACAAATTTAAGCGCGCCAACTAAAGGTCCCGCTCAACAACTCAAGGTCCTCAACAACTAAAGGTCCATTTGCGTTGCTCTGCTGTTACACGAAGATTGATTGGCTCGTTTGTTTTACGGAGCCAATCATATTTATTAAGGCCTTTGCATCCCCCGTTTGACGTAATTACGAGAAAGGCCTATTTCCGCTCATACGAGAGAATATTTATGGCTGAAATCTACTTGTTCACATCTATCAAAATAAATTTGTGTCTGAAATCACAAGTCATCTATACTAGTCATAAGATTAGTATTTTAGCCCAGATTTGTTTTTTTTAAGGTTTTTCATCACCTGAACTGGGCGACGACTTCGTTCATTTGATACAGACTAGAGAAAACCCAAACAGTATTACCGCTGTAATTCGTTTGCGTTTTAATATAATTTGCACACGCAATTCTGCAAGGAATTTTAGATTTATTCTGTCGACATCAGGAGAGGACATATACAAGGTTAGTTGTGTTCAAAGATTTGTGTAGTACAGGCCTCTCGGGTTTGCTCAGTACTCTCGGTATAACAGAAAACTGAGCACTAGCGTTTACCCACGGGAGTAGAAATGCTGCCTAAAAGCATTTGCAAAGCAGTTTTCGGCGTGCCAAACTCGTTCATGCAGAACTTCCCTATAGAATTATTACGGCCAATTTGTTCTCCTAAAGTATATATATATTAATATATATATATATATATATATATATATATATATATACAGCGTGTATAAAAAAACTGCAAATACCATAATTTTGTACTCACGAGATCATACATTAGAATTTTAAGAGCTGTGCAACTAGTTACGCTTTTGGGACTTGAAAATACTTTTAACTTGTTTTAAAATAATAACCTCCCCCCTCCGAAAAAAACCCCTAATATTATCCATTGTCCCTGTCACGATGCCGTCATGCAATGTGGCAAGAACAAGTTTTGATTTACGCCCTAATTGTAAATTAGGATCTGCTGCTTTGCTTGCTCGTTTCAGGCTCGTTCGCTGCGGCAGCATGGAATGATCTGCAACTCACTTGTTTGACATGCTTTTAATTTCTGATACAGCATCGTGTCGTAGACATCGTTGATGTCGGACATTCATATAATGGAACATATACAAAATGGATACACGTTCCCCACATTATTCCACATTCAAATTATACAGTTCGAGTCATAACGACAACCTTTGTTGATATCAAGCCAGAAACCACAACTCGAACCTTTACAACCCCCGAAGGAGGTAGATATACAATGTTTGAAGTAATTATATTATAATATTACTTAAAAAATAAACATATATATATACACATTTTCAGTGCCAAACCATAGTCCTGAGTTACAGCCAACTTTTCTTGGAGTGTATGATTGTACTGAAAATAAAAGAAATGTGACGGTGAACTGGAAGGTATACAATAATGATTTAAACATACAACTTTCACTGATGCAGATTTCGCACGGGGTAAACAATATGTCTATAATTTATAATTAGATATAATTTTTAGGGGCATCTGCAGTAAGACATTATAATCTTGATATATGTTGGCATTTCCAAACAACCATGTCTATAGTTGAAAGGGTTAAGAAAGATAAACGTAATTTGTGAACATTCCATTAATAGAGTCCTTCGCGATTCTTCAGGTCAGCTTGGGGGTGTTTTTTTTCGGACCGCAGGAAAATATCAGCTCATTTAGATCATCCCAGTTCTCATGATATAGATGACTTATCAATAAGGTTGCCAAAACCGGTGTCAATTAAAGGCATGGATTTTTTTAGAATAGATTATGGTAATGATGGCTTGTCTTGCCCTTGTTTTCTTGTTTTGAGAAAAAGTTCTTGATTTTTCGGAAACATTTTTTTGTGTTTCGTACCAGTTTCCAGATCCGAGGGAACGAAATGGCGTGATAAGGAACGTAACCGTGAAATATTTTACGAAGAATTCCAATCCAAAATATATCAATCTGCCCAGAGTAACAACAACCACGATTTTTGGTTTGGATTGTGATACCGAGTATAGTGTACAAGTTCGAGCATGTTACCATGGCAACACAAATTGCAGCGTGTACAGCAAGATTAGAGTTATCACGGTCCACCGTAAGTTTAAACGCTGATAAATTTCAAACACTACTTTTAAAAGAGAGTACCGAAATGAGTCAAGCAGAGAAAGTTTGGTTGCGAAATGTTGTAAAATGCGGGAAATAGGGGCTTCCAAATTTGACGTTTGCTTTTTACTACGCACGCGGAAATTGTTACCACATTCAGGCCAAAAATGGTAGCAATGTCCGTACGTATAGCACAAAAATATACAAATTTGCAAACTTTGGAAGACTATATTTTTCGTATTTTACAACATTTCGCAACCAAACGTTTATCACGTACACGTTATATGCACAATTCACAATGCCTATTTCAGTAAAACTTCTTGATTATATTCTTTTAGATGTCGATATTGATCGCCAAACAGGTGATGTTAACTATCGTCTTCCTCTGTGGATCAGCCTTGGCATTGGCGTGCTATTAATCCTTGTACTTTTCATAGTGTCTCTGTATTGTGTTTGCAGGTAGGCACTAATCCATCCGAGCATCGGCAACACCTCGTTGCGAGTGACTGCATATAATTATAAAATCAACTCAAAAGCATTTTCATTGGATGAGAAACCTCGCAGCGAGCTTGCCGTTGCGATGAGTGAAAAGAGCTATAGCAAATTTCTTCATTCTTCACCGATTGCAATCAATTGGCATCGCTGACGGGCGGCGATATATAGAATATTTTTAGTTGCATTTAGTCGAGGTTTAGCGGTTTAAGAATTATTCGTTTTTATTCTTTAGGAAAAAAAAGAAGGCCCTCGAGCCGGTAAGACATGCATGCCTTATACTTTCGACATCGAATCGCCTGTTCTGGCGTTAACTCCGGCGTGCCGTGCGTGTGCCAGTCTTCAATATATGAAGCTTCTGAACATAAACAATGCAGTTCGTACGGAGACAAAACCGTGATGTAGATAAATACGGTCACATACACATTTCAAATACAAGTATATTTCGCGCCATGACACACTTGCGATGACGAAAAATAAAAAAAAACAAAAAACAAAATAAAACCAAGGCGAATTTTCAACTCCGTCGCTCACGCCGGAGTAATGACGACTTTTTTGAATTGACGTATTACTTTTGCCCCAATTAGTTTAAGGGAATAAAACCCATTTATTTCAACTTTAATATTTAGATTATGTTATATGACTAAGTTTTGAACAGCATTTGATTCATCGCTATTGTCCCTACTCTGGTTTAATAAATGAAAGTAATCACCACACAAAGATTACATTCACAACCCAACGTTTCGACACTCCGGTTTAGTGTTTTCAACAGAGGTGATCTGATGTTGAAACTCAGTTCCTTATATATCAATCAGGTGTAAATATTTTTTGGCAAATAGCTTCCGTCATCCCTATTTAGGACACAAAGACAACGCCTTATTGTCCATAACGATCGTACATGCTTGGCACCATGTTGGCCTACATTTCTGGTCACGAGCACCTATATTACGCGACATATGAGGTTTTCAGCACATACACAAAAACTATATACGCTCTTAAAAAGCGACTTAAAATTAATTGCAGTTTTAGAGTCATATTTATGTTAATTGTTTTTGAATATCATGTCTAACAGCTCACAGAGGATGACATCAACCGGTATTATAAACCAGATGGTAAAGAGTTGTCTGAAGTGGGAGAATATTGGAGGCTAGAGGATGATGCGGAAAACAAATCCGAACAAGCTAGTTCCTAGGCTCACAAGAAACAAGACTGGATTATAAGGAGTAAGGTAATATTGAATCTTGAATATACATTCAGGTGAAATTATAACGACGAAAGTACATCTAAATTACAGACTACGGTATATCTATATGGTTTCAAGCGAGCCTTTTACAAAAACATTGGGAACGGCAAACTAAAATGGGAAGAACTGGGCAAGAAATCCTTGATATCGAAGTGGCATTCAACAACAGACCGCTGACGTACTTAGAAGATGATGTCGAACTAGCCATCCTCACCCCTAACACCATTTTGAACATCAACCCAAGCGTTTTACCCAAGATGAAATCTCACCTCATCGACGAAAAGAACTTACGGAAACGAGCCAAATTTCTCAAGAAGTGCAAAGAAACCATGTGGAGGCGGTGGTCAAGAGAATACATTAGGGGTTTACGTGAACGCCATCGATAGGTAAGCCAGAAGAATGCCTTACATTCTAAAGACCAGAGACGGGACGCCGTGATTATTCAAGACGAGAAGAAGAACCGAAACCTTTGGAAATTGGAGATTGTTGTGGAGCTGATAATTTTTTCGTTAGCCAGAGCGAGGGCAATTTCAGGTTTAAAAGTCGGGAATTTTTATGTCACTTGGGTGAAAACATAAAATTTATCCGAATGTATATGAACTAGAGTTTATGTTCAAAAAAATTTTAAACATTCTCCGTTACATTGCTATAAGGAAAATTGATGCACAGATTTAACTTAACTTCCTCTTCCTGTTGCAATTTTAACGCGTAGTGATGTATTAACCGCACAGCAAATATTTATATTGCTGTTTAAACTATCGCAATATGCAAAACTACAAGAATCGTATTTCAAAAGTACAATAGTTGAGAAAGTGATACTGTGATAGCTTCGCAAGTTCTTGGAAATTCAGAAATTGTGATTTGTTTTCCTGGAATAGGAAACGACCTCTTCCGGTTGGTTATTCAGATTTCAGATTTCAAAACTACCACTATTTTGCATATGTGAACATAATTATAGATTTATGGCGGCGCTATTGTTTCTTTGTTTTTGGTTTCACTTGTTGGTTTAAATGTTGCCCCAAGGAGAAAGAACTTGCTTTAGTATATTTGTCTATGGCTTGCCTGTTTTACTAGCAATATTGCCTGCAGGGACAAGCAAGGGTATGTAGCTACTATACAGTCATCATATCATTACACTTGATCGTCTAGCGTATTGAAGTTTGTTGTGTTGGTATTGGGTTCTGTTCACTAAATATGTTGTAACAGAATGCAGTCGTTCGGAGAATTATAGAGAGGTACCACAGCCGTGGAATTAATATCGATCAGCCCTGCTCATTTACTCTGCTCATTTGCCCTGCTCATTTGACCGTTTTTAGTTGTATATGCAGTTGTTTTTAAAATAAGAAGGATTTGTTGACAAGCTATAAACCGGGACTAAACATTTATTGTATAATAAATCTTTACAAATAGAAGTGTGTTTCGGGCCTTCTTGTTTTGAAAGCCTAGCTGGAAGTCATATGAATATGTAAGTTAGGTGGAATCACAGCAGTCTACTCTTTGTATCAAAGGTCCAGATTTAATGATTTATAATTTTAGCCATAGGGCTGTTTCTTTGTGTGTGATCTTGAGCTTCCATTCAAAATTTCAAAAATTCCCAATGCCCATCCCAGGGATATAATTAAACAGGGAATTATAAAAATGTGACCAGAAAGTGTGCCATTTTTTTTCATTCAGTTGGATGTACACAGACAGCGTCCCCACTGATTTAATAGTTACCAAATTTATACCAGGAGGGGCAGTCTAACTGCATATATGGTCTGGTCATAATATGCAGGGAAAAGAAGCTGGTTGCCCAAGCTGCCCTGTAGTGTGTGAATTGTATGGGTGCAAGATCCCAAAAATGTTGAAATCTTGCAGTGCATATTTCTACATGGAAAGTAATGCTAATGGTCTGTCTATTGATTGGTTACCTAAAGAGAAGTTATTAAGATCGATGGCCTATGCAACTATGCAGACAAATCAATTGCTTCTCCATTTCCGCATGGATAGGTCATTCAACCCGCCTACTAGCCCTGACAAGCAAAAGTGCTTCCTTACAAATGGAACAATTTGCATTTGGGCATATGTGCTAGAATAATTAATTGTTGAATCAAAAGATACAACTGAAAATCTGAAGAGGTCACCAATATTTTTGCCTGTTTAAAGTAAATCATTGAGTTAGGACTCATATTGTTTGGTATTCAAACACATGCAGTTGTTTAAATGCCAGTTTGCACTACAGTATAAATATGCCAATTTATTATCAAGTAGGTGAACATTCCTGTACATATTCTTCGAAATGAAGAGTTATTTTTTTATGTATGTGTTAAAAGCCAATGATTTGCACCTTTTATCAGAGTAAAACTTACAATGTCTGAGTTGAAAATAATGAAGTTCTGACTAATTATTGAAAGGGTATATTGTTGGAATGTTGACATATAATTCTCAGTTCGCGGATCACAAACGCTTATCGATCCAAAAACACTTCTTGGATTTTATAAGTTGTATTCCATTTACGTATTGTGAAACACATTTAAAAAAGGCAACATAATGTTTCCATCATCGTAATTAATACTTAATTTACTGGGTGCTCATGATACGAGATTTGTCGTCTTGACTGACGTGGGTTTTTGATGATGCACACTTCAAATTCAAGCCAGGAACAGTTGATGGAAAATGAGTCAACTATAGGTCCTCCGGCAGGAATCGAATCTACGCTTTTGCGATGTGGTGCATTTTTTGCACTGTCATCGCAAAAGCGTTAGGTTCGAATGATAACCAGTGTTAATTTCTAAATTCGTGTTATATATTCTATGCACCATGCCAAATAAAAAAATAGCTCCATATTACCAAATTCGTTTTTTCTGGCAACTTAAATAGCTTAGTTTAATCGCTTGGCTCCAGGTCATTTGGAGGTCTGGACTCGCCTTGTACGAAACGTTTAGGGTCAAGTCATGAGGACAACTTTTATAGGTAATTGTCTGCATGTGCTTGGACCATATTTCTTAGCCACTCTCTAAGAAAACACTCTGTACATTTACAATGTATTTTTACTTCCATAAAGATGCCGTAAAGGGCTACAGGAGCTTACATTCAGCTGCATGACCGGCAGTCTATATATAGAATATCCTATGTATGTTTGTAAGAGCATGGTGAGTGGACAGAATTAAGCACGAATCAAAAGAGTCTAACTCCACCTCTAGTATGAGTGTAATTTTTGAAATAGTACGATTTGAATTTTCGATAGTACAAATTTCACCCTCTCTTATCTTAAATTAATTGTTATTAATGGTGTATCATAGATTCCGATTTATGCCAAATATGGGCTGGATAGCAGGCATGAATCATGAAAATGTATTTTCAATCACTTATCTAACGTATAGCGAAATGCTTGGAGAACAAATATGGGATAAACTTTATCGTAGCACGTCTCGTTCATGAATGACATTCTCTCTCCGCATGTTTATGGTTTTATTCTTTTATTTCCTGATAATTTTAGGGCTCTCAGCGGCAAGGATCGAGAATGTTACCATTCATAAACAAGTTCGTGCTGGATTAATTTACTATAATGTTCCAATCGAATGGCAGTTTACGCCTTTCAACCAGAGTCGTGTGCCATCTTTTCAAATATGGCTAACAAGCGACGACAAGGATTTTAGAAACAAGGTAGGTTGGTGACGTAATCTAGTGCATGTTTTTTTATTTAAGGAGATTCAGGCGCGATTCAGAAGTTTCAAGGGAGATACATGAAGAGATTCAAGGAGATTCAACAGCGTACATAATAGACCTTTCTTATAATGACGTCAAACGCGAAAAGTCTGATGTTACATGAAATTTGATTGGCTCCACAAAATTATCGAGCCAATTAAACTTCGTGTAAGATCAGTCTTTCCGCGCTTGACGTCATTATGAAAAAGGTCTATTATAACGTCGTTTTATTCACATTACTTCTCTGTGTAGAGTACAATTGACTCTTCGACACCCGGTGGGAACATGTTCAAATACACATTCCTACGCCTTCCACCAGACAAGAATTATACTGCTCATATTGAGTGCTACACGTCGACCAAAAAGTTGATATCATACGCGAACATCACGTTTGGGGTAAAGCGAGAAATCCTGATTGAAGGTATATATATGTACAGCATATTAGAGTGAATTCGTTAAAGAAAAATAGATTATGCGCCGAATATTCCGAATGGAATTTTTAACAACGTCGGATATTTTGCCGACAAAAATAACAGGTGTAGGTTGTATAAAGATCTTAACTACACTTTGCGTCCGTAAATCGTGGTTATGTCAGAAATGCACGATTCTGATTTGCCAATTCACTATCTTTTTATACAACCGAACTTTTTATTAAGGTGGTTCGATACGAATAAATTACGGGAAACAGGGAAAGCACATTTTTCTCTTTAAAACGTTTGAGAGTGTAGAATTGTCTAATTGTCTCTCGCTTTAGTTCATTGCATAGCTCTAGTGCTACCTCTTGAGAACTGAAACGCATTAGTCGCAACAGTTCATCAGTGGCGAGGAATCTGTGTTTTACTGAGTAGGGTTTTAGAGAAAAGAATCTACTTTCTCGTAATTTATTCCTATCAAGCCACCCTATAATATTTAATCTGAATATTGCAACCAGATCAAGTTTTATTACAAATAATTATATATAAATCTGTTGTATTGTTTCTCAATACCATGCACATTACTGTGTAACCCAGAATGCATCTTGATACAAGATAGCCTACAGATACAAGATAGATACAAGATAGCGGCCTATTGGTGAATATTTTAATCATTGTATAATAGACCGATTTTTGATCTAAGTATCAAAAATGAAATAAATCACAACAGCTAAAAAAAGCATTACTGAAATTGGTATATGTAGTTACCAAGTTTGGCTGCAAAATGTCAAATGGCACGGAAAGTATGGCCATTGTATACTTTTGTATTATGGGCGGAAATTTGAAATTGAATTAGTTACACTCTTGCAGTCATAATACAAAAGTATACAAAATTTGCCAACTTCCCTAGGCCATATCTTTGCTACTTCACAATATTTCGCAGCCAAACTTAGCAATTTTATTACGTCCTGTTAGGAAATTCCTTTTTGTCTCCTGAATCAAAATCCGGTCTAGATCTGTTATGCAAAAGGTCGATTTTTAGGCGGAATATTCGTGTATATTGAGAGTTAATTCCATGTTTATTTCAGTCCTATTTCGCTTATGTAGACGTGATATCAACAAATATCAGCGCTGCAGATGGGTATTTGTTCATCCATTGGGCAGTACCAGAGGATTTGCGGTATTCCTCTACACCTGTTTCATTCGATATGACAGTTTGTAATACGAATTCGACTCCACAAGCATGTACAAATGGAGTAAAAACAATGTGTAAAGCAATATACTATTATAACGGATCCTCCTCCAGCGGTAAGAGTGCTATATTTAAAAAAGAGCGAAATGTCACACCCGTCATTTGCCCATTGTACAATTACAAACTTCTCAATTTTTATAGGTAGCATTCAGTTATATGAAGAAAACTGGAAAAAATATGTTACTGGAGAACATTCAGATGTAAATACAAGTATGACCAGGCCCTTGCTGAAGTCTTGGGACAAACCTAGATACGTATTTGGGTGTGGTATATTTGGAAACATGTAAAAAAGTTCGTTTCGTACAACCCCTAAAGTATTATGTGCGTACTGGCGATGGCATAGTCGGAAATCAATATGAAAAAGTAGTACTAAATAAAGGTTTGTGCATATTAATGAATATTATACACTTAATGTATGCTCCCGAGGAAACTCACTATTTCCCGAGGTAGTGTACATTATGTGTTTTTTTATATAGGAACAAAAACATACATGTTACACAACAATTTCATTAAAAAAAAGAAACCCACTTTACTTTGTTATGACAAGAAGCGGGCAACATTTTTTCACTTGTTTCCCTGGCGGGTAACATTGCATTTAAGTCATGTGACTACGAATGAACCAATCACATTTAGAATACACAGCACCTATATAACAATTGTATTTATTTAATAACTCGTCTGCGTAAAATATGCGAGTGCATGGCAATGGTTTATTTACTTACAAATAAAATGAATTTAAGCGTGCTACGGGCATCAAAAACTAAAGGCCCGTTTGCGTTGCTCTTTTGTTACACGACGTTTGATTGGCTCGTTAGTTTTACGGATCCAATCATATTTATTAAGGCATTTGCATCCCCCGTTTGACGTCATTATACGACAAAGGCCTATTTCCTCTCTGCGATTTCCTTTTGATAGATGCAAACGAGAGATTATTTATGGCAGAAATCTACTTGTTCACATCTATATCAAAATATATTTGTGTCTGAAATCACAAGTCATCTATACTGGTCATGAGATTAATATTTTAGCCTAGATTTGTTTTTTTAAGGTTTTTCATCACCTGAACTGGGCGACGACTACGTTCATTTTATACAGACTAGAGAAAACCCAAACAGTATTACCGCTGTAATTCGTTTGCGTTTTAATATAATTTGCACACCCAATTCTGCAAGGAATTTTAGATTTATTCTGTCGACATCAGGAGAGGACATATACAAGGTTAGTTGTGTTCAAAGATTTGTGCATTCTTCCTTCTCTGTAGTACAGGCCTCTCGGGTTTTGCTCAGCACTCTCGGTATAACAGAAAATTGTACTGCAAGTGTCTACCCACGGGAGTAGAAATGCTGCCTAAAAGCATTTGCAAAGTAGTGTTCAGCGCGCCAATCTCGTTCCTGCGGAACTTCCCTATAAAATTATTACGGCCAATTTGTTGCGAAAACCGTATATTTGTATACACGAGATCATACATTAGAATTTTATTTGCTGCATGTGCAACACTGCAATTAATTGCGCTTCTGGGATTTGAAAATACGTTTCATTTAAGAATAGAACTAAGATAATTTCTTGTTTTAAACGTATATGAGCAAACTCATCCTCCGTCTAAAATCGTTCTTAAATCACCCTCGTACCCAGGGTCTAAACAGACTATGAACCCCCCAAAATACATACAATTATATTTATAAGGATTGAACCCCCAAAATATGTTTTTTAATCAATTTTATATAGCCGGTCAGACAAAGCGATAAACTTTTTTAAAATAACAAGTGAGCCCCCTCCCTACCGAAAAAAACCCTAATACGTTCCAATATGTCACAATTTCGTCATGCAATGTGGCAAGAACAAGTTTTGATTTGCACCCTAATTGTAAATTAGGATCTACTTTGCTTGCTCTGGCGTTTCAGGCTCGTTCGCTGCGGCTGGCTCACTTGTTTGACATGCTTTTAATTTCTGATACAGTCTGATGACGAGGGTATCTACGATGCCAGACATTCATATGAACCATATACAAAAAAGATAGAAGTTGCCCGCCTTATTCCACATTCAAATTATACAGTTCGAGTCATAACGACAACCGCTGTCGATATGAAGCCAGAAACCACAACTCGAACCTTTACAACCCCCGAAGGAGGTAGATATACAATTTTTCAAGTAATATATAATAATATTACTTAAAAATAAACATATATATACACATTTTCAGTGCCAAGCCATAGTCCTGAGTTACAGCCAACTTTTCTTGGAGTGTATGATTGTACTGAAAATAAAAGAAATGTGACGGTGAACTGGAAGGTATACGATAATGATTTAAACATACAACTTTCACTGATGCAGATTTTGCACGGGGTTTGCATTATGCATGAATGCACGAAAAGTTAGGTTGTGATGAAATCAGTATATTAGTTCTTGATTTTTTTTTGTGCTTCGTATCAGTTTCCAGATCCGAGGGAACGAAATGGCGTGATAAGGAACGTAACCGTGAAATATTTTACGAAGAATTCTAATCCAAAATATATCAATCTGCCCAGAGTAACAACAACCACGATTTTTGGGTTGGATTGTGATACCGAGTATAGTGTACAAGTTCGAGCATGTTACCATGGTAACACAAATTGCAGCGCGTACAGCAAAATTAGAGTTATCACGGCCCGCCGTAAGTTAAATTTCAAACACTTTAAACGTTTCGCTACTTTTAAAAGAGAGTACCGAAATTAGTCAAGCAGAGAAAGTTTGGTTGCGAAATGTTGTAAAATGCGGAAAATAGGGGCTTCCAAATTTGACGTCTGCTTTTTACTACGCACGCGGAAATTGTTACCACATTCCGGCAAAAAAATGGTAGCAATGTCCGTACGTATAGCACAAAAGTATACAAATTTGCAAACTTTGGAAGACTATATTTTTCGTATTTTACAACATTTCGCAACCATACTTTCCAGATTATTATCAGTACAGTTATCACGTAAACATTATATATGCACAATTCACAATGCCTGTTGCAGTAAAACTTCTTGATCACATTCTTTTAGATGTCGATATTGATCGCCAAACAGGTGATGATAACAATCGTCGTCCTCTGTGGATCAGCCTTGGCATTGGCGTGCCATTGATCCTTGTACTTTTCATAGTGTCTCTGTATTGTATTTGCAGGTAGGCACTAATCCATCCGAGCATCGGCAACAGCTCGCTGCGAGTGATTGCGTGTAATTATAAAATCAACCTATAAAAGCATTTTCATTGGATGAGAACCCTCGTAGCGAGCTTGCCATTACGATGAGTGAAAAGAGCTATAAGAAATTTCTTCATTCTTCACCGATCGCAGTCAATTGGCATCGCCGACGGGCGGCGATACAAAGAGATATAATTTGATAGCCTATTTGTGCATTTGTATTTCTGCAATATTTTTAGTTGCATTTTGTCGAGGTTTAGCGGTTTAAGAATTTTTTTTTTTTTTTTCTTTAGGAAAAAAAAGAAAGTACTCGAGCCGGTAAGACATGCATGCCTTATACTTTCGATATCGAATCGTTTTTATAGTCTTTATAAATGAAATGACGATTTTTTAGATGTGACGTATTACTCTTGCCCCAATTAGTTTAAGGGAATAAAACCTATTTATTTCAACTTTAATATTTAGACTAGCAGTAATCACAGATTAGTGATGTGCGTTCGGAATGTGTTGATTTCTGCGAACGACCAATGACAAAAATGTTAACATGATAACGTCAAGGCTCACAGCGTATGTGATTCAAAAGGTTACCCGCAAAATGAGTAATTTAACAACAGTATGCTTAAATTAACAACAAAATGTCAAAATGGAACGAGCACATGGTCTCCAGTTACTATGACGACACATCAGAACGAGGCAAATCTGACATCGCAAACCTCGATGTGACACGGCTAGGAAGCGTTCTTCAGTTCGTCGAACGCAATATGTTATATGACTACGGTTTCGAACAGGATTTGATTCATCGCAATTATCGCTACTCTGGTTTAATTAATGAAAGTAATCACCACACAAAGATTACATTCACGACCCAACGTTTCGACACTCCGGTCTGGTGTTTTCAACAGGGGTGATCTGATGTTGAAACTCAGATCCTTGTAGACTCTCAATATGACGTCATCTATCACTCAGGGCCGGTTGTTCAAAAGCAGCTTAAATTTAACCCTGGGTTAGTGCTTATTCTGGGTTAAATTCCTTAACCCTAGGTTAGTTAAACCTGGGTTAAAACTGTGTTGTTCAAAGCAGGGTTAAACCATTTAACCTAGGATTAAATGTATTTTAAGGACTAAATTGGATATAAGAACGCTTTCGATTGGTCAACAAACAAGCGTCAAAATATTAACCGATGAGGAAATCAGTGTTGTCAATCGAAAAATTATATGCCGTGAGGGCAGGAATGTTGTATTGAACTGCAATTTCTGTGCATGGAATTTTGGAAAGTTCCGAAATGAAAGGCCATTTTGACTAACATACTTTTTTAGGGCTTTTGAGGTTTGCAAAATCATTTTTAATGTTGAACATTTTAGTACTGTTGCACAGTGATGTAACTGCAGGTTTTGACACGGCCAGAAATGCAAGCCGGTAAGCGGTGAGGTGTGTGGGTCATGCAATACCTTCCCGCAAGTCCGCAACGAGCAGAAACGTGAACTGTAAGGTACCTAATATCAGTAATATATGCTAGGAATATATATACTTTCCCATACGACGATGATCATCATAAAAATATCCTTTCTTGAGAACATACTTCGAGTTGCCGTTAAATTGGTTAAAGATCAATAAAATTGATGATGTTTTGGGACAAACATGACTTCTCAATTGTGGGTTACATAGAAAGCAGATTTTAATGATTCCCCACTCTTTTCTTATAGACTTAGAGGCGAGTCCATATTGGATTCCTAAATTAGCGTTAAATCGAACATGCTTGGCACCATGTTGGCCTGCATTTCTGGTCATGAGCACATATATTACGCGACATATGACATTTTCGGAACGTACACAAAAACTATATACGCTCCTAAAAAGCGACCTAAAATTAATTGCAGTTTTAGAGTCATATTTACGTTAATTGTTTTTCAATATCGTGTCGAACAGCTCACAGAGAATGACATCAACGGGTATTATAATCCAGATGGTAAAGAGTTGTCTGACGTGGGAGAATATTGGGGGCTAGAGGACGATGCAGAAAACAAATCCGAACAAGCTAGTTCCTAGGCTCACAAGAAACAAGACTGAATTATAAGGAGTAAGGTAATATTGAATCTTGAATATATATTCAGGTGAAATTATAACGACGAAAATACATCTATAAAACATGCTATTGTTTTGAACTTTACAGACTACAGTATATCTATATGGTTTCATTGGACAAATATCTCAGCTTTTCAACTTTGAACATTAACTCTGCTCTTCAAAAATATATAGTTATATCTCAGTTATGTATAAATATTAGGTTCGCCTAATATGTTATATACGCCCCATAGGTTTTAGGTTGGGAATTTGTGAATACCTGCATGATCTTGAAAATCTCACGTTTTCAAAAAAAAATTGCTTAAATAATATGGCAATAAAAATTATCTCTGTTTTGTTGAAAAGAAAATTTACTCTTCTTATTAAGCCTGTTTAGGAAATTTGTTTATCTTCATGCGCAAGATATTGGCGATCAAAAACATCGGATATCGAGATATATCCGCCATCTTGTTTTGTAATGAGACTCTAGTTACGTGACGTCAAAAGTAGGGTTGACGCTTAAAAAGTAACAGTTACTTGTTTTGAGAACTCTTACAATTCAAACATCATTATGACGTTGTTTTAAAATAGACAAAGATAATTTTTATTTCCGTATCCCTTTAATCACCAAAATGTTTTTAAATCTATTAGTGTTCGGGGGTTTCGAGTACTTGTATATTTTAACCTTAAAATTTAAGATAACCGTAAGATAAATTATTTTCCATCTTACTATACTTTTTATGTATATAGCTATTACTATGTTTTATGATTAGTATTATGTATTTCTATTATATAGATTTTATTATAGAACATAATGAGAAATTTGCCAGAGGTTATCATTTTCATCCACATCATTGTTTGGAATTTTTAAGCTGAACTCGAAATTTAAAAACCAATGTATTCCAGATGAGCAGATGAGTAACACAACCGACAAAAAAATAAGTCTTTTATTAGGAAATGATTTGGAGCAAGTAAAAAGTTGAATTTCAGAAGTGCTAAAAGTGATGGAAATGATAACCTGGTTTTGTCGCGGGGATTATAGGCGCTAAATTAGGTTTTAACTGCATGGCTGTAGTTTTTTTCAGTTTAACTGAATGTGTGTGTGGGGGGGGGGAGTCCGGAGGACTTCTGTAGTTATTGTATGGATTGGTAGTATAGACAGTGTATACTAAATAATTTTATTTGTAGCTTATATCGAAGTTAAGTTAGCCAAACTGATATGGATTAATTGTGCATGATTGCGAGATTATTTAATCGTGACATTAAAGAGAATTTTGAATTCAATCTGTTGATTTAAACCTCAAATGGCTTTTTGATCTAGGTATTTTGAAAACTAGGCAACGTTAAAAAATGTTTCAAATGCCGTACTCTTTAATTTTGAACACAAATATCTATAATCTATTGGTGTTTTTATTAAAATCGGGGAGGCACTGTGGGTCCACGGGTTGCGTCATGAACTTGTTCTTGCCTTGCGATTCGCAAACATAGAGATGAATGAACCATGGTTTATTCATCTCAATGTTCACAACCCACTGAAATTGAAAAACACAAGGCTTTAAAGGCTTTCGTTTTATTGAAGGGGTTATTGCGCATTCACAGTGAGTATTGCGTCAGGTATTCCGTATTCGGTGACATTTCAAAGCCCGTTCGCAGGCTATCACGTGCATCGCAAATGCTGAATTAGCAGGACGTTCTGATTGGCTAATGTTGCGTCCAATGTTTCAATTTGTTTCCAAAGGTCTGAACTCTGAAATGTTGTTGCACCATATCGATTCAATATGGCTGATGTAACAGTTCTATATTTATAATACGCTTTATATAAACATAAAACACCGCGTAAATTTAACTATTTTGTCTGTGATGAACTGGATATAACTCTCCTAACATTCTTCACGACTTTGTGAAGCATTTTATTGAGTAAGTATGACAGTTCCGTCGACGCGTTCTCCAGTAAAAGATTTCTACAGACTTCAGAAGAACATCCACAGCTTTTCAAATGGCGAAGCTAGGATAACATCGTTTGATGATGAACTAACGAGTTTTGAAGTCGAGCTGAATATAAAAGATGGCTACTATCATGACGGTTTGTTTGTGTTCGAAGTAAGACTAGCGAACGACTATCCAATTAAGGTGCCCGAAGTTTCATTCAAAAGCCAAATTTTTCATCCTAATATTGGAGATGGCTATGACGAAAGTGTCGTTTGCCTAAATTTGCTCGAAGAGGATTGGCAAGAAACGAACGATTTGGAGGACATTGTACAAGGAATGCTCTTCCTTGTCAAGAACCCGGCCTTGGACGACGCTCTCAATCCGTGTATTTCGTACGACGCGGATGGTCCAGGAGAGCTTGAGGAGTATATGGAGGTGTTCACGAAACAAGTTCGGCAATCCCTTGAAGGAGGCGAGGTCGAAGGTATTGTATTTCAGAGAAATCCTGGACTAGTTCAAAAAGACAACGAGAAGTCGAGAATGTCAAACGTTGTGAACACTCAGAACAAATCTAAAACGACCAACTCAACAATGGAACTCGAAAGTTCAGAAAGACCAGCCCTGGGTCTGGGTGATAACATGCACCTCCCAGTCTCAATTTTCCAAACTGTGATAAACATGTCTTTGAAAGATGAACTCTACCGTTATGGTCTATACTGGATATATAGAAATTTTACAAAATGTTCCAACCGTGGAAAGCAAGTGCACAGCAGAGGCCAGGGTTGTCCAAAGTGGCTCACAAAGATGGCCAATTTAATGTTTGGTAGAGCAAGGAGGACAGAAAACCATAGCTTCTTTTCAAAACGTTTGAAGATATTCCAAAGATTCCCAGTTACTTCCAGAACATTGATATGGAGTGCATAGTTGATACTTGTGTTAAAAAACAATACTTATAAAGCATTGAAATTCTTATATATGTTGAAAACAATCTAGTTATGCTTAGGTAATTGTTATCAGATACATATAATCATCAAACAAATATTGTTTTAATTACCATAATACAAGGCTGGATCCAGTATTTTGGCTGACTGATGGGATTATTAAATTATGTGTATAAATATTAACCTATTAGTGAATATTGTAAAAAGTTACAGTTTTGTTATATTTTTTATTTAAATTCATAATTCTGTATATGTATGTATTTAAACTCATTAGCTTCAAAATGCTCAGAATGTGGGGGAATGAGTGTGTATAGCCACTAAGGCATAACATATTCCCTAAAATGAAAATAAAAAATTTGTACTCAAACCTGAGGCCAGTTGTATAAAAAAAGACTAGTTACTAACCTGTGTAGTTAAGGACAGAATTGGCCAATCAGAGTTGTGTATTTCTGAGCTAACTATTAAAGATGTATCAAATGTGGTATAACAACTGCCTAAATAGACAAAACACTTCTCTGTCTATTTAGGCTGTTGTTTTACAACATTTGATGCTAAGTTGTTTGAAGACGCTGCCATGCGCTCCTTGGTTATATTAAAATGTAGTTTAATTAAATGTTTTCTATACAACCGGCCCTACCCCTTTCTTTTTGTGGATACTGGTACTACCATAGTGCTGCAAATTTTTCAGGCAAATTCTGAGCAAAATGATGGTAAACTCCACATGGGTGATGCCCAGTAAGTGCATCAAGAAGCGTTCATGAATGATACTGCTGTGCTTTTTGAAACTAACATTTTTCAGGTATTTGTGTTAAGGTATCAAGCATCGTTTCTATTTTTATAGCGTGGTAGAACGAAGAAAATACCACCACTGTTACAGATTTAATATTAGTGTTAAACCATAAATATTAATATAAAGAGCACTGGAACTCTGGAAGTCTGGAACTAGTAAACCAAGTAGTTAAAGTTTAAAGAGCAGAGATGGACACTAAAAGCCTTGCTTTATGTATAATATAATTATTTAAGATTTTAAACATGGCAAATATAGAGCTAGCGCGTGATGTTCAAAATCTTCGAGAAAACATATCCCGTTTGTCTAACGGCGAAGCGAGAATTATCGACTTCAACACGGAAGAACCAAGTATTAAAGTAGAACTGTACTTCAAAACTGGCTTCTATAAAGGAGGGACGTTTGTTTTCCACGTAAAGCTTTCGCCGAACTACCCACATGGAGAACGGGATGTTATATTTCTAACCAAAATCTTCCATCCTGGTGTTGATGAGAAGAAATGTAGCCTTTCTGGCCTAGGTATGTGTTACTAATTACTTTATATGTTTATGTGTTACTAATTTAGGTAATGTGTTACTAATTGCCAACTTTATTGGCTATATTTTCCGTACTTTACAGTACTTCACAACCAAACTTGGCAATTTTACTACATTTAGTATGCACTTTTTGGAAACTCCTTTTTTCTCGGTCCAACCAAATGTTTGTCTATTATGCTGCATCAATTTTTGGAATATATTTAACATAAAATAGACACTTACATCAAGCCTGACGTAAAAATTAGTATAAGAGGTAATCATGTGATGCCAAGTTATAATGTTGTTATACTGATATACTATATATCATTTGATTCTTGCATGAATGATCTCTCTACATGATGATCTACTTCAGTAGTATGTAGAAGCTATCTATAAAATAGGCTACTTAATTCTGACTGTACATTGCAATTATTTTACAAATTAGATATCAGTTATGGCAGTTTAGAAGAGATTGTTAAGGATGTATACAATCAAATCAGAAACCCAAATTTTCAAGCTATTCAGCATCCACTATTTTATGATGACTTGTTCATCGAAGACCAAAGTGTATTAAGGGCAAAATTTGCTGAAGACGTTCAGATGTCATTAAAAGTTGATGAAATTTTGGCAGAAATGAATGCATTAGGTAAAACAGTGGTGGGACCAAAATAAACATGGTCCTGGAAATGCCAGTGAAGTATCAGAATTTTTTGCTATTATTTATGTATTGTTTATGCAGCAGTTTAGTCATACCAGAAAAATTTATGTATAGTCCAACTTGTTATAGTTTAATTATTTGAACAGTTTATAACTTTATACCCAATTGAAATTACCTGTTTATCCCAGTATATATGTTATTTCAACATTGATAGAAAACAATTCCAAAGTTTTATCTCAAGATTTTTGTGAGGGCCCTAACATATTATTTTCAATGTTAGAAAGCTATAATTAGAAATCTAATTCAAAAGTTCAAAAAGAATTTAATGCAAGAATGGTATCTGGCATCCAAACCAAATAGAAGAAACAAATTCTGAATTTAAGGTGTAGTGTACAAGGGTTTTAGTGGGGGAATTCAAAATTTTGGAAAATCGGAAAAATTGGATCTATGTTTATTTTTGGTACAAATTCATGATTAAGGAAAGGAAATCTAGAATAGAAGGTATAGAATTTGCAGTTTAAAGAGAAAAACATATAATGAAAGATCTTCAAAATCCTGGATGTGGAATTAGTTATTCTCCCAAGCAAATATATTTTTCTTTAATTTAATATATCTATAAACTGTTTAATTGGAGGTTCTTCAATATTGAAGAATATACAACAGGCATTTATAAGATACATATCTTGTAGGAAGATTCCTAGATAACAAGAATATTTAATACCAAGAATATTTAATAATGAAATATAGAAATATTATTTGTCATTTTATATTAAAACTATACGTACCAGAATTTTTTATTCACTTATCGCTTCACGGCTGCTTTTAAAACCTATCAGTTCATTATCATTGCTTGAGAAAAAAAGTAACTCTCCGATCAAATCTCTGTTACCTTTAGACAGTTTTAACCATGGATTTGGCAGTGTTTTCGACAGGTTTTCTATTCGTATTGAAAAAGAAAGTCGCCATTTTGGATGAAAAATTGGCGCCAAAATATTGCTAAAAACATAGGTAGCCCAATGCGCTGCATTACGTACGTCACTCGGGTCACGTATATAGTATATAATAATATTAATTATTATAATAATTATATATTATATATTATATATATAATAATATTATTATTATAATAATATTAATAATATTATTATATACTATATACGTCACCCGATGACGTACGTAATGCAGCGCATTGGGCTACCCATGCTAAAAATCAGGGCGCTTCGAACAACAATGGCATGATGGTGTTCGAACAACTTCGATTGTGATTGGTTCATTCGTTCACATGACTTTAAATAAATGCAATACAAGTTAAAAATTGTTGCCTGCATATAGATGACATGACGCTGAACCTGAAATGTATTTATACTTTAGTGCTTTCCGTGAGCTATAATTTATGTTAGGTATTTATAGTATGGGACTATGGGAATTAATCTTGCAGTCTGCCATAATATATATGGTATATAGTCCAAGACCACGTCATCTGTGATATCAAAAAGTTTTCTTATTACAAAAAACTACAAACTGTGGGCTGTCAGTCCATAGCCTTGAATTTATCTGTCTCAATGACCTTAGACATGATATGTAAGCAAACAAAGACAGTCACCTTGACTTTTTAGGCGCCTTGCTAACTTTCAGCGGGGGGCTTCCTTTGAATAACATACTATACGTGATGTCACCTTGGCCGCTCATGATCTCCGTAAGTTGCAAATTAATGAAACAGACACGGGATAATTTTAGCCTCTTCGGCCATTGAACTGAAAATATCATTTTAATTGGGTTTTCGTAACTGTAATTTGTGCGACGGTTGAATATTTACTGAATTCCGAGGGAAGTTCCAATATGGGAGATACACCACTCAAAACATATGGCATGCTTGTTTGCCAAAACAAATATTTCTTGGGTTACCGGCCTTGTTGATCCTGGGCGATGTTATCAGATCCTACGGAAGTACGGTCCTACCCGTGAAAATACCCCTGGGATGTTTAATGTACCTGTGAAAATACCCCTGGGATGTTTAATTTTCGCTGTGTGTATTTCAGTTGCTTGTTTACGAACGGATATATGTAATATGCCATTGCTTCATGTCGCCTTGTCTGTAGTGCCTTGTTTTGTATGAGTTGTAGAACAACTAATAATAGTATAACCTAATTTCTAGTGTTCAAACTTCAAACCAAAGTTTTCCTGATAATAAACTCCGTTAATCGTTATGGCGTGTGAGGTTTTTGCATTTTGTTTTCGTGGTTTCGTGTGCTATAAATTCACAGTCATGCATCTATTAATAACAGTTCAATTTTAAAATTATAAGTAAGTAAAATTTGTAATACATATAAATTTATATTTGCTAGTTAGGCACAGTGTACACATGCGGTATAATGACAAAATTTTCTCAGTCATAAAATAATTATTTGATTTGATTGAATTCATGATTATTTTTATAAATAATTTTTTCTCTTTTGCTATCTAAAGTCTAAGTCAGGAATATTTTGAAGATGTAGTAAGGCCTGTAAAGTCTTCATGTGATACCTAGAGATACTAATACTACAATACTACGTAAAAATGGCAAATTAATGGCGTGCGTGGAACGTCTATACATGGAGAGCATCGCGCCATTTTATATCGTCTTTAACGTTTCCGTCTTTTTATCAAAGTCCGCCTAGCCAAAATTTCTGAGAGCACGTTCACATGAAAGTACCGCATTGTTGTAGCCACGATTAAATTATTTTGGTATAGCATGAGAATGCCTTCGTTTGTTTCACAAAAAAGTTTCATGCAAGTTAAAAAGGAAACAAACAGTCTCAAATCACGGCCAACAATGCCTTATTATCACAGATGTGCTTTGTCCTATTCTCGGATCAGTTCGAGCTCTTTCGATGACGTCATCAGCCAGGCGAATCCCGGATTATGATTTTTGCCTCAAGAACGCCTCCTAAAGCCTGGTTTGTTCTACGATCTATTGTCGGTGATCAATGAAGTATATAATTTTCTTCGATACACAAAGACTTATGCATTAATGAGCACTGACAATAGCCATCGGCGATGAATTACGTCATATATAAAAACCAGGCTTAAAAGTGTACAATTCTACGGCCTTGGCCAAGCCATCCTCACGACATATCGCAACATTGTTGTTGGTCAGAATGGCACTAGCGTGTACGTTCTTTTTATTTTCACTGCAACATTACAAAGTTTAATTTGGATGGGTTTACATCTATTTTCACCCGAAACAGCGAAGTAGTATGCGAATTTAAAGCTTTATTTAGTATTTGGCAAGAGGACATCCGGATGGTGAAATTTAGAAACGGTGAATTTCTCGTTGTAATTGGATGTTCGGAAGATATTAGCGCCAACAGAATGACCCTGTCTTTAACGTTAATGATCTTGGCACGTTAATGATCTTTAGCACCACCAAAATGCTCCTGCATGCATGTCTTTAATTAACGTTGATGATCTTGGCTTCTTTATCTATTCGCTAAGCACTGGTCCATATATAGTATATTTTCAGGATTGGATTTATTTTCAGGGTATATAGTATATTTTCAGGAGATACTGCATCTATATCCATTGATTACCCGTGGTTTCTCAGTACCGTTAGTAACACCAGAATACCCCCGTCTTATGAATTTGGCTTCTTTATCTATTTGCTAGTCTATATAAAATATTTTCCAGGGCCGCGTATACAGAGAGGGAGGCGACAGGGGCAGTTACCCTCCCCTGTAGAGAAGACTTATCATGTAATTTTGAAATTACTATATTGATTTAAGTAAAGTTATTAGTGCCCACCTATCAAAAATTCTCTGCGCATACGGCCCTGTATATTTTGATATCTACGGTCTTTTCTTATCCGTGACTAGCTTGTCACAGCCACTGAGCCACGTGTGATTTTTTAATGCGTGCATGTTTTATTTTGGCAAAACAGTTGGCTTTAAAGTTGATTGCATGGATATAAGAATATTCTTCCGTTAGACGTGTGACGTATATATTTTAAAACCTTCCTCTCCTGTAGCAATTCGCAATTAATGCATCAGCTGAAAGGGAGGTAGAAATCAGGACGTATAAAAAACAAACTATTCTTTGCTGGAGGTCTCTGATGAGCCCATGCAGCTAAATTTAATGATTTAAACCATCATCGGGAGATTTGCCAATAAAACCCGCGCGCAACCTTGGCTTTGCCTTCAAAGAAAGTTCGCTCTACCGTAATAAACGTATACGACCAGTTTTTCAACGAATTTTCAGCCAAACCAATCAGAAAGTACCAAAGAAAATGATGATCATGATACTATTAAAATCAAGTGAAATCGATTATTTTTAAGTTTTTTCGCTAGAAGGCAACTTGGGAAGGCAATAACGTTGTATTTGTATGTGTATATATACGTCAAGACAATTATATAACACCATTTGCACGGAAATTGCGCGTTTATTTATTTTATTATTGTTTTGGTATTCGTTTATTTCGATCAATGATTTTTAAGAGAAAAATTATGCGCAGTATGATGTATGGCCTTCGTTAGACAACCTCACAGCACGACGTTTAAGTTGAATCGAATGACCTTGAGTAATAATCTGTGTGCATTTGACCTTAGACAAACGATTTCAATTTTCACATTTGCTATAAATTTCTTTCATGATATTAATACGGTCTGCTGCAATGCCTAGTAATGGCCGCCATGATATTAGTTACATATGTGCCCGTTCGTATACTCTGCGAGAGAAAATCCTATATCTCGTTCAGACTTCAGTCTGTCTTCAGAGCAGTTTTCCAGCTCTGATGGGTGACCTTTGTTTGGATGTGACCATATTTTTCGTTACAGAGTCTTTACCTCGTACCCGCTATTCTCTTGTCTATTTAGACCAGGTTAAATTTGTTTCTGCTATTTTGTCTTCGTGGTTTCCTTTCGGGGTTGTTTTTCACAAGTTTTGATTCAAAATATTGCTAAATAATCTCCAGTTACCATCTTAGTATCAGTATATATATATACATATATGATTTCTTATTTTACCTCCCAAAGCCAACGGCATATTTTTTAAACATTTTTCACTAACGAAAGAATTGCTTTTCCTATAACTGCCCTTATGCACATACCCTTCCAACCCATCACATTTATTCTCTGTTTTCACTGTTACTTTAAAATGTCCTTATATGTTACTAGTGTTATTATAGGCAATTTTTCACTGTAGAAATCAAATCACGAAGTCTTACTCTGATTCTCGATAGCCCAAATTTTGTAACTTTATAGCTTTATATAATTATTCTGTAATTTTAAATAGGTATCAATATGCGTAAAACTAATAATAATAAAATGGCTGGTCGTAAAAAAATTGATTGACCGGAAATAAAAATGATTACAGGAAACGTCACTATTACATAAAAGGCAACAGCGAGACATTCATTGACAAATTCTTATTAAAACGAAACATTCGACGCAAAACTGCCGTACCTTGAAGCGTATAACCACTTGCGCAAATTCGCAACGAGGCCAAGGACATTGCGCTGGTTTACAAGATGATGGAAACACAATTGTTATCGAATTATTCAAGGAATTACTTCAATTTCAATAAGACGGAGGCCAAAGAGGTTCGTTATATATCTCCTTAATTGCGCAGATAGCAAGATTTCACGCGCTGATATAAGTTATATGTATATAATATAGATCGGGGTGCCTTCGCGTAATATGTACCCCTAGTAAGAAGAAGTAGACTTATCAAACACTAGCATTGTCACTACGTGTCATCCGCTTATGTCTGTTCTATATATACAATGGGACGATTTTATTGCAGGTTGGGAAATGGTTAATCTACACATGTCAATGCAATTCAAACGCTTTCTATACTTGCATGCATGTCATGTTTGCATTTATTGTTGAAAGATTTCATCATTTTAATGTGAATCCTCACAAGCTTTTAGGCGTTTTGGGGCTTTTTGTGGCTTATTAAATAAAGATGTTTTAGTAATGTTGTGACCTAGGAGGAATAGAAGCCTTTGCATATATCAGTATTTGTTTCTCGGGGACACAAAGTAAAGTGGAAGAGTCTGAGATAATCAGCATGCATCGCAAATCGATTCCTTAAGTATCCCCTAAAAAGGCGCGACTACGATTTGCAGCCAGGTGAACGATATGATATTATATGTGTCGATCATTCCTTGCAAGCCGGTGAAAAAGTATATTTGGTTGCGTATTAACCGCGCGGCAGTTTCACTCATGTGCAATTTTCATCACATATCCATTGACCTCTAAACATAGATACTGCATGGGCTTAGCGTTAACTAAGCCACGTTGCGTTGTGATATTGAGTTAACGCAAGCATAATATAATATATTAGGTGATATATGAATTGATTCGTTGGCAGGATGCCATTGGGTATACTACATCCGATAGATTACGGATAGAATAATTTATTGTTGGTATGCTTGCATGTTTTTTTATTTATATTAGACCAGACAATAATTTATTGTCTAAATATATATCCCCTTGTGCTCCCCATCTACGACGGAAACATATACAATGCTATGGAAAGTAAATATGATTTGAAATTGCTCCATGTTAAGTTTAGGCAAGCTCGATAGCTCTCGATTTTTCCGCATTGAATCAACATTTGCGCACGTTATGCTAATTAGGTTGACGAGCGCATCCACTTTAAGACAGAGATTGTCTGTAAGTAAACAATCGTACTATAAATTCACCTCAAGGCATTGTTTATGTTTTCAGCGTGATATAATCGTTCTTTATTAAGTAATATGATGCATCGTTATATTTACAATATTATTGATCACAGCGAATATCAGCTTTTGATTTGTTGAAAGGCCTATTATTTTGCGAGCTTTCATGTATGCACAACTAAGGCATAAAAATATTTATGCATTTCTCGGCATTTTTCATCAAGACTTAACTTCTTCATTTCTAATGTGGTAGTTAAGGTAGTTAATATAAATCTCAATTATAAACATTGTTTGAGTGGATTAGCACGAATTTGATATAGATGAAAACTTTTTTTTAGTTCAAGTGCTTCCTGCAATATGACGCAAACACCTAGCAAATATCGCAGGGTGAATCATATTCCTTCTTCTTCATATTCATTGCTCTTATTAGTACCAGTCATGCACGTACGCATTATTGGTACTATTGAAAGCAGGTACCATAACGTCATCTCCTAACTAGAAACGATACTAATTAGTAATGACTTGACCCTAATTCAATACTACGTATTATATTTTGCCCTAATGCCTGCTTTGTTCCGTATAGTAGCCGGATTATTATCTTGTTTTAATCAATTGTTGAAAGGGATCCTTCGGGTTGACAACGCATTATTTAATTTAGATGAAACAAACAGGCTGCTTTATATATAAAGGTCTGATAAAAAAGCGCCATTTGATAGGACGGAAATCTCTCAGAGTATTAAGAGAAATCACTTCCAACCAAATTTCCTGATTGCATTACGTTTTCTAAGCGCTTCTTATGTGTGTGTGCGGCGCGTGCCTTAACCATTCGGCGCAAACGGCAGGACGTATGGAACCGGGTTAATCCGAGCATGTATAAAGTTATTGATTTTCTTAGGATCCCCACGAATTGACCAAAGCTATAATAGGAATAAACGAAGAAAAAAATACCGCCATTGCGTGCGGTTTTGACTTAAATATTTGGCCCTTTTTAGGCCAAAACAATAGAAACCATATGTACGTTTATTGGATTCAATTCAATTTCTCATGCAGAGATTGCTCGATTCGATCGTAGATAAGCAATTAATAGCTTAACCACAGCCATGCATAGTCCCCTGCGGGACGTTATTCATGTATAAATTTGTAGGTGACATCTATATTTCTTATCTTGCTAAAAGAATCCGGTTACTAAATATCAATAGGGCTCCTGTGGTCTGACTGAAATTTTCTATCAGGATATTAATAGTCTATAAGTAAATGTTATTGCATCGATTTCTTATTAACTGCAAATTTTTTTCTGACAATAAAGTTTTGCCTGAAGGCATTTTTGGGGTTTTTTATATTATTACGCTCAAAAAATTAAAAAAAACAGTGACAGTAATGAGGGGCTATAGGGACGTTGACGTGGAGACCTAAATCTTTAATTTAAGTCCCTATAGAAACAAGTTCAAAGGGTGCCAGTTCGAATTTTTTATTATAAGGAAATAATATTAACAAGTGTAAAAAATAATTATAAGATATTTACAAGCATGCAGTATTAAAGATATAATGAAATATGCAAATTATGAGCACTGATGGAAATTCAAAAAAATATGTTGTATTCATAATACAGATAAAATAATGACACTGTCGTTTTTTTAAAGACCCATGCATAAGATCTATTTGTTTATATTTTGTTGGAAGGTTAGTCTACGCATGAACTTTTCATTAGCTAGATGATGTTTTGCACAAAGTGTTTTGCATATCCAGGTTTCATGTAATGATAAAATAAGCTCATTCCTCATTTAGTAATTTACGGTAATATTATATGAATTCCCGAGTTTTACTGAGCTAGGGTATATTTTGCATAATTTGTTCTGCCACACATTTCGTGCCCCAATGATGACCTGAGTGTATATTCAAAAACACACTTCAAACTATATAAGATTTAAAGCAGAACACTGTTATTTTAAACGCTTGAAACTCCCATTTCGGCAATCCATATGAAAAAGAAAACAAACAAGCGAAATAGCAATCACCGCCAAGAATACGTAAAGCGATTACACATGAAAAGTGAGATGTTGTTTAGTTTTCTTGACTCTCGAGGTTATATAATGATGTTTTCTATATTCTTTACCATCATTACAGCTATCGTACTTTGATCTAAACCATGCACGTATCTTTCGTGTTTGTTTACCTCGCACTACGTTGTTTGGTATATTCACAGTTATATTACACTCCAGACATAAGTACAAAGTACCATTGCCGGTACCAATTAATCTTGTATGGCTGTTAAACATCAATTTTATAACATAGGAGGCATTTCCGAGTTTTGACGGATGTGATACACATGAGAAGGTCTGCCTGTAGACACAATAATTTAGCAAACGATAAACATCGAATTTCACTGAAACTCATGTGATTTGTGCATGAAAGAGTCTTTTATCCCCTCAATTATATTAAGTCGTAGAGCCTTGCGGAAAGATATACTGCAGGACAAGTCCTGATTTCCATCGCCTGGAACGCATGAAAAGCCATGAATACATGCTTGCCATGCAGCAATTAATATTCTGAAAGTTTTAAGTATAACCGACACAATGGCAATGTTGTGTTATCATGCAGCAATAATGTTTCATTGGATGACTGAAAAATGTCCGAGTGATTGTGTCAAGTGTTTATGTCAAGTGTTCCTACTCGGTGGATCTTTGAATTCGATACAGAATGTCTAGACTCGAGCAGAAATAATATAAATATTATTGAACAGCCTGCATTTGTCAGTCATAACCTTTGCGTAAAAAAGGAGAAAATTACATGGCGAGTTACAATCCGGCCTCAAATGAAAATACCTTTCTTCATTTCAAAAGAGAATCTTCTATCTAAAACTTATTTTGTCAAAGGTCTCTCAAATTTATTTGAAATTGGACGCTATTTGTGAAGTACCTAAAAAGCAACCTATCTTAAGTACTTTTATCTTGTATGATTTGAATATAGCTTAAATATATATGTTATCATTTGGTCGTCTGAATTAACTGAACTTACTGAATTAACTGAATGGATGCTTATCTGAATTAAATTAATGGATGCGGTGTCGTTTAGTCAGTGTAGCATGACTTGCCAACAAATATGTTCCTCCCTGGAAACCCTTCACATCCAGAAATTATTTTCGTAGAATGGCATTTTTTTGGTTACATAAACTAAGTAACGAAATAACTTTTCTGAGAAGCCAATATTTTTTACCATGCTGTGACGTCTTGATCGAGACTTCATCAAAATACCGATTCTTTCGTGAACCTCAGCACGACTCGAAACTCAGACATTTACACAAGTTATCAATTATTCTAATTATATTTTGCTGTGATTTTTTTAAACACGATTCCTTTGCAAAATTCGCGGGCACGGCTCAGATCATGTAAACCTGTCGACAAGTTCAATTTACAAATCAAAGCTTGTTTTCTTTGCAATGAAGGACTTCCCATTTCGCGCAGCGTATGGTAATTCTGAACGTCTAACACAAATCCATTACCACACGCCTGCATTGTAAGTGTTGAGTGCGCAGATATCCACCTCTACAGCGGTTTGTGTGATTATTTTTTATTTGTATGAAATTTACTCATAGTTTACGATCATTACGTACCATGCATACATGCAAAGTTCTATATTTATGTAACTGATTTAAAAGACATCCCATAATCAACTGGCGTCATACAGTAGATTTAAATTCTTTAAATGGGCAAGGAGGAAAAACGTCGTATATTTGCGAGATGAAAAAGACGTGATCAAAATTCCAAGAATTATTTTACTAACGTCTGTTGAACGTCTTAATTATTAACATTGAGTTTTGGAACATTTCCACACGCATTCAAAGTTAATTAAAGGTCGTGAAAATGCGTTATTGTTGTCTTTACTCTCACACAGCGGTGTACTGTCTGATTGATTTTCCCCTACAGCGTAAACGAACATATGCTAGCTATATTTTCTATGATGAAAGCCTCATACACGTCTTCACAACAAATATTGTAAAATTTCAACAAACCGGGGGGGGGAGAATTGAGAAGCATGAATACGCTTATTCTCAAGGCGCATGATATCAAACGTAGTCGCAAAATTGACATCTGGAAAACAACTGAAGTATTTCTTATTATTCATTTCAAGCTTCTCATCTTTGACGGGTGAACTGTGCATCTTTCGTTCCCTAAAAAAATTTTAAGTCTTCATAAGTGCTGCTTTGTGCTCGCTCTCGACGGATTAACTTTGTAGCTTTCGCAAGTTTTGTTTTCGCCATTGTTGCATGGAATGAATGATCATGAATAGACAGAACCAACTATATATGTGTTAAAAATGTTACATACTTCAGTAAAAATTACAAAAGGCAACTTAGTTGATTGTTATCTAAGATACAGTTTCAGCAGGAAAACAAGCATGCTCTGGGCAGGAACCAGATATGAATAAACCTGTGGAACAGGTTTTCTTTGAGCAACCGGTAATGGGGGGAAATGGATATTCAATCAAGTTGCTAGACCAAATAGCATGACAGCAGAGAGGGTAGGAAGCAAGTTTAAACTGAGAGGACTTGGGCATTTTGGGGCAAATTTTCTCACCACTTTAGGAGGCACATACTGAGACAGTTTATTTGTGTAAATGTGGCTAGAAAACAACATTTTTCGACTTTTCTGTTGACCTTTGTCTTTTGAAAATTTGTGAAAGTACAAAGGCCAAAATTTAGTTATAAGGTGTGGCAAATGACCGATTACTCCGTCGCCAGAATCCTCAGGAAAATTCATACTGTATTTTCAAAGATTCTTTCATGAATATCCCTTTCTCGTGAGCAAATGGTATCGAACTGATTATTACACTTCTCGAGTTTCAAGGTCATTCAAAGCGAGAATTTCAAAATTTTCGTGACCTTGTTTAAGTTCAGACTGAACGTCATTGGCCTATTTTGTTGACGAACGTAATTGACTTTTGTCAATTCAAAACAATCGAAATCTGTCATCACTGCCAGACGGTCCCTCAAGTGACCGCAATTAAATCACATTATAGACTATAAATATGCTATAATAATGTTAGACTGCGTGTCCCGGTCAAGGTCGGTCACCCTCAAGCTACTAAAACAAACTGATATTGTTAGTGTACATGTATTTATACTTAATCTTTAAACTTCGTGTGGTATATACTAATTTTAGAGCGGGCTAAGTTGGTCTAAGTTGTTAAGCTCGCATTGAATATCACCCACCTTGAAACCGATTGACATAAAATGACAAAAAAATTTTAAACCTCTGAGCCGATAAATCGAGAATGGCCGTTTTGTACCCAAGCCTTTACGCGGTGCATCGGTACTGGGACGGTTTATTTTTGGATCATGACAAACAAGCATTGACACTCACAGTGCCAGAGGGGGTGGTGAGCGAGACGAATACCCTTCATTGCGATAATGCTTGCATCATTTCCATAGTTTTCATTCACGAACATTGCCATCACGAATAATTTTATACGCATACCATTAGCCTGTGTCAGAAGTCGGAAATGGTTATCCTAAGCAGCCATTTTGCTGTATGTATTAAGTACTATGCGTCATGAATGTTGAGCTAAGGTTATTTACTCGTTGGAAGCGGTAGTTTATTGGCATGGTAGAAATTCCGATTGAATGATAAAGAGCTAAAAATATTTAAGATCTGAACACGAATGACTGCGAAAGATTTTGCGGATGTCCCGGACTGGATTTGAAGTTGTAGACCACTGATATACAAAGTTCAGTGGTCCAGTTTAGCAGCTTTTCTCTTTAATTAACCACGCAACTTCTTTCTCAACTCTCGGAGCACTTTTCCCATTCTCTCCAGTTATGTAGAAGAAAGCAATTACCACCCATAAAACCTTGCCTTTAAACTTCTTTATAACTGTACTAAATGCTCATGATTGGACAGCATGTCGATAATGTGAAGCAATCTCCAACCATTAATTTAGCCGTTCCATATCTAAACTTCCTAGCTATACTGGTCTAGCCGGCAGAGATGCAGGTTCGGTTCTTCAAAATGTCGTATCTTTCGAAGTCATGAGGTCTTTCTACCATTCCATCCTTCTCATCATTCATGCCCATATAGGCACAGCAGTTTTAAGTGTTTATGTTTATGTAAGAAGCTCATTCGAACTATTTGTCAACAGCCATATATATACCCATTTGTAGCCTGTAATTAATGTGCATGACTTTTTACTGCGTCAATTTTTGGAAACCACTGAAGGACATCGATCAGATCCTGAAGATTACCTGTCAAAACGGGAGTAAAATTAAAAAAAAAACGCACTCGATGAACGATGCTAAAAATTAAGTAAATCACAAGAAGTAGGATTTACAAAGCAGCCTACTGTATAATTGACTTATTTATTTGCCTAGCAGCTTCTTTCTGTTTTTGGATATGTTCGCGGGTGGGATGGATTTGACCGTAGTTGTTTATGATCTGAGTTAATATAAACTCCCATGACGAGTGCTCATTGGGTTGTTTACAACTTACAATGTTTTCTTTGCCCCTGACTAAATTAAAATCCTTGTTACCAAGTCGTGATTGGTATCTCTAGAGCAACTTGAGAATAAAAATTGTTTACAATTTTGCTAAAAATTTTTATAAACATTTTTGTTGCGAGATTGATGGCTTTTATATTTTTTTGCATACTTTTTGCAACTTCAGCAATTTCAAAGCTTAACGCTTGGGTAACATGAAGCTAGAAAGGAGATTCGACACAGATTTATGGTATTTTCTTCAATTTCCAGGAGCTGTACGACAGATATTCCAGTAAAGATATCTTTGATGTATTCGCAGCCGACTTGCTGCAACAACTCTCTGATTTTCAAACTTCTCCGGCAAAATCAGAAGAGGATCCTTGGAAATCATTTGAACCATATCCTCCAGGATTTTTTGATGACCTCCCGGTGTCACCAGACGCGACGAAGAAGGCGAGACGACCACCTGACGGTTACCTATGTCATTTGTGTTTTTGTAAGGGACATTATATCAAAGATTGTCCTCAGGTAAATAGCTCTTTGCTGGCACGCTCTTCAAGGCGTGTGATTAAAGTTAAAATACCTTTAGACATTTTAAAACTAGGTGAAAACATCTTGGCACATCCCTAGTTTGAAATAACCGGAAATACAGAAGAACGTCGTCTAAGTTCTGACTTCAAAATCCTTTATCAGCTGATAGTTTTAGCACATATAGAATTAAAGTAATTCCGAAAAATGATAGCATAATACAAATTTTATTCTTTATATTTCGAATCAAGATCGATTCATCTTCAGCAAAATGGTTTACGTTTACAAGATTTGCGTGACTATCATACGATACACTCTATTTTTTGGCTAATCCTACCAAAACACATATAATTGTTTTGAAAGAAAAAAGGGTAACCGCAGAAGATGATCTGACTCTTTATGCGGAATAATTTCTTATGGCATTATTTCTAGCATGAGTGGCATCTACAACTAAGAAATAAACATATTTTAAAGTTATATTCAATGGGCAACTGCACATGCACTTTGTGTTTCTAAACTGCTTGAAAAGCTTTAGTTTAGAACTACACTGGCAGTCAAGTAAAAGTATCTAACTTCAGACATTTTTAATAAGGATTTATTGAAATTAATCATGTCATTAAAACAGGCGAGACCAAAAGGGGAAGGACTCACACCGTACCAGGGGAAGAAGCGGTGTTTTGGTGAATACAAATGTCCCACATGCAAACGTAAGTGGATGAGTGGAAACAGTTGGGCGAATATGGGACAAATGTGTGTGAAATGTCACATCAACGTGTATCCGCACAAGCAGAGACCGCTGGACAAACCTGACGGACTTGATGTCTCAGATCAGGCGAAGGAACACCCGCAGCATTTATGTGAAAAATGCAAGGCACTTGGGTACTATTGTCGTAGAGCCCAAAATTGAGCATAGGCATAGGTAACATTTTGGTAATAATTTTTTTATCTATCAACTGGGATATACATTAAGGGCAACTATATATATATATCATGAAATGTGAGAAATACGTTATTTTGATCATTTTGATTTTCAAAACATCAGTCATTTTAAAGTAAAGATACTCTTATTTCCCGTTTGGGTTTGTCAAAAGAGAATGTCTCTTTATTTTTCTACAAGTACAATTTTCAATCGATAGATTTTCAAAAAGATCACTTTTGTGTAATAAGTTGTCGTCTTTTTCATAACGATTTCATATTTTCAGTACGAGAAGAAAATATGAAAAAACTGTAAAGAATAACGTATTTTTCACGTTACATATACACGTAGAAAACGTCTTTCGAAAGACATACTTGCGAAAATATTTTGAATTCCGCTTATTTTTTATCCATTTGAAGGATTTATATCAGTACAATTAACACTGACATGGTTGCAGTGAACTGTGAGAATTAAGCACTAAATTAGGCATTGAATAATTGAGCATTGATACAGTTCACATAATCGATGTGCTTGATACAAATATCAAGCAAAAATTCACACCTTTTTTGTTACAAGAATCGTAAATATTTTCGCCCAAAAAGATGACTTCTTTAGGTTAAAGTAAAAAATGTAAACAACGTTTATATATGATCACACCAAAAAGGAAAATTTTACCGAAATTCAACGATATTGAACGACGTTTAAAGGACGACTTTGCTTAAATATATATTTTTATTTCAAGAGCTTCTTGACGACATTTTTTAAGGTTTGGCAGACAGCCGAAACTAGCTCTAAAAGAATGGAACTTTTAATAAAACAAATTTAAATAAAACATAGAGAAAAACAAAAGAATAGAAAAGGGAATATATTTGCAGACATTTTTATTTAGTTTTTTTTAGAAATCATGGTTGGTGTACAAATTTGCAAGTGATTGCTTATAAGATAAGATATATATTAATAATATATGTTTAATATATACAATAATATACTATCAAGACTTTTAGTGGAGAAATATAATTTGTAAAACTGATTTTTAGCGAATCATAGCTGAAGAGTATATATTTCTATGTTGTATCTGATAATTATTTTAAATGAAGTAGATAATAATTTTCAATGTACTATAGTACAGTAGGAAGCTATGACAGATGTAATTATACAAGGTATATATTTTAGAATCACGACCCCTTTTGCATATTGCTATACAGTCACGTTCATGCAATGACCAACATTTTTGGAAACAAGTTTTGGAAATTCAATTTGTTCCTTAGTCACTATAAATGTTTTATGCAAAGGGTCAATTTTTAAACCAAAAAGATACAGGACGATTGTATAAATTTTAGTGGAATAAATGAAGATTATATAATTTTTTTAATATGGACTGTAGCATTGTAAGACATTGTAATTTAGAAGAGAATAAATTTTGTAATACATTCGTGTGAAAAGACCTTTTTGTAAGAGGAATTAAAGAATATAAATGAAGAATTATTAAACGTATTCTTTTCCTTATTAAGGCTGGATTTCCACTTGCAGAGAAATGGTTCGCAAAGTTGGTAAAATTATGAGAGATTAGTGTATAAATTTTTTTTAGTGTTGGTGAATAAAAAAGAAAAGTTTTTTGTCATTGTATAAGGGGTATGTTTCGTGAAGATAAAAAGAGTTTCCAATAAGTTAAAATGTTTAAAAGAATTTTGTATAGTTCAGAATTTCTCGGTTGAAACAACTTTATTTCGGTTTCAAATTTATATCAGAGTTATAGTTCTTATAGAACTAAAAACACAATCACTTAATTTCGACTGGTTCTATAAGAATGACAAAAGATATGACGGATTTTATTTCTACAAACTTTCTGAGCGCTGATTGGACATTTAAAATAGGGAAATTTTATTCTTAAATTCCATTGATCATTCCTCGGGCACAGCCCCGTTTCCAGGCTTTCAGGTATATCGCGGATAACGGCACTGAGCGCGCGGAGGTGTTGGGGGAGGTTTCCAAATTTGTTATTTCACAATACTGCGCATTTATTCAATAATATCAATAATATTAATTTGCATAATTGTTAACATGTTCAGCAATAAAATTGAACATAGAAGGCCGATAAATTTCAAAATTTCTATACTTTTTGCTTTTTGAACTTTTTGGTAGACAACGTCACCTAAAATACTGTAGGCTCAGTATTGAAATTTTTTTACTACTTGGTGTAAGTATGGATATTTTCTCCAAATCATAAATATCGATATGAATACCGATACCACTGTACCGACTACCGATACCACTGTGCCGATACTATCGCCCATCGGCCATCACTAGGTTGAGCACTATGAGTACTCTTCATTGATTGAAAGAAAATTGAAAATTATTTGATTGATTAATCGTCGTATAATCGACTTCATTTGGGGACTTGAGTTTTGAAATATCACATTCTGAAATCGCCTAGAACATTTTTTAAAAAATTCTGTTCCAAAATGCAAAGTTATAAAAATTTGGAGGAATTGTTGCGAGAGACGGCTTGCTTGGGGGACGTGGAGAAGGTTGGTGTGTTGGTCCGTGCGAAGGTTGATGTAAACTCCCGAAATTCAGTCAATGGATGGACTCCACTACACTGGGCTGCCAGGCGAAACCATAAGGATGTTGTAACCTATTTATTGCAGCATGGTGCCAATCCAAGCATTCGCTCATTTAAAGATGAACTTGCAGCTGATGTAACCCAAAGCGAGGATATCAAATTTCTTTTGTTAAGTGAAGAAGGAAATGATACAAAGAATTGCAGTTCAAATTATAGTAAGTATTAATAACTGGCAGATGTTGTTCACAGAGTGGGTAACATCACCCCCAACTTGTTTAAAAAGTCATGTGAGTACTGTATCTCACAGCTGGTTTTGTTTTGGTACATGCTTTGATTGAGATTTAGTTTTACCTCTACCTGGGTACAAAATTTTTTGGCAGATTTCATTTACCTCTAGGCATTAATGATCTAGCTTTTACTTAGAAGGAAAACAGTTTTTTTTCATAAAGGAGTATAACCAACACATTCACTTTTATTATTGTCAGATGCAGTGGAGCTTTCAAACTTGGAAAGTTGCACACCAAAAGAGAAAATCACTGAATTTGTCCCAAACTATCTCTTAAACCCTGCATTTCCGTATTCTGAAAGTCCAAAAGATTTTGCTACTAGAATTGGCATCCAGAAGCTGGGTCTTGCAACACAAGATTGTGGTTTGCCAAGTTCAGACCAAATCACATTCAATGGTAGCATGTCACCATGCAATGATGCTGACAAAGTCGAAATGGTGACCTTGGACAAAACTAGCACTACAGCTGTGAACAATTCTGCATTAGTCCTGAAGTGTCGTATTGCTGACTCTGAAGAGAGGGATTTTATTGAAATTGAACTGGATCAAAAGTGCGTAAAGTATGAAGCATTGAAAGAAACCTGTGCTGCCGAATTGAATGTTGACCTAACAAAGTTGAAAAAGATTAGAAAGCTGCCCAACACAATAATAAGAAATGATAAAGATGTCAAACGGCTAGTTCAGTATCAGGAATTAGAGATAGTTATACAATAAATAATATATATATTATACATTTTGATCCATTTGTTCATTATGTGAACAAAAGTTAAACTCCAGTGATGGGTACCCATATGTAGCTCAGTGGGGTATATTACCGAATGCTATATCGGCCAAATTCGTGCGCTAGTCGACGGCCGATGTTTACCCGATATTTTGCGAACCCGTTTCCATATAGACATACACAGCTTCTGCTTGAATATTTATGTTGTGCGTCGAAAAACATATGATCTTTACAGGGCAGGTTTTGATGGATTTTCTTGTAATTGACCTTCAAAGATCTTTCTGAGATCCTTCAAAACAATGGCTTAATGTAACCACAATGTCTCTACGATGTCGGACTCAAAAACCGTCGAAATCGAACGTAACGTCGGGGGCAGTTTTGGCTTCAGTGTTATCGGCGGTGTAGATACTGAACTACCTCCGATGATCTGTGCCCTGGTTCACAACGGATCGGCTCAACTGAGCGGCAAGGTAGGCCGTGTTTGACTGTATGACACACCCTAAAAGCGCCTTTCGCTTTCGTCTGTACGTATGTTAAATTTCCGAAGCAATCTGCTTGTGTTCAAAATGAAATTCATTCGGTTTTGGGTATGTTTTTATGCCGTAATTGGCATTGACATATCTTTCATCGGTAACGGCCGTATTTATGTTGGATGTGTATTACATATGCCAATGTAAATTTAAGCTAGAATTCTTTATTATTTGAAGCCGTTTTATGGAAAAAATTTGCCTTTATAGATTTGTACAATATGCCTTGTCGATTTTCATAAAACATTGTGTAAAATATATTGTAAATTCACACTAAGCCAGAGATTCCCAAACAATTGCCGACTAGTTTTAACAATATTTGGGTCAAGTGTGATTATATTTTACCCGTAGGTGGTAAAAGTCATAACAACACCAGCATTATTTGAATCCTACTCAATTTTTCATCTCTTTCAATTTGCTTAAACTAAATGCTTTAACTAGCTTGATTTAATTGTAATTGGTCGGAATTTGTAAATATTTTGAAGCATGCCTTAAATTTGTTTGTATTTGCCCGTGAATTATAATTTAAAAGCTAATTTGGCTAATTTATTCTTTAAGACCACTTTGTTAAGGTCAATTTGGTTTAAATAACAGAACGCAGAATATTTTAAAAGCTAATTTATTATATAGTATGTTACTTTCTTTGAAAGAATGTGACATTCCGATGGTATTTCGTGACTAATACAATGCTGATATGAACGTGTAGTAAATATCGATCGACACGGTGATATGGACTTCTGCGAACCGCGATTGAAAGCTCTTCAAACAATTAAAGCATACTGATTTAATATTTTGAGGAAATTTTTCATTATTTCCAAGTTTTACAAGTGTGTGTTAATGAGTTTATTGAGTTGACCTATTAAGGTCAACTTTTTCCTATGATTCCAATAAAATCATCCGGTCTTATACATGACTACCGTAAGACAATATAGACATTTGGCTATTTCCAAGCTTATATCAATAAACTCAAGTAAACTGTGTACATACGGATTGTACGTTAGTGTAGTGTAATTAAGGGTACAATTTTAGCTACTCCAACACTTTCGATCTGATAGTTTTTACTGATAAATAACTCTTTAATTTCTCTAATTTTAATTAATATTATATTGTATGCTGATATTATGTTCATGGTTTGTTTGAGTTACCTCAATCTAATTGGTTTAATTTCTACCGCATAATTGCTTTTATAATATATTCTAGAACTTATTACCATTCAGACCAAAGGACTGTGTTCATTTGAATGCACATTCAGACAAAAGGGCTGTGCTCAATTCGAAGTCCTTGTCTGTTAAACCATTCAAGGCTAAAGCTTATCAATGTAACATAGAATAATAGATGGAAGATAAAACTGTAGCCACTTATTCATTTTAGACATAAAAAATATTTCTAGTAATTAATACTACATGCTTTGGTGGAAAAACATTCCCATCAGCAGGTGCTTGATATTGTATTTGTACAACGATTAATTGCCTGTAGTTAACATTCCTGGATTTTTCTTTTTGGACTCAATTTTTTCACCCCTAATGTACATTAGCTTCTTCATAGGTTATAATATGAAATTCAAGAGCTATCTTTCTCTTGCCAGATGTTTTTTTTATTAGGAATGCAATAAGTGATATTTGATTGATTGTTATGAATAGATAAGAAATTGAATAGCAAAAATGTTCAATAAACTCTAGAAATATCTTTTGATAGATAAGGTTAGGGGAATTCCTGCCAACACTTTTTTATTATGTGCCTGTTTAGAGTGCCATGCACTTTCCCTTAGATATTCAGTATGATACTACATTGGTGTCTTCAGTCTGTATTATCTTACAAATATTTTGCATCCAAATAGTCTTTTGCCCAGTCAAAACCAGACATATTTGATTCTTTTCAGTGATAAAGTATTGCAGATATAGATTTCCAGTTACTGGAATCTTGTTCATATTGGGTACAATTACCCATTGTGATTTGTTGTATATGATTCTTCATTAAGAATAACTGACTATATGCACCTAAAATGATTGGAATTTCAATTCACCTTGCACTAAATCAATAGTAACATTGCATTGCTAGTAGTTTCCATACACTAGAAGACAAATTGTGTATATGTGAACAATTGCAATGAATTCTACCTGTGAATTATTAAGTTGCATGTTTGATAATTTTATAAATAATCCTAATTTTTAAGTCAGGAAGTACAGATTTGTGTTCACCCATTTAATAGAATTTTGGATTATTAGTGCTTTTGAAAAACCAGGCCCTAGTGTATCAATTAATATCACCTCAGGTTTTTAAGGTGTTATGATTAAGATAAAACCCTGCAATTCTTATGGGAAAATTCATGTTGAATGTAGATTCATGTTGGGGATGTATTGGTTGAAGTCAATGATGAGTGTGTTAGCAGGCTACCTGCTAAGAAAGGTATATATATTTACTTCTATATTGTGGGGTAGATTTTTACCTCTCCTAATAATGTTAAGTGTGACATTCTCTTTGGGAAATGTCCCTATGGATTTATATGGGTATCAAGTATACTATAAGTACAATACACAAGAACCCTCTCCTATATCCCCACTCTACAGACTTGACCACACCACCACTAGTGAAAGCCACTTTTAGGTGCTTTACTGGGTAATTAATATATATATACCTGAATACCATATGTTATAAAAATGCAGTAACTAGAATTATTTTGGATGAATAATGTGTCAGTATTCCAGTCTATATATAATGTATTGAATCCAAAAAATCCATTTCTATTTCAGTTGTGGAAGCCCTCAGACGCTCACCTGATACATTGAAATTAAGGTTAAGAAAAGGTAAGTAAAAGTGAACAATTAGTACCTTTGCTTTTTATAACATTTATCAATAGAATGGCAGGACGTTTGTAATTGTTGATAGGAAGGGATTATAAAACAAGCTAGCAAGACAATGTCATAATAATCTGTGTACTACCATAACAATGTTCAGATTGTAAGAGAGTTTGTAAGTTTGTTTACTATAAACAAACATGGTGAATTGTTTCACAGAGTAACTAAAAGCTAAAGAGCTGGAACTAGTGTACCCACTTTTTTAGTGCGCATGCTTGGCAAGTGCCTGAGATTTAAACTGTAAACAATTCTGCAATTTGTCTTAGGTGCGTAAAATGCTTTATGAATTACGATATTGTAAAACTTTAATTAATCGAAAATATTTGATCAAGAAATCCAAGCCATTTTAAACATTTCAGGCACTTGCCGAACATGCGCAGTTGGTCACTTTACGCTCACGCGCACTAAAAAACGGGTACAAAAAACGCCATATTTAATTACTATTCGCCACGTAGTTCCAGCTCTGTATCTATTGTTTACTCTGTTAGACTGTTACTACTATTTTTGCAATCAAACGCGCCGCGCGCCGAATTTTTATTGTTGTTTGCTTACTTTACTAGCAGCCAACGAGACGTTCACCCATACCCAAGGTCACGTTGAATACGTTCTGCTTTACTCAACTGTATGTTCTGATTAAATATGCAGCGATGATTTGAGTGACAGTTTTTAAAATATTTCAACTGTCAACTCATTAGAACTGGCTATCAAATCAAGACATACGCATTTAGTTGTTGGCTAATTTTATTCAGTAAACACCCTACTGGCGAAAGTGCGCAGTGAATCTTATAAATGTAAGAATATACAGCATCTGCGTTGATAATCACCCGTGAATCGTTCCGTTGACAATAGCTCAACGTTGTTGAGTAGAGTTCAAAGGAACGTTAACTGCTAATAAACAACGATAAAAATTCGGCTCGCGGCACGTTTGATTGCAAGTAGCAGTATTGTATTATGAGAAAGGTCGAAAATATGAGGAGAAATGTCTTCTTCATGCAGCTGTTTTATCTCAATTGTTGAATTGTTTTGTCTTGAATGTACCCTGTCCATATTGCTACCCAAATCAAAAAGTTTGCGGTAGAAGAAAAATATGATAAGAATCAAAAATATTTTCGGGCAAAAACATCCCATAAGCATGTAAATGCAACCCTAAGGCCTAAATGGTACCCTATGTAATCGTTTTAGACCATGTGCAATTGTGCATATGCTTAGACCTAGTTGTTTAACCTACGCTTGAGTCAAACATTTTCACATAGTCATTGAAACATCGAATATTATAAAGCGTTGTTCACCTGTTCCGGTTAATTTCCTAGAAAGCCAATATTGATTATATAACTTATATAAATATATCCATGTTAGGTATCCTTGTATTTAGTTCAGCGTTACTGTATATTCCTCATCGATATAAATAAACATGGAGTTGGGTATTTCACTTAAATTCAGTATATTCAGATAAATCAGATTTCAGAAATGAAAGGTATCAGCAATTTGCTCTGAATTGAGTCATTTGATTAGATAAATGGATCACTGATCTATATATACACAACCAGGTGATCTCGCGCTCATGTTTTAGCCAATCACCGCTCAGAAAGGTTTTCAAATTCTGCAGTATCCAATCGATTATATCTTTTGTTATTTTTTATGAAAATAGTCGCAATTTTGTGATCATGTTTAATTATAAGAACTTAATTCTCTCATATATGCTCTCGAGAAATGGATTTTTTATAACCACTTTTAGTATAGTTGCTATTTTATGACTGGTTAAAGCAAATCTTTACATTAATTTTTCAATCACTTGTTTACAAAGTTGATTATCTTTTTTAGTAAATATTTTCTGGACCGATAGAAGTCATATTTTCTAAAGTTTTAAAACGAACAGTGGTTCAGAAATCATAAGCGCATAAACTAAAACATTGGATTACGTGGACTATTCCCAGGGTTTTTAACGGTCTTTGGATAATATTAGAATCACCCGGAAGTAAAATTACGTAAGCTTGTACACAAAGACTGGCAAAAGTATTTAGAAAACGGGGGATGATTTAAAGGTGGGGTACAGTCTTTGTTTACATTTTGAAAGATACTTTTAAATGAATATGAGAGAGAGTTTATATTCAGAGATATACGAAACATGCAAGGTTTGACCAATTTTGTAAAAGTAGACTATAACCATTGTTACGAACAGAACCGATGCTGCGGAGAAGCGAGTCAAGCGACTGTAACCACCTTTTAACTCACCAATATTTTTACAACTCGCCAATAGGCAATAACATTTTGCCAAACATTTATATTTTTTGCAATCGTTTGACTTTAAGGACAAATACGTTTTTATTTAGGGTCACACTTCTTTAATAATTTATACATGGTCAGTGGCGGATCAAGGTATAGGCTGAGGTTTAATTTTGAATTCAAAATACTTTAATATTGCAACGCTATTGGTCTTAAATTTCTAAAGAAAATCAACCAATGTGATTGCAAATTAGAGCTGTATAGAAATTTATTAGCCTTTCCCTTGATCCACCACTCCACGTGTATATGCACCATCCCCCTTAAAATTTTCACACCTGGAAACACGCGAAAGTATACTGCAAACACTAATAGTACATGAAAATCAACTCGTGACACAACTTATTACCAAGTCAAAATAAATATTTAATTATATATTCTAAGGACAGTCATGGCCTGTTGAGTTGTTTTGTTTTCATCTATGTGATGTCTGCGGTTCCCGTTTTGAATATATCGCTTTTACTCTTGCCTCCTGCTAACTGGATCGATCTTGCCGAATTTCCGCCTCACTTGCACATAAATCTTAGTCCGACTTCTGGCTGTGGTGGGCAGAAATAGTGCATTTAAGTATGGTCAACCTTTGTTATCATTGGGAAGTTAGTGTTTGAAGTCATATCCATATTTGATACCTTCCTAAGTCGATATGAATAAGGTTTGTTATAAATATATTAATGATAGCGTATTTTTGCAACCGAACCAAACTTCGTGAGAAATATATACGAGAACTGTCGCCGTTTTAGATGAAAGTTCTTTGTCTGAAAGTTATTGCCATGTTTTATAGCTTTTAGGTGACAACAAAGGTCTCGGTCCTTCAACCAAATTTGCGAATACATTTGTTGTTGTGTTGTATTGTCCAAAATGTCTGCCTTTGGCTAGGTTGTACGATGTAACTACGCTCGTATATAAATAGTAACATCCGAGTAATTCGTTTCACATCACCGCGACAACTTCTGGAAGTATATTTTAGCCGTAAAATTATAGTTCCTTTCCACCTAGTAATTTAAGCGCGTAAATATTATTCGGTCACTAACCTAACCGGAACTTTGAGTTAACGTATCAAGGCTCTATAGAAACTGGCCAGTTCCTACGCGTTGTGATTATAAGAGATTAGACCACTTCAACAGTGTGTAGACTGCGGAGTAACGTTGGACGAATTAAACAAGTAAACTGGAGGTTAGAATTTGAAACTTTTCCTCGTACTAAAATCTTGTTTCGAGCACTTGTTATTATTATTGCATTGTACACCGTACACGTATAGTTATTGACAATTGTATAAATGGTTTCATATTACTCTGAAATCAAGGTTTTTGATTCGATTCGCGATGATTTTATACAGTTCGTAGTTCAACCGCTTCCAAGTCCAAACAAGTAGTCTTAAAACAGAGCAAAAGGACAATCGATGATACGGCCACGTCGTGCGTCCAACGGAATCAACCAAAACATATAGTTCTAGGTGTCTTTGTATTTGCGAATGGGTCTAGAACTTTCTGCGAATATCGCTTATGAGTGCTAAATATGTTACCGATGATCGGAAGTCTCGTTTGCCTGTTTCGGGCGATAGTGTTCTATGCATGGAGTACCAAAAATTTGTTTTCTTCTGGGTAGACAAGCGAGTATAAACGGCTAAGGTAATCGTGTGTTTTGATATTTTGTTTAGCATTGCATGTTTCTGTTTGTACAGGGTACGCAGACTTTTTGGATTGCCCACTGAGCATAAACTGCTTGAATGTTTATTGTAATTGTTAGTAATCCTGCAGAATCGCTCGTGGCGTCATGCAACGCATTTTTGTCCTCGTATACAGTAGTATCATCATCATGCATATGAACCATCGAGATGAACACACTTGAATAATTTCATAACGTATTTTGGCGATTTATACGAGTCGCCGCATTTTACACACAGGCAAAGACATACATATTGGCAAAAATGTTTTAATACCAAACGATTATAGATCCATTGTATCCGTTGCCAAATTTCTTCCAGACAGCATGACTATTGTGTCTCTTCCAAGGCATTTTAATGTAACGTTTTGAGGTATAGTCTGTCAACTGATTTACGTGTAATAGACCAACAGTTTCACACGCTTTGTGAATATAGAGATAAAGTCTTGTAGTTGTAGTCATGCACATGCACTCAATATGTAATTACAAGCGTAATTTATATTATTATAGTTTATTGAGTGTGTTAATCTATCTGCGGAGTCGATATTTTCGTTGCCATCGTTCGGGTAAACGCGCTTCGCCTAGCGAAGGTACCATAAATCAAGGTATGCTGTATGCTTGCATTATAACACCAATATTTGCATATTACGTGAATGTTTGCTGTTCGCTTAAGATGCAAATGCAGTACATCAAAATATTTATTGCCCTAGATACGTTATTAATGAGTCCACCATAGTATGATATGTACCTTATTTAAAGATTGTATCAAATTCTAGAAATTTTAGCTAGCATATATCATATATGGGACAAGTTCATGCAGCTGTGAAGTGCTGTGTGGGGGCATGCACGTCGCCTGAAATTACAAAAAAAGTCGATGTCCGTCATGTTAGTCACGCGAATGATGGCCTAGCTGCCAAAAATTAGTCTCAAACCACGATAGATTCGAGTTGGTTTGGTTTCATGCGTCATGCGTGTCGGGATTACATCGCTTTCTGCATGTTCTCCGACGAGTTCTCGTCCTCTCGACGTGCGACAGTCGTTGCAATTGTGACACATGATAACCCTTAACTTGTCGTTGGGACTCTTGGACATGTCGATGCGTGTAACCGAACCGCAGTCTGCATGGCCTCAAACAGCTCTTCAATTTTGTTTACCGTTATTGTATGCGCTCCGCTAACGCAGGCATGGATCGAGAAGCTCTTCAAAACACAAATCTCTCGTTAGTCCTAATTGTATCGATATCCGTGGTAACTTTGGCATGCAATTATAAATAGTTTTATAATGGGATTTTGCTGCTAAAAATGGGCACTTATGCATGCACTAGCGGTGAAGCTGTGTTTTTAAAGACAAGCAGAGTACGTTTCGAAAGTGGAATTAACTTGATATTTGGATGGTTAAGTTAACTTGTGCACATGCTTCCTGACTTGATATATTGGCAGAGATGTATGAGAGTCGCTGTTATTATTTTCTGACAGAATGATATCTGGCAGATATGTAGAGTAATGTCTTCCATATATCATATATCCATGCACATTGCACACTATAGTCCGAATTTCAAATTTCGTTGTATTTTATAACGAGAAGTCACAGTAAAATAACTTTGAAATATCTAATGTCTACAAAAACCAACCAAAAGATATTCCAAGAAATATTTCGTGATATTTTGTTTTTAAAATCATCAATCCGACTAAGAAGTTCAAAAAGTTACCAAGGGCAAGGTATTTGTTTACATTACGGACTGTACTGCATGCACCTTCAAATTGAGGGTGTTAAAACCAACACCTCATTCGTGAGTAGCATTGAAGAGATTTGCCCCAATTATGGCGATTTTTACCGCCTCTTTGAAGAGGCAATATCGTTTATATTTAAAGGTGATGTTACACAGAACAACTTTCAACGGCTGCGTGCAATGCAAATTAGATTATATCATAATATGTGAAATTAAATTGGTTTGAAACGTGTAATTTGCATTACAGAAATGTGTTGAAAGTTGTTCCTTCTAATAATCATCCATGTCACATTTCAAAGTATGATTCACCGAATCTAAAGTCTGTGTTTAAAAGTGACCTCATTTTCGATTTTCGTTCGAAAATTCAAATGTTCGTTTTTGAAATCACAAATGTTTAGTTTCCGAGTACCACGACTTATCTGCTCAAATTGCCCACGTAGGATCAAAGCCCATATGGTTGGATAAATTTGGAACATTTGAAGCTTGGGAACAAACATTTGAACTTTCTTACAAACTTCGCAACATCACATCACGTACGTAATCTGAAATTATTGACTGTATCCCTGTGAATTTTAGACACAGCAGCGGCGGCACGTGCTCGTCCATACCTGAGACGCTTCTCGGTTCAAGATCCGAAGCTCAAGCAGTTTCAAACCCGTAACGCTGGTAATATTCGAAGAAGTGCATCTCTACCAAGCCGCTCCAAACGACCCGTGATACTCACGCGAAGCGACACCCAGTCGAGGACACCCGAGGGAACCATGTCTAAAGCCAAAACTAGAATCGTCGGCCAGGAGACATCACCCACCGGTATAGACAAAGGTATATACGACCTTCATCTTTGACGGAAAATGGAGCATCTCTGCGCCTGACCTTTCAAAGCATAATTTATTTGATTTCGAATTTCTCGAGTCCCATAAGTAAATCATGACTACAAAATAAAGTGGTCTAATTTAAGTTCGGTTTTTCCGTCAAGACTCATTTAGGAATGGGGTGGTCAAATTCTCGGTTATGATTACGAAGACAACACCGTGACGACTTATGAATCTTAAAAATGTTCTACAAAAAACAAAATTTGACCGATTTTTCTAGCCAAGCAGAAGTCAGCAACACAGCGCGATTATTCGATTTTCAAAAGGAAATATATTTTATCCTTAGGCTTAGGAAAATTCTAGAAACTATGTACTACTACTTATTGTGATTCGCAACATAACATGCATGATCATCATATTTATTTGCTTCTGAGAACTGAAAAGTCCCGGAAAATCGTACAGCAAGTGAGTTAACGACTTACACATCACAGATTCACAGTGTCGTGGCAAATCCGAATATTTCTAGATTCTTGCTAAAAACTCCAATTAAAAAACTGTTAAAATTTATTTAGTCACCGTGGTCTTCGCTCCATTGTTTATTCTTCTATTTATTTCTCTCGTTTAGGTACAGATGGCGTATTCCGACGTCGCACGAGCTTGCGCAGTGGAAGCTTCAGCAAAATCATGACATCGTTTCCGGCGCACGGAGGACCGCCACGAACTGTAGAAAACGCGGAAAGAACGAACGTTCGGCATGCCATGCGCAAGCAAGACCTCACTCGAACCGTATCGGATAACAGCGCGATCGCGCGCAAAGGACCCTTGCACAGCACAAGCCTACCGGAGATCGGTCTAAACCGCGTTCCAAAGGGCAGCGATCCCAGTGGCTTAGTTTGGCAGAGATCCTCAAGTTCCGGGGACGGATTTCGTAGACGGGGATCATTGTCCCCGGCCGTCGAACGAACTATGCAAGGTGGACAAAATGTGCGCCAGGCTACGCCAGGCAGTAAGGACTCGTCTTACGGTTCGCTGTCTCCTAGCACTAGATCGTGTGAAAATAACGTGACTGTTACAATGGAGTCGAGTCCCTACCCTTTCAGGAAGACGTTGAATAACTCGTTCGGAGCCGTTCACACGCGAAGCGAGAATCATAAGAGAGGCAATAATACGACGAATGCTGTAGGAGGTGACGGTATATCCAGCGAAGAGTTGGCCAGGAGATTGTTCGATATGGATGGTTATGATAGGAACGAAGTCGCACCCATGTTGTCCAAAAAGTAAGCTTGTTGAGGTTTCGTGATATCGCCAGTTTAAAGTTAAAACAAGATCTCTGGCACTATGCGCATTTTTGAATTAGACCAGTTTACTCGAGATTTGAAGTTATCGTAATAATTTTGTCAACAACTTGAAACAAAAGCTTGCTACCTCACGATTCTCTACATTTTATCCGATGATCTTTGTAATGTTCAATGATCCACAATAACAATCCTCATGAAGTAAAGACTTTTAGTCGTATCCAAGTGGTACAAGTTGTGATAAAGACTTTTCTAGATTAGAGGCTACCCTAATCACCCAAAGCTTTCTCTCTGCGAAAGTATATTTTATCGATATTTATGTCGTTACCTTTCCGCTTGCAAAGAAACTTGCCTTTGTTGAAAAAAAAGGACGGCGTGTGAGGAACAAAAGCTTTCAAAGAGAAGCCGGATTTCACAAAATTAATGTGGCGCGACAAACATTTTACAATTTTTTTTATTTTAAATTCGCAAAAATGCTGTCAAGTTCGCCATGCGGCTTTCTTTATCATGGCCTGTCAGAGGGCAGTTTGCATGAGCCTGGCTACCCGAGATTCAGCAAAGCGTGAGGTGGCCAAACAAATACATAATTAGGTCGTGAGGACCACATCACTGCCATGCAGGGTGATGTTATTACATACTCATTGGTATATATGCTTCGTTTAATCTCGGCTCAACAGGATCTTGTAAATATCCCCTCTTAGAATTATGCAGTCACCTCCATATATGGATGTTATAGATGTCAATATTCATATAGTTCAACGGACAATGTATGCTAACGTTGTTTCTGTTTTGGTTTCTGTAGTGACGACTATACGAAAGATCTCGCCGTTTTGTTCATGAAACGTTTCGATTTTCGAAACAAGGATCTCGTCCAGTCACTACGGTCAGTGTAACATCACGTATCCGAGGCGATGATAAGCTTTTCATGTCAGTGTTTTGCTTTATTACGTAATCGACTCAATTCAGAAAGATTATATGTCCAATGTTTCCTGCACTGCGAGAAATAACGCGGCTAATGAATAAAATAACAGGAAAGCTATTGTAGGATAAGTGTGAGGAAGAGATTACTTTATACAAATAGTTTTCACAACCCCCTCTAATTCACCTGTGCCATTCTGCTGCAGGATATATTTTGTTCGGGGGGGGGGGCTGAATTTAAGAACGCAGTGTAGTCCATATAGTTTAAATTGTTACTCGTTGGTATAGAAATTCTTTATATATTATTGGGACCCCGCAACATTTACCTCTGCGGGGGCACTCCCTATAGCACCCTTAAGCTTGTTCCGCCGCCCCTATTTTAAGGATCTTGTTTTAAAATAGGCTTGTTTTAAATAGTCCAGAGATTTTTTACCATGATATCTGCTTATGTGTAGGATGCTTCTGGATAAGTTTAATCTGTCAGGTGAAACGCAGGAACGGGAGAGAATATTGATACCATTTTCGAATCGCTATCACGAATGCAATAAGCCGGAGTACGGAAGTGCAGGTAATGATATGTGTAGTTGTAAGTTGTTTTACGGCATGTTTTGTACCTCTGGTGTTTTTAACTCCAGTATATCGTGTAGCTGGTAGCTGTTTTTACTTAATGAAAGTTAAAGGCCGACACAGACCGGACGCGAAGCGGCAACGCGGCCTGAATTTTCAACGTTTTATATTTTTCAAAAGCAAATAAATTTTAACTTATCAAAATTTTCTTGTAGATTGCATTAAAATAATAAATTTTGATTGGTCTAGCGTCCACAGATTCCAAATTTTGATCCCAGAATTTAATTTATATGCTTCTGAAAACTGAAAATTCGCGCCGCGTTGCCGCTTCGCGTCCGGTCTGTGTCGGCCTTAAGCCGACAAGGCGAATTTATTCGCGCGGACAGATAAAAAGTAGAAAACGGTTTTACTTTTTCGCAAACCAATCACATCACCGGATTTCAGATATCGCGTCGCGTCGCGAATGATTTACCATCATTTCCAAATAATCTGAAGGTGTTAATAATCTAAATGATATGTTTTAGATGCTGTCCATACTCTTGTTTGTGCAATAATGCTTCTCAACACAGATCTGCACGGCGAGGTATTGTAAAAAATCCATATATAAATAAAATTGTACAAAAATTGAAGTTTCCATGGCAAGGAGCTACATGGACTTGCCCCATTTACATAGTGTGGAAATACACAATTATCTTGCATTATCGCACAATGGTATTATTCCATTGTTACAGTGTAGAAATTTTGATCTTTAACGATCAAGTAAACATGAAAGACCTTAAGTGATATCGTCTTATTTTACTTCTTGGATATTGTATCATCCTATGCAGTTTAGAGCATCCTTTTACCAGCTTTCGATGCGTTTTTGTAAAGCTCAAGTATTGCTTGATATTTTAACAGCAAACTCTCGGAAGACGAATGAAGCAAGCAGATTTCGTACGAAATCTTGCTGACATGTGCGATGGAAAAGACTATCCAAGCACCTTACTCCAGGTAACATCCGTTCTGTGAGTTATGACGTAAACAGAACCTCGCTGAAGTTCTCAGTCTTTGAGTCAGAGAGCGATGAACAACACTGATTTGAGACAAATGGAGACAAAACTTGGGTTTGGGTAGACTAACTATTAAAGGTTTTTTGGGCTTTTATTGTTTTCTAGAACGTGTTTTCTTCAATAAAATCGAATCGTCTGGAATTTCACGCGTAAGTTGAATGCTCTAATGCTATAAATACCAAGTAGCACTAGGAACGAATCACACTTCCACAGTTCAGACATCAGTGCTTCCGGCTTATTTCTTAAGACGACGCGTGTGTGTTTTAATTTCTCTAGGGACGATATTCTGCCTAATCACGTCAACGAGAGAGTCCAGACTATGAACGCTAACGGCAAAGAGTCTAAGGTAGTGTTTTTATAAATAGTGGCCTACTCTGTGCAATACACAAGTAACACTTTTGGACGAATATTTTCTTTAAGCGCGCCTTCTGGTGGTTCTCTATTCTGTGTCCTCTATTCTGTTATCTAATATATTGCTATAGTCACGACAAGGCTGACAATGTCGCGAAAATAATATTCTTGTACGTTTGCATGGTGACATCAAATAAGATATTGCACTGAGGAAGGCCCGGGTTAACGGACCGAAAGCTTTGCAGTATTAAATACTTACGTGGTGTACCTACAAGCTAATTTACTTAATGTCACGAAAGTTATTGAATAAGGTTTTTGAGAAAAAGTCTGATATGTGTTTGTAAATTATTTCTCAATTTTTAGAATGCAAATGGAGTAGAAACGACTGGTAGTCTGGCCTTGATGGGGGTAAGTGATATTTTGTGAACTTTTTGCAAATCTCTCCTTCAAAGCTCGCTGTTCACTCTTGAATACTTCAGAAATTAACAAAGTCGGCCATTCGTAGTTCAATGTTTTGTATATTTTGATCTAGAATCAGGCAACAAGCGATGAGGTCATATACAAAGAAGGCCTGCTCTATCGAAAGTTAGTTGAAGACATAGGTGGCAAAAAAGGTGCGGGTCAGGGCTCTACAGCAAGTTATAATATAACGCATTGTATACAATGTACATCTCGATGCCAGGCGAAGTTATCGCTACAACAATTCCATTGTTTTATTTTTTGTTTCTCAGCGTCGGCCTGGAAGCGAAGTTGGCAGCCATTTTTTGGCACTTTACGTGGAATGATCATGTTTTTACATAAGGTAACTTAACGTTCCATATTTACCCATCTGAGGCCAATTGTTCGAAAGACCTTCAGCTTAAACGATGGATAAGTTCAAAATGGGAAACAAAATTATCTATTTATTGGCCAAATGAGCTGAAATATTTCGATGTAAATAGTTTAAAATTGAATGCATGGAGGTACATATTTAATGCATAAGTCATTCACAAGATGTATGAGAGTATTTTTATACTTTGGTTTATCTGCGGCTTAGCTTAAGCAGCTTTCAAACAACCAGCCCATGTTAATTGCTCCTTAATTTTTTTTTACCCAACTTGTGCAAAGCAGGAGTGGACGATTTTAATACCCGGCCGCAACGATTGACCTTCCTTAGGGTTGAAGTAGCTTGGTATTGGTTAATATAGGTTACTGCAAAATGTTTAGCAAAACTTCAAAACCACTGCTGTATTCGTTGACGGAGCTTTGGGAAGCTTTACATTAGGGAGCTTTGACTTATCAGAGCATATAGAAAGTGGAAAAATTTAAAAGAAGTTTGTATTTCAGCCAGATGAATCAAAGAACTTCAACGACACTCGGTTCTCTCTCGGTGCTCATCACGCGTTCGCCAGCCCTGCCTTTGACTACACGAAGAAATCTTTTGTGTTCAGATTTATCACCGCTGACTGGAAGGTGTTGCTCTTTCAGGCCAGGTATGTGATCGTGCTTGAAACTCTCTTCCATTAGTGGCTTATCCCTTGTGACATCCTATTTACATTTTTAGGAACAAGGCTGATATGTTAGAATGGGTTGAAGGATTGAATCTTGTTGCAGCCTCGTTTTCGTCTCCGCCACTCCCAGCACCCGTAGGATCTTGGTGAGTGATGACTATCATTCACATTGTGCAGGCATAAACACTTTGTCTAAACAACGTTTCAGCTTGAAAGAGGCTAAGTGGACTCTATATGAACTGGAGCGATAACTCGGCCGCCATCTTCGAAGTCAATAGATGGACAGGCCCTGGTACCCATTTCGGCTTCAAAGATGGCGGCCAAAAGTCCATCAGTTATCGTTCCAGGGACAGATCAACTAGGACAATCTATGTTGTCTCGCAATAATTAGGTTATTCTTTGGTCCATGTGACTTTCAACATCCTCTTTCGACTGCGATTAACCTTATTAACATAATATATTTTGGGGTTTTTAGCCAGAGATTTCAGAAACCTGTTCTTCCGTTTTCGAGGACCAGACTGACTGTGGTGAGTTACTTTAGGATTTACAAATTCGCCTTTCAGAAAATTTAACATTTCTTGTGCTTGTTTCTCTAGACAGAGCAGTTGGTCAGTCATGAGGCAAAGGTATGTGTTTATTGTTGCGCGCAGATCGTAAACTTCTCATTCCATCAAGAGACCATGGCCGGGAAGGGGGATATTTAGGCATTGGGGATAAGTAATTTTCATACCACACTATCCATATCTGTTTGGGCTACTCACACAGACACCCCCTTTGCAATAGTGAAATGGGAAATTTTTTTAATTTTTTGACATCGTATTCGTATGTTTCCAGGCTCAGGAAATGGCGAACGTACTCATAGATCACTTGAACAATCAGCCTCAAGGCGTTGATAAGAGAAATCATGAAATGATTGGATGGATGGAGAAACGAGATTTTTATGAGTATGAGGTAATCTATACCTTCAGTCTTCGCGGTGATGAATAGCTCATTTAAAAAATACTTCAAACGAATTCCCGAGTAAACAAAATTACGGGGTAAACTCGGAAAAACTTCCTTTTACCCAATGAAGAGCATTACTAATTATTTTCTTTAATTGTTTGGCCGTTTTCCTAAATTTTGTGGGGGGTTTCAGTAGATTCCTTTGTGTTCAAATTCGGTAAAGCTTTCCGCGCAAGGTTTGCCTCGCGCATGCGCGTGACGTTTGACGGCGATGTCAATTGAATACGCTATATATACATTTTTGTAGAAAGACAAAAGATTGGAATTTTAGATTAGATTTATTGTTTGATAACACACCTGATATTATTAATTCATGTTTGTTCTGTTTCATTTGCAGTACAAACGTTACCGTTCCTACACAAACATACTCAAGAGTTCAAAGTTACAAGCACAACTACGAGACCGGGGGCCAAAATCTGCGAGTTCAGAAATCGCCTTGAAAAGAAACGGTTTATTAAGTGAAAACATGAGGAGATACAGCTCCTTGAACGACCTACTCAACGCTCCTGAAGGCGAGCAGACTAACCCTAACTACAGAGAGAGTTATTTTATGGCTATATATAAAGGGTAGAAATTTTTATTGCGGAATAATTTATTTTATGGTCAGTGAATGCTTGCAGGTTAAGTTGGCCCGTTTGTAGCGTGGCCACCAGCGTTTGTGACCTTCATTTCGCCGCTATTCAAATAAAACCTTGGATATCTTCGGGAAGGCTTTTGTTCAGGCTCACAGGTATTACGCAGGATTCCAGGCTTGTACTGTTAACTATCGATGAAAATCAATGCCTGCTGCTATATTACAGCATTTCACGGCGACGCGAAGATAAGAATTTTATCTTCTCGTGCAATATTGAACTACTAAAGATATAATGGAAAATATCATACTGTTCATAATCAGCAACCTCTGTAGGTACTAACGCCTGGCTTGCGAGGTTGTATAATCTTAACCAACTGTGGGATCAACTTCCTAGATGAATGACTAATTCATAACTCAGTTTTGGAATTGAAAACCTGTAACCGATTATTGGTTTCATTATACTTAACTGTCAAACAGATTCAGTGGCAAACTGGCAATGCAATTAAATCATTCTTTACTTTGCATTTATTGGTTAAAATGTTAATTCATGGTTCATTTTCGGTTAATTCATGATTCCTATATTCTTAAATATTTTTGTCCTGAGTAAAGCTATGTGATAAGAATTGATAAATCATCGATTGTTGATTGCGCAAGCCTGGCATTAGTCAGTCAGAACCCAAGCGATGAAAATCCATCGTATTTTCCATATTTGGAAAGAATTTGAGATGTGTTTTCCACACGTGAAATAATTACAAAACAAAATGACAGCGCTGCATCTCCATGGTTGTTCTCGATCGTAATTTTTACCCACCGTGAAATCAAACCGCTCTACGTTTTTTATGCGTTCAGTTCGAAAGACAAACACGAACATAACTAGAGTGGTAAACTTGTGTACTGACCCATATAGCTATATATAGCATAATTATTATACTGTACACACAAATGGCATTCCAATTTCATTGATGGTTTGCAAAACTAGAATAAGATATGGTTTTATGGTTATCTTGCAGAGCTGTGTTATTTATTCTATTGGTAGAGTTCATAAGTTAATGTTATAGAGTATTTATTTCTATGTTGTAAAAAGAGTTTGTATTAGGAATTTAGTTTATTCAGAGTACAAAGTGCAGTCACTCACTGTGGATGTCTATAAAACTTTTAACCATACATTTGTAATAAATAAAGTAACAAATAAAGTGTCTTTGATCAAAGATGGGGATAATAAATGCAATAATATGCAGATAAGCATCAAGATAAGTCCGCCAAGGTTACAATTACAGGCTGGAAGCGTGCATGTAATTAAAATTGTAAAAATTAATTATAATTCCTGTTGAATATTCATCATTATTTGTAACATAACAACGCGGAATGGCTATCTTTAAAACAGGGAACGGGGAATAGGGGAATGGAACGGGGAATGGAATGGCTTCGGGGAATGAGCCGGGGAATGAGCCGGGGAATGGAACATCCTCGTCCCCAGGGCCTAGCTCCGTTGGGAATGGAATGGCTTCGGGGAATGAGCCGGGGAATGGAATGGCTTCGGGGAATGTGCAGCTTGTGCGTCAGTGCGAGTTTGTTTGGCCCATTTGGCGTGATTAAAACCTGTAAACGCTTCCATGTCACGAATCATGAGACAGCTACTCACAGTTTGAATTCCTTGAGGTAAAAGACAAAGCGATTACAAGCTCATAGTATAAATGCGATGTTTGCATTGTCATTGTGATGTACATTGATGTACATTATATAGATAGAATTTGGGTAGGTGGTTCAATGTAAATCCTCCAAAATCTGAAGGCAATTTGTATAATACTGTAATAGTATTTTTTGCAGAAATCTTTTTAGTTCTTAATATGCCTTATAAAGCTCAATGTGTGTGATTAAAAGGTGAATAAAGATACTGACACAGTGTCACTTGTTTGTTTTTTATTTCAGGCTATGTGAACAAGACCTCTGGACAGTTTTGTTTAAGCAGGAATAATGGTTATGGTGGAAATGTGGTGAATGCATTCTTGACAAGTTAATGGGTTTGCTTCCAAGAATACACTGAAACTTGGAGCAACAATGACTTTGAATTAATTATGTAATTAAATATTATTTATTAATCTTAATTTATATGACTTTTTACCTCACATAATTCAAATAATGTTCAGATAAAGAGGTAAATATTTCACTGTTAATGGTGTAATAAATATTTTATAGGTTGAATATATTCATAATGAATTATTTGTCCTGCTCCATACTTTGGCAATTCTGTTTAAGAAGTCCCATCATAGTAGATCTTTTTTGAAATAGTTACAGTCAAGTTGTTGTCTAGTTTTAGTACAAAATAATACAAGTGCTACAATTAAACAAGGGAAAATAATAAAAATTAATTACATAAGCAAGCACATTTTCTATTTTGAAAAGGTCTATGAATTGAGATGACATGTACTAACAATTTTGTGCATTAATTAAAGACAATTGTATTATTACTGTGGGTTCTTTAATATTGTCCAATACTCCCAGTGACATCCCACTGAAATTCCTGCAGGAGTCTCAATCCATCAAACCAGTTTATCTTTTATTTCTTATATTTAAGTCAGAATCAATGTATTCAATATCAATATGTTATCTTTTTGGAGACCCCCCAAGAAAAAATCCAGAAATTTTTCAACGCCCCCCTTCTCATTTTGTACCATAATCATCCTGCCAAGGAGGGGGGTTGGCTTCAAGAACATGGTTCTCAATTCTGATGAAGAGAAAAAATTACTTTTCTCCTTTAACAGACTTGTCAAAATAATGTTGTAGAACTTAGATATTATTTTTACATATTGATATTGAATACATTGATTCTGACTTAAATATAAGAAATAAAAGATAAACTGGTTTGATGGATTGAGACTCCTGCAGGAATTTCAGTGGGATGTCACTGGGAGTATTGGACAATATTAAAGAACCCACAGTAATAATACAATTGTCTTTAATTAATGCACAAAATTGTTAGTACATGTCATCTCAATTCATAGACCTTTTCAAAATAGAAAATGTGCTTGCTTATGTAATTAATTTTTATTATTTTCCCTTGTTTAATTGTAGCACTTGTATTATTTTGTACTAAAACTAGACAACAACTTGACTGTAACTATTTCAAAAAAGATCTACTATGATGGGACTTCTTAAACAGAATTGCCAAAGTATGGAGCAGGACAAATAATTCATTATGAATATATTCAACCTATAAAATATTTATTACACCATTAACAGTGAAATATTTACCTCTTTATCTGAACATTATTTGAATTATGTGAGGTAAAAAGTCATATAAATTAAGATTAATAAATAATATATTAATTACATAATTATATTCAAAGTCATTGTTGCTCCAAGTTTCAGTGTATTCTTGGAAGCAAACCCATTAACTTGTCAAGAATGCATTCACCACATTTCCACCATAACCATTATTCCTGCTTAAACAAAACTGTCCAGAGGTCTTGTTCACATAGCCTGAAATAAAAAACAAACAAGTGACACTGTGTCAGTATCTTTATTCACCTTTTAATCACACACATTGAGCTTTATAAGGCATATTAAGAACTAAAAAGATTTCTGCAAAAAATACTATTACAGTATTATACAAATTGCCTTCAGATTTTGGAGGATTTACATTGAACCACCTACCCAAATTCTATCTATATAATGTACATCAATGTACATCACAATGACAATGCAAACATCGCATTTATACTATGAGCTTGTAATCGCTTTGTCTTTTACCTCAAGGAATTCAAACTGTGAGTAGCTGTCTCATGATTCGTGACATGGAAGCGTTTACAGGTTTTAATCACGCCAAATGGGCCAAACAAACTCGCACTGACGCACAAGCTGCACATTCCCCGAAGCCATTCCATTCCCCGGCTCATTCCCCGAAGCCATTCCATTCCCCGGCTCATTCCCCGGCTCATTCCCCGGCTCATTCCCCGAAGCCATTCCATTCCCCGTTCCATTCCCCGTTCCATTCCCCGTTCCATTCCCCGTTCCATTCCCCGTTCCATTCCCCGTTCCATTCCCCTATTCCCCGTTCCCTGTTTTAAAGATAGCCACGCGGAATTCGACTGTAGCAATCGTATAGGACAAGGCTTTAACCAGCTAGTGTTAGGCTTTTCGTGAGTATAGCTGATTATGGCAAAGGCGGGCGCACAACCAGCGGAGTTTAAACTGTATTACTGGCCTGAGATAGTTGGCCGTGGCGAATTCATTCGACTGTTGTTTGCGGAGACACAAACACCGTATGTAGACGTATTTGAAGGCAAGTCGTTCGTCGAGGCGAAGAAAATGGGCTATGGAAAGGCGAAAAGACATTTCGCCTTTCCAGTCCTTGAACATGGTGAAATCTACTTGAGCCAAACGCCGGTCATATGCAGATATTTGGGCAAAAAGCTGGATGGCGGTAGATTGTATCCGAAGACCGAACAAGGTCGACTTCAAGCTGAGATGATCATGGCTGGAATTGTAGACTGGGTTGAAGAAGGTATAAAATTTATTTATCGTTTTATTTGACAAATTTGTTGCAGCAATGTGGGGCGTGCTGCTGAGCTCTTACTCTCGTAAATATGTAGAATTTAGTGTTTCAGCTTTAAAGATGCACTGTTAATGCAAGAGGGACAAAACTGATGTGAACATAATCATTATTCAATTGTAACTATATATGTATGACCAAAGAGGCGTTTAACTCGTGCAAGGGCACTTTGGCGAGGCCTTGACCTGATGATCTGGGTCACGTGTTCTGGTAGATTTCCGTGTCAAAGCCTCATTCTCATGTAGCAATGCATTTAGCACTCTCTAGCGACAAGGAACGACTAAATGCAAACTATATTGGCTTTACACTGCAGAAGTCTGAACAAAAAAAAGCTTATAGGCTAGGCCAAAATATGTTTGTTATGTAAACATTGCTCAATATAGCTTTATCTGTAAACAATGACATATGAGTCGGCTTAGAATCTGTGGGTGGATACTTCCAAATAGTCGTTATTTAATATACCAATGATTTTTAATATACCAATGTTGCCTCCTCAGTTCTGGATGTTTCCGTCCAAATTTGCATGATGCATGAGTGGTTCAACAGATTTCATTCAAATATATATGTAATATGTGAAGACTGATACTGATTTTATATTTCGCGAGAGCTTGAGTTATGCTATATATGTAGCGACAGCAGCGTTTTCACAATTCAAGGAAATTTCCTTCAAAATGTCAACAATGAGGGAGGGAGGGTTAGTCTTAATAGGATATATTATGCATTCTTTTCAAACGTTTTTTGTTTCTCTCTTTTTCATTACCATCTTCCCATGAGGACAGCCTTATGCAAATAAGTTGTGGAAACGCTGTATATATATGTGACCCAATAGATCCAATGAGGTTCTCCACTCTCGTATATTGCAAAGCCAACTCTTACAGTACTGGTCTTAAATTTGAATTGACAATCACTGGAATTTGATAACGTCTCATGAAATCCAAGAATCCGCCACGAATTTTCAAGGAAAGCTCAAAAAGATTCCAATGACTTTGAATGTTAAAGATTTTCCCCCCGAGTATAGATAATTAACAGTTCTTATCATTTCTAGGTTTACGGGCGTGGCACGCTATCGATACAAACGCGGGTCATCTCGAGCAGAAAGAAGAAACAAAGCCTTTTATTGAATACTACAAGAACAAGCGGCTTCCAAAGTTTCTAGATTTTTTCGAGACCCTCTTGAAAGAAAATCACAAGAAAACTGGAAAGCTCGTTTTTGTTGGCGACCAGTTGTCATGGGTTGACATTTGCGCCTTCCATGTTATTGATGGGAACCTGTTTGAGTGTCCAGAGGTGCTGGATCGTGAACCCACGGAATACCTAAAGAAGTTTCACAGTGCCATGGGAGAGAGACCAAATATCAAAGCGAGGCTCGACTCCGACAAACGACCCAAATACACTCATACTGGACCCATTGTGTAAAAAATATAATTGATGTCTTCCTGGCTGGATTTTCATTTCATTCTTAAATCATGACAGATGAACTCGAGTCGTCTTTTTAAAGGGATATGGCAATAAAAATTATTTATTTTTTGTGGAAAAGAAATTTACACTTCTTATAGAGCCTTTTCACAAAACTTGTTTATCTTCCTTACTTCTCAAGATATTGGCGATCAAAAACATCGACTATCGAGATATATCCGCCGTCTTTTTTTTAATGAGATCTTTAAACGTCAAAAGCAGGGGTAACGCTTAAAAAAATTACATGTTTACGCTTTAGTTTAGAACTTTTACAATTCAAACGTTATAATTTGAGATACGTGCGATTGTAATACCATGGAACTATCACTTCGCTGGATCGTTAATTTGAAGTTACAGAACCCAGGGGCCGGTTGTATAAAAACGTAGTTAACTTTTAACTATAGTTAGTGACAGAATTGACCAATCAGAGTCATGTATTTCTGAATTAACTACGATTTAACTACGCAAAATTGTAATTAAGAGGTTTATACAACCGGCCCCAGCTTATGACGTAACGCATACTGACATATGCATATCCAAAATGGCGGATGGGAGATAATTTCATTCAAAAATATCTTGAGAAGTAATAAAGTCAACAAAAATCCGTTAACAAAAACAATCATGACGAAAATAGACAAAGCTCATGCATTTTTATTGCCATATCCTTTTAGTGCATGTTTATATGATCCCGTCTAGCCGGGACGGGATGTTTTCATCCCGCTTAGCCGGGAAACTCGCCTAGGCGGGATGGCGTATTTATATGGAGTTCATTTCGTAGTGCAGGTTCGTTCGACGGCATGTTTTATTGTAGAAAACGAATATGCCAATATATACACATGCTCCTAATGAATGTTAATCGCGAATCATCCCGGCCAAGCGGGATGGAGTGTTAGGAAGTGCCGGGATCCCGCCTTCGCGGGATGGAAAAATGGTCATATAAACACTAATTAGTGTTTGTATTACAATGTAGCTATGTGTCTAACAATCAATGTGATTGATATTAAAGGTGCTTTTGACTTTTCCTTTTTTGTTGTGATAAGTATTAAAGTAGAGAATACTACTGAGAATAACAAAGCAACTGATGCTTGAACGGAGGAAATTTTCGACGTCTTCTTCTCGAATTCTCCCAAAAGAAAGCACAATTGACAATATTTTGAAAAATATTTTTCTCCCCACGAGTAAAAACCCTGGGTACGAGGTTGGCACAATTGATTGAATAGATGTTTGGAGACTTCGAGGTGTCTAAAAATGGTACCGCCGTTTAAATCCAACTCTCGTTTTAATTTGAATGACTGATTGCTTTGCTAAGTATGGTTAACAAGTGAGCTGTAAGAGATTCAAATTACAACGAAAGGTCAGTTTCAAATACGGTGCTTTTGGGACCGGCCTGGGAAAACTCATTAACTTTGTTTCTACAGCCAATCAGAGGCAGGGAACGTGCTGAGGCCTATGTTATACCTATAGGCCTATGGTTGCATCGTATGCAATTCAAACAATAGAAAAAGAGATGATGAATCTCATTATCTCATGATCCATTGTTTAATTTGCATTCCACGCGACCAAAATGCGACGTTTAACCTAATATTTGGCTAATGATTGAGTAATTTATCAGCCCTGAAAGTTGGAGCGATCAACGAAGTGTTCGCGTTGCTGATAAAAAATATATGTAAGAATAAAGTGCATAGCCAGAATATTGAAAGACAGTTATTCTTCATACGACAAATATTGCTGCTGGATGATATCTAACGTCTGTACAACAAGGTATACTGTATCAGATTTTGGTGTTAAATTAGTTAATTATTTAAGCGGACGTGTACTGCATGAATATGTTGAAAGGCACATATGTTTTTAATATTTTGCTCGTTTTTATTGTCAAATCTTGAATATTTCTAATAAATTTTGGTCTCGTGTTTTTGGGTTTCTCTTATTTCACATTTTCTACTATTTTAGGTACAAATTCCTGGGGAAGAAGCGCAGTAAGCCAGTATATATGTTGAAAGAGTTCTGGCCACGTGCAAGGTTTGTTATGTTCAAAAATTTTACTTTATATATATAGCCAATATACTGTGAGTGTTTGTTATATATTTGTTCCGGTTGCGGACGTTTGCTATAGCCTATATATTTGATGTTTGGCCTGTTCAATGAAAGGTTGGAATAGGAAATTCAGGGGCTGTTCACAGCGAGTCCAGTTACTGAGATTTAACGAAGCGTAAAATGTTATCAGTAAAATATTATACAGGGTGTTATCAAAAAAAACTGCAACACTTAATATTCATAGGAAGTTAACTAACTCTTCTTTCTTGTTATGTAAACATGATAAACCCGAAAAATAATGCCTGAGAAGTTCTGAGAGACCTGTACAGTGTAGATAAAGTCTAATTGCAAGCTGGGAAGCTTGGAAAAACGTTTAGGAGATTGAAATTAATACCCGGCCAAGTCTTAGATATTTCTTGCCGAATAGCTTTAAACATTTCGGTAGGGGAAGGAGCTTCGTTAACCACTGCGCTTGATGGGTTATTGCGTCTCCAGAAGCCAAATTTGTCTCCAAAGCTACCATCAGTATGAATACAACAGGCAGCTGTCCACATGATTTCTGGAAAAGAGATTCTGTAATTTCCCGCTTCGCCTTGGTAACTTCCGAAACCAGCCGAACCAAAGAACTTTGGCTTTCCGAGAAAACTCGATGGAATCACGCCAACCACGACATACATTTTTGCATCCACCTTTCTTAACTGTGCATTTTCTTGACACTTTTTTGCCTGTTCTATCAATTTACCCTCAGCTATCCTCCACTGGTTAGAATTGAAGGAACCTTCTTGAGGCACGGCATTTGTGAAAGAAAATGTGGCATCAATGGCATCCTGTGTTCCGTGGGTTTTCCCGTACCTAGCGGCGATCAGGTGACCTTTGTGGATAGCCATCGTGGGTGCGCTACCTTTATTGCATGGTCCAGTACCATCCCAATTCCAAAGCGTTCCTCTCTCATCTTCATAACAGTAAATATGTTTGCTTGAGCCTATGTAATCACGATTTGTTGCCAAGTTCTCTGGATTCTCTGAAAGAGTCATATCTTTTGTTTTTTTCCAACTGTCTTTGCGTTCTATATCTAGTGCACCTGTAAAAAATAACAAATTCATTTTGGCCGTTGACCTTCAACTCACGATTACTGGATTTTGATCGCTGGACTTTCATCGAAAAGGAAAATGTCGCCAAAGTCGACGAAAAGGTCGTGGGCTTCCTCGCCCTAACTTTGAAGCTGCTTTTGAAGATGACCGACGAATTGACTCATTCCATATAAACCTATAAGGCATACCTTTCTTAAAATTAGCGCCGTTGATCATTGAGGCAGCATATAATGCTGAACGAGCGTTGCAGTCGTACAGAACAGCGACGGTTCCTCCTTCGCAAATTGTTCCAACACTTGTCGCTGGCCCAAGTGCTAAACAGTCAAGGCCCTTTGGTGCAATTCCATTTAAACTTTGCGGATCAGCCCGTGCATGTGGCAACACCACATTCGTTCGCAGATCACATCCACCTGCGAAATTACACGCGCACTGCCACACAGGTGAACGGAATCCATCAGTTGGACAAACCTTTCCAACTAAATATAAATATAAAATATTTAGCTAGGTTTGACATTTAGCTAGACCAAGTAGGGGATTGAGTAATGCAATATAATGTTTACCTTTTTCTAAAACTTTCAATTTCGATTTTTACCATCATAGTTATATGAAAATAATTCCAATATTTAGTGATATATATATTGCTTAACAAACTAATATTCAGAAGGTTACAGCAAAACGGCTGCAATATAAGGCACGAGATTTCAACCTCATTTTGTTTACCATTTGCCATCGTAATTTTAATGACTTTTTACTGTAATTTATTTTATTGTTAAAATTTAACGTTCGTTTATTTTATATATCTATCCGCGCTATATATATATATATATATATATATATATATATATATATATTATATATAATTAATATATATATATATATATAATAATATATATATATATATAGGTTATCACATGAGGGGCGAGGTGATATCAGTTTTATCGCTTGAGGGACGATATCATAAATGTCACGAGTGAGCGCAGCGAACGAGGGACATTTATGATATCGTCCTGAAAGCGATAAAACTGATATCACCTCGTCCCGATCGTGATAACCTGTTTATCACATACTTCTTTTTCTTCTATAAAGCAATCCACATCGACTGAAACAAACCTCGAACTGCTCGAGTCAGCCATCTTTGTTTTGACAGCGGCAAATGCAGCGGGACAAAAAGCGATATCAGTGACAAAAAGCGATATCAGTGACGATATCGTTTTTATGTCACCCTGTTATCGCCCTGATAAAGGCACAAGTATGTGATAAATATATATATATATATATATATATATATATATATACAAATATAAATTGAAGCGTATTTCAAATAATTATATGTTTATAACTTCCTTGCTTCAATTTGCAAACCATTAAGACCTGAGTTTAGTAAATTAATCCAGGTTTTATCGCAATCTGAGCTAATGTGCAATCTGATTGACTATAGCCAGATATCAGCTCATTCAAATCTGCCTATATAGCGCTATATAGAAGAGAAACGTAAACAAAATGGTTCAAAGATTTGGGGGGTTAAACGATATAGCTAATGAAATTCAAGTTTTATATTTGATAAATGTACATAAAAGTGCACCAAAAGGGCGACAAAATTGGAAAAGAAAGTATATATTCAAAAATATTCTGCTTACTCTCGTCGTATATGACTAATATATATAGGCTTTGCTAAGTCGGCGTTGCGTATACATATACGAGTTCGCAAAATAACAGTTAATTGGTAACAGGCATCATCGTTCTTTATACGGCCTAAATGTAACTGTATTTGGTAGCGTTGATGATAATCTGACATCCTCGCGACATATACCTACTCTCCGAATTTGAAGCACGTATTTGTTTCAATATAAAAACTATTATTGTGCTATTTTGCGCTATATAATGATATAATCGCTTTGCTTTTATACTCTAGGCATGCATTAGCGTGAAACATGCACATTATTAGCGACGGCCTTTATTTTAAGATTAAAGAATTATACTGTACTGTTACTACTATACTACCTTTAAAATTTAAGACCGGTCTTGGCTTGGTCTTTCGCGGTTTGGTCTTCCGCAGCTTGGTGATCCTTCTCCCAAGTGGCTTCCCTCTCCAAAGTGGCTTCCTTTTCCCAAGTGGCTTCCTTCCCCCCTTTCCACGTAATTCTACTGCGCCAGGACGTTCACTAAAAGTGGCAATTCCGACATCAATTGTTGCTGCAATCAAGGTTATTAGAACAAAGATCTTCATGGCTCTGTAAAACAAAATTCTGATTTCAAACCCTTTGCAACTAAAGCTCCTTATCATATATATAGCATTTATAGTATTAGGTTTAGAAAGTCTCAGAATTAAGTTTGCAATCACTTCTTAAATTATAATTTTCATTGTTACATTTTTCAAATAAAATAGAAACTATTTCAAGACTTTCTTTTTCAACAACTTTATTAATATATTTTGTTAGTTTAAATTCAGTCTCGTCTATTTTCTAAGGTTTTCCATCCTAACTTCTCGAGCACTTGTTTTGACAGAATATCAAAACTATCATCCACTCATGACCGCTCGCCAACAGGTCGAGAAACTCTTTAAAATTCTTTAACTTCCTTTTTTTGCTTTAATTTCAGAAATATAGTGTGTAGTTCCGTTCCTTCATTGAGACGATGCAAAATACTTTTAAAATAACAACATTTTATTCCAATTGGCTAATCACATCTATACAATAGTATTCCAATAGGCTAATCACATCTATACAATAGGTTCAAAAGTGTTCGAAAGAAATTTTTTTAGCTCAATATCGAAATCTTTTTTGCTCATTATCGAAATTTTTTTTTTAAAAATTTCAACGTATAATTACTATTGACAAATGAATATTCGCGGAAAATTTAACTTTGACACTTGCATATCATTGAATCATTGATATTTCCATCATCTTACCTGAGAAACTCGTGCGAGCTAGGACGTTTAGGAAGAAGAGTTCTTTTCTGGTCAACTTTAGTAATCACAATCGCAAACTGAACTAGTTACAACGTATGCATGCAGGTTGCATGTTTTAAATATACAAGATTTTGGTGTTCTATTCAAGGAAATGTCAAACGCTTCATTGGACCGATGCCAAAGCAAGTAGGATATTATCACAACCTTTAGGAATTCCAGTCAGCCAATTCGGAACAGTGCAGCTTTATATCTGTGTATAAAATGAATTGAATCAGGGTGTTCCCAAAAAAATTAACACTACATTGTGTCCCAAAGTAGATTTCAGTGAAGGGTACTTTTTGGGACACATCGTGATCGTATAGAAAAATCTTATTCTTATAATTTTAGTGCCTCAGCAGCGCTATATATAAGTTAAAACCACAGACACTTAGGGGCTGTTTACATGAGCCCGGTTACCCGAGATTCAACGAAGCGTGAGAGGACTTTGAGGTATTGAAATAAGTCTTTATGAAACCAAACAAGCACATGCTATTGTTGTGGTGATTATACGACAGCCAGGATCATGTTATCTGCTCATTTCAATACCTCAAAAGCATCTCACGCTTCGTTGAATCTCGGGTAACCGGGCTCATCAACTTCTTGAACTTAATAAATGTTATTATCATGAATTCGACATTAACATCGATTTGTTACACCAGAGGATGAACAAGGAATTCAACTCCTATATAGCGGGGGCAGCAAATACTCTGGGCACAGGCGATCGCCCATCGGTTCAGCTTAAACATTCATGTAATTAGTTGTTGTCAACCGAAACTAAAGATAAAAGGCTACACATATAACCAGTGATACAGTAGTTTTGCCTGACTTAACGAAAACATATTAGAAGCTTAAATATAAATAGAATTTCATTCTTTCATGTAAATTCCAAGCTTATTTAGTATACTATCAAGCGCTTAAGAGCGGTTCAACAATGAGATAATATTTATAGATTCACTTTTTTTAGACACCCGGTATTAGATAGTGCATTGTGTTTTATTCTTGTCAAGCGCTTCATTGAACAGTTTAACGCCATGCAGGTAGCTCGAACTAATTCTTGATTGGACATTCACTCATGCATGATCGCCCGTCAACTGGTCGAAAATAACGGTAAATTTAAAATTCTTGAGCTTCCTTTCCTTGCTTTAGCTTCAAAAATATATAATGTAATTGCTACCTGCTGCCACTTAAAATACTTTTAAAATAAGGTTCGTCTCACCTACAGTGGCGTAGCCAGCCTGACGATATTGTCCCGCTATGTAAATTTCAAATTATTATAATAATTCATCTCTTTAGAAATTTATTGTTTTCACAATCAATGAACACCAAAATATTAGCATAGCGGGACAAATTGTCAGGCTGGCTACGCTACTGTTCACCACCTACATTATGCATACAGGTTAATCTCACCTCTACAATTGGTTCAGAAGAGTCAGAAGTGTTAACTTTAATTATTCTTTTAATTAAAAATAGTGAAAGAGGAGAAATGATTTTTTAGCTCATTTTTGAAAAAATTTAACTAAATTCAACATATTACTACTGAAAGATGTTTATTTAAAACTTTCACTTATCCATATATCTATCTTCTTACCTCAAAACTTGTGCGAGGTGAGACTTTTGGAAAAAAAGAGTTCTCCTTTTCTGCCCAACTTCAGTAATCACAATCGTAAACTGAACTAGTTGTAACGTATACATGCAGGTTGCATGTTTTAAATATACAAGATTTTGGTGTTCTATTCAAGGAAATGTCAAACGCTTCATTGGACCGATGCCAAAACACGCAGGATATTATCACAACCTTTAAGAATTACAATTCGGAACAATGCAGCTTTATATCCGTGTATAAAAATAAATTTAATCCAATTTTATGAATATAATGACGTTTTTACACCATTTAATGTTCTAAACGACAGCCTGATGTCTCAGGTGATTAATAAAAATGGAATATTTTCCTACAGAATAATCATTTCATGCATCAATGACCACCGACAACTACCGACACCGATGAATCACGATATATGAAAAACAGGCTTAACTTAAGGCTTTCATATGTCAAAAGACGTCATAATTCGTTCTAATTCACATGTCGTAACTCGCTGTACTTCGTGATTCGGTGTTATGCGAAATCAGTCAGACATATGAAAACCGAATTACGACGAATAATAACTGACGCCTGACGAATCATCGTTTTATCACTACAATCACTAGCGCTACATTACAATTTACAAAAATAATAACAAACTACATAGGTTATATAATCAGCTACTTTTAGACAAACATTGAATGGTAAAAATTTCTTAGAGCAATAATCCTCAGAGGGAAAAGAGGGAATGCACTATGTTACCACAGTCCACAAAATGGCACCGCAGATCTCATTATAAATTATTATTATTATTACGTTCACTTCTACATAAATAATTAGGATATTTACATATTGGGCGTAACTCGATCCAGATATAAACTACTATCCAGATATAATTGTTGGTGGTAATAGATCTTTCATCTCTGAGTTTTCATTAATGCACGATGTATGTCCGTCTCAAAGAAGCGTTCACATAATTTTCTCGGCGATCCCTCAACGACGTCATATTCCCTGTAATCAATGCTTTATTATACTTATGAGTGGGGAGAATAATTTTCAAAAGCGCGTTTTTGGATGTATTCAATCTAAATCAATCAGCCTAGTCCCAGGCCTTGTAAGTGCGCGCTGTATAATTTATGCAGGGCAGCCCACGCTTAGAGGCCTAGCACAAAATGTTGAGATTTCAAAAATTGTCCCTGATTTTGTCCCTGCGGCTGCAAGCAGCCTAGTCATGAGGCCCCCTATATGTTCCTTAGTACACGCAGCTAGACGGGAACTGAGAGGCCAAGAAGAAAATGTTTTATTTTAGCTAAAGTGGGGAATTTTTGTCCCCATTTTCTGTATTGAGGTTAGTTCACGATCTACGACGCGGTTATCTGACCTTGTTCGACGTCGCTAGTCAAATATTTTGCTTGAAATAAGCTACGGGAAATTTTTTATGCTGCCAGGAATTTGAGATATCCATACAAACGTTGCAATGCATGTCGTTCGCTGTCAATGCTATCGACTATCGAGTAAACTCGAGTCCGTACGTACATGTTTATGATTATAATAAGCATCAATCCGCCAATTTCAATTATTCATTCTTGCTTCCTTTATGACGGTTCTTGTTGTAAATTGCAAACATTTACTTTGTTACAACAATTCTTAATAAAAGACAACATTAAATGGGCGGTTATGAGCCGTTAACATTAGATTAGAAAACATTTTGTGCTAGGCCTCTCACGTGTGTTTCATCCGGTGACGTCACGGATTTTTGAAACCTGCGCAATGAGGCCTAGGAAATAGGCTGGCATTCAATGTCATCAATTAATTAAATACTGTTGAATATTATAATGCCAGACCTGGCACACGTGTTCATACCATCAGTAGTTTGGGAAGGGATAAATTCCGTAGATATAAATCCCCCTCCTAAAAACCGGCAAATTAAAATTCAGTCACTGCTTAGAAGGCTATTTTAGTACTTTTCTCGAACGTTCCTGTAAACGAAAATAAGATTCGTTGATAAAACCAATTATACCGAGTTATTCTGGAATATTCTCTTCATATAAACAAATTTTTGGCGGCCTGCGGACAGGCCTGCGGATAATAAAACCAAAGAAATACCTAAAGAAGTTTCACAGTGCCATAGGAGAGAGACCAAATATCAAGGCGAGGGTCGACTCCGACATCCGACCTAAATACACTCATACTGAACCAATTGTGTAGAAAGTACAATTTTTGTCTTTATGGCTGGCGTTTCATGACGGATTAACTCGAGTTGCCTTTTTAATATAATTTATCCTGATGTAAAAAGTGATGAGTGTATGTTTCTAACAATCAATGTGATTCATATTAAAGGCGCTTTTCCTTTTTATTATGATAAGTATTAAAGTAGAGAATACAACTGAGAATAACAAGGCAACTGATGCTTGAACGGAGGAAATTTTCGACCTCTTCACAATTGATTGATTAGATGTTTGGAGACGTCGAGGTGTCTTAAGCCGTGTTTACACGAAGGGGCTGACATTTATCTGACATTTGCCCGTACCTGAGAAGTACCTAACCAAGTTTTACAGGGTGTGTTTACACCAGTTACCTAACGGGACTTATATAAATACACGCAACATAAAGTACTGTGAGAAGAGTATTAAAATATAAGCTTGCAGTTCTTTGTTTGTTTATTTCGTACAAACGACAAAGCCTCGTAAAAGAATACGACGTATTACTGGGATTTCTGGCAAACAACGATTTCATGCAAAATTAAAAAATATATGATATAACTTATCGGCAACGGTTCCGAAATTCGCCATGTGGCTAATTATCAACTCTGAATTTCCCCATAATTTTTGCAAAATCGCGCTAAAATTCCAAGACCGCTAAATGCAGACATCAAAGACTCGAATTTACGTTTGTTGTCAAGGAAATTAGCTTCGATCACGCTTGGGTCAATGAAAATGTGTTTACACCGCCAGACTGACCTGAGACTTACCTAGGACTTACCTAATACCATGTTTTCAGGCCACCTCTAATGCTTGGCCTGAAATCATGGTCTTAGGTCGGTCCTAGGTCGGTCTTAGGTCAGTCTTAGTGCGTTTACACTACAGGACTAACTCCTTAAGTTAGGTCTTAGGTCAGGTATAGGTCTCTAGTGTAAACACTGCTTAAAAATGGTACCGCCGTTGAATTCCATCCCCTGTTTCAATTTGAATGACTGATTACTTTGCTAAGTATGGTTAACAAGTAAGCCTACACCGAAAGGTCAGTTTAAAATACATATACGGTGCTTTTGGAACCGGCCTGGGAAAACTCATTAACTTTTGTTGCTACAGGCAATCAGAGGCAGGGAACTTGCTGAGGCCTATGTTATATCTATAGGCCTATGGTTGCATCGTATGTAATTCAAACAATAGACACTGAGATGATAAATCTCATTATATCATGATCCATTGTTCAAATTGCATTCCACGCGACCAAAATGCGACGTTTAAACTTTAACCTAATATTTGGCTAATGATTCAGTAATTTATCAGCCCTGAAAGTTGAACGATCAACGAAGTGTTCGCGTTGCTGATAAAAAATATATGTAAGATAGAAGTTCATTGCCAGAATATAGAAAGACAGTTGTTCTTCATACGACAAATATTGCTGCTGGATGATATCTAACGTCTGTACAACAAGGTATACTTATTTAAGCGGACGTGAACTAATATGTATAGAAAGGCACATAAAGACATTAATATTTAGGCAACGTTCACACGGAACCGGACGAATTTAGGACTAGATTTTGACCGGTTCTTCTTGTTCACACGAGAAATCCGGGCGAATGCGAGCATGCACGGTACCAAATTCGTTCAAGTCCGTGTGGACGTAGCTTTTACACCAGCCATACTGCGATTGCTAGCTCACATTGGATCGATTTTGCTCGCTTTTTATATCGTCAAATCTTGAATATCTCTAATAAACTTTGGTCTCGTGTTTTCGTGTTTTTCTTATTTCACATTTTCTATTATTTTAGGTACAAATTCCTGGGGAAGAAACGCAGTATATATGTTGAAAGAGTTCTGGGCCACGTGCAAGGTTTGTTATGTTCAAAAATTGTACTTTTAATTTTATCACGGTAACCAGAGATTTAACGTAGCGTAAAATATATATATTGAAAATCTTTGTAAATCTGTCTTGAAAATTTCTAAAATGTGGTAGTAAGGCGAACAATATTGATATTTATAATGAAACAACAGGAAAGGGAACAAAATAAGCCATGTTCAATAGTCACGTGATAGATATTTAGATGATTGATGCGATAAAATGTACATTTAATTTTACAATGTCATAAATTAATTACATCATCATTTACATTAAAATGTCAAAATGTTCGTTATCTAATTATGTAATATCATTAGCATTACAGCAATAATAAATAACAAATTACGTTTATATCAGATTATATCATATAAGCTATATAAACAGTACGAACCGGCAATTCCTATAAACATTATAAGAGGCAAGTAATAAATCTTTATTTAGCCGGTACGTAATTTATAATTAATTACTCTATAGACTTTAGGTGAAGTATTGATATTAGTATGTGAATGCAGGTAAATTTATTATCATTGCAAAGGGAGCTCATCGTTGCAGCTAGTATGCCAACAAAACTGTAGCTGCATGAGACCTTTAGCCCAACCATGCAATGCGGCAAACCGCGAAAGACAAACGGATTTCAAGCAATTTTTAAGGTAGTTTTTAGCATTTTTCCGGCAACGATTTGCCTCGAGTATATAGCTGCTTAATTTTGAACATAATACAGCAATTTCTTGGCTTTAAAAACCTCGCATTTCGTTTGAAAATCCGAACTGGCAGTTAGGGGTTTGTCACACACGTCATGCATGCTAATTGCTAAAGGTCTCTAATATATACCGTGGTGTCTCCACAAGCAGTAAAATTTATACTCTCGACTGTTTATTGCCTTCAAAACTGAAAGAAGATAAAGTCTTAAAGTTATCACAGAAGCCATGTTCCCAGAAGTTTGTGCTTGAATGCTGTAGTAGGTTGATGTAAGGAAACGCCGCTGATCCATAGTTCCACTGATGATGGTTATCAATGATATTGTCCCGTGATTTGCAGTGTTAGCAATTCCAATATAGACGATTGTTAGTATTTACTGACTGAAATCCCGAAATCTATAGTTGATGGTAGTTTTTCAATAGTCATATTTCAGGTACGTACGAAGTTTTCAGTGCAAACGACCAAACGTTCATTCATGACTCATACACGATGACGATTCATCAGTCAATCCTCAGCCGGGAAGATGATCTAATTTATTAAGTATCTAAATGCCTCGCGTTGTATTTTAACTGCATGACACTGAATAAACGAATGAAGAAGTTTGTCGAGTGTTTTTTCTGTTCTTCGGACAATTTCATTGTTCATTGATCCGGTCGACAAATATTTCAGTGTAAAATGTTCGCAGCTTAAGAGTGGTTCTCATATTTGAATTAGGATGACAAAGGTAGTGTGTCTTTGCATGTAAAATTACAGACTCACAGTTTTGTGCTGTGTTCCTTGGCTTAGTATAGGGTACATACCATGTTGATGTATAAAATATATAACTGGAACTGCATGGAAATATAAGCATGCATTAACCATTTGTCATCAGAAATCCAGTTAAGCTCTGTGAGTGAAACAAAAACGCATGGTCAAGTCATATGGTAACCCAGATATCGCGATGACACAATAAGAGACGCTTTATGGTAGCAATGCAACGATAATTACGTCATCATCAGCCATCAGGCACCAGGCACCAGGAATACAGACGCAATTAACAGTCTAAGTTTGTAAAGCCACATCCAACCGTTGAAATTTTCTGTTTTAATTTTGCAAATCACGGATTTATCTATATATACCAGTCACATCGCGTAATATGTCGAAAGAGGCTTGAACAGTTCTTGTAGATTCTTGTCGACTCCCATTATTCATCAAGAAGCAGGAATTTAAAAATCGACTTGTTTTACTTGTATATAATATCATAATGCAACTTGCATGGTTATTCACGTATTCTTCGTCAGTTGGTTTCTCTCTAGCTTTGAATATATTTTTAAGTTACAGTTCTACAGTATATCGAACAAATATATTTTAGTGCGTAGAATTTTAAAAATTCATGTCCCATATTACGAACCCATTCAGGCAAGGAAAAAGCAAAAATTTTCCTTACTAACGTCTAACAAACCAGGGTTGTTTATTCTTCCTCACATTAATCAGAACAATTCTAAGACTCATAATCTGTGAACTGCTTTCTTTGATGCTTGCAACTGGCTAGATTCAGTGAAGTATTTCTTAAATTATTTCATTTCTAAAGAAACAGTTAACTGAAAGCAAGACGCAGGCAAGAAAGCAGTAACTTAATTTGTTTCCGCTTACTGTGGCTTCATCAAAATAATTATGAAGCAATAGTGAAATGATAGCCAGACATCTTAAACGTTGTTCGCAGTTTGCTGAGATTTCCGGTTATAAGATTCAAATAGAAAAGACGATTTTGTGCTTTTTCGATCCTATGTTTTGCGTAAAGAGAACGTAAGAAATGGAAACATTTTTGTTTTTAAGATTTTGTAAAGCCTATATATTAACAAATTTGTACACGGTTTCCCATGTTGGGAGAAAGAAAGAAAACTCACTCACATTTTTTCTATCTTGCATAGTTTAAACAATGTCCAGACCGATACGAGTGAAGTGAGCGCCATTTTGGATTGTTGTGATGCATGTTCTTCAAAGGCGTGGGATCACCAAATTTCACCAATGTTTCTATCTGTACCTCATTGATAATTCTGGCCGAAAGAATATTACTGGAATTGGGGTAAGTAGGCAGGCTAAATTTTTATTTAGTTCTCATGTCACTTGTGATCGAGTCGTTTTTACGGCTAACCACGCTTTTGTCATCACTAAAACAACCAATGATTTATTCATATATTCAAGTTCAGTTGCGGCATGCTTACTAGTTTTCAGGTCTAGTAATTGCAAAAACAAAACAGGATATGAAACAATTTTGATATATGTAAGTTCAAATTCTTTTTAAATGAAACATATTTTTAATGCCAATTTTAAACATTGCAATAATTCGTTTCAGGCCATAAAATAAACGCCAACAGCATTAGTTTTTACAACATTTCTATCCTGTCAACCATTGCATGGTTACTTTTCCCCTCTCCATCCCATGGCATGCAACCTTCAATTCCCCTTTTCGTTTTCTCAGAGCTTCGCTAACCCGCGGTTGATAGGTTGGCAGAATGAATGACCCAAAGTTCAAACACTTGCTAATTAGCATTATCCAATTTCTTAGCAAATCTGGCTATAACCCAGTGACGTAACTAGAACGATAATTTGGCGGGGAAGGGGTGTGAATATTCATATATTCAGTTCTGCCCGACGGATTTCTTTTGTAAGTGCAATAGTTTACAATTAAAATCTATCGCGCAGAAGTGATATTAACAGCCATGACTATTTTACATATATATAACTATTTACAGCCCTCCCATAATAATCGTTCTAGTTACGCCCCTGTTATAACCTGATCTTTCCTTACCCATTGTTCTCTACTTTCCTTTCTCCTTTGAACCCAAATTTCTTTTTTCTTTTCTTTTGACAACGTTCTTCAACATGCAGATTTACATAATGTATTATTGTGCTGAAAGCTATAAAGCAAGTTTAGTCGTTCATATTTCCCCTGTTGCGCATGCGTGTGAAAGTCATCTTGCATAACTACCTTCATTATATGATGTTCTAATCAATTGTCTAAGAAACAAGACGCCCGGTAGGCGTTCACTCGGGCTATGTAGCCGGTAAATACACTGCACTGAAACTGAGCTATATTGATACACTGTAAATACGCGACTGTCCGCGCGGAAGACCACAGGTAGCCCGAATAATTATCTAGTATACTTCATTCTCACCTCTCCAGTCCATGAAATAATCACTCTAAAATAATGAAACACTGTAAAATAATTGAACTTACCAAAAAGATTAGGTGAGTATTCTGGAAACAACAATCTGGCATTCTGTTTATAAACATGACATTGGTGTTAGTGGCATGGAAACCAAACTTTTATTGCATTGATAATTATAGGATTCTTCCGAATAATGTTTTCATGCATTGAGCAATTCGATTTTTAGGCTGTTGTTTTGATGGTAAAATCATACAAATTCGACATTGCCTTTCTCGGGATCTGTTCCGTTATATGTCTTCACATTCGCCTTTAAACCAGACCATTGACTGTGGTCATTGACGTATAGGACTGTTCACGGCGATATTATCATTATTTTATCGAATTCTATATATGCCGTGTTAATTGACGTGTGCATATATAGCCTGTAGGTTAATAAAGCAGAAATACCATTCATTAAGGTTCTTCGACAAAGCTCTAGCGTTTTTAAATTCCAAAAGCAATAAAAGAGAATCTCTAAAAGCCATTTGTTATTTTTGTGTAGCTATAACGCAAATTTGTTTTTATATCCAGTTTAGTAATTTTAATAATTATATATATATTATGTTTCATATCAAATAGCTATTTTTACTTAGTCTGAATTAATGTAGTTGATCAGTCTTAAACTTTACGTATACGTATTTGAAGTGCTAAAAAATTTAAAAACTTTATGTACGTATTGCTAAAAACTTAAGGAGCGCTAAACACTGAATTGAATGCATGACTTGCGAATCATCTTATGATGTATGTGTTTTTAACGTTGGTTTGGCAACCATAGTTTGATTATTTTCAGTCTTTTGGCTCCGCGGGAATAGCAAACAACTCTACCCGTTTTACGGCATGCACAGAAAGATACTTTATAAAAGCTATTGAACGTATTTTGACCAAAGTCGATGCAAGTTAATGTAGTACAAGTATCAACATCAACTAAACGCAATAAGGAAGGAGATTTCTCTGCATAAAGAAGGTGTTTCTCATTGACAAATTCAAGTTTGAGATCCCTAAAGTTTGTGTCACCTGCTAATTGTCGCTTGAATTGACAGCAAATTTTTGGAGGGTCAATTTCAAAGATGAACAGCTTTCCCAAGCATCGCCCAGAAAATGCCAAAAGCTCCCCATTTGGAGAAAAACATGCGCTCAATGCTGATGCATGAAATGCCCTATAAAGAGAAGTCTCCGGTTGTATATGCTGTCGTAAATCGTGTGTTTTTTCATTTTGTAACAGAAATGGGCCCGCGAGCACATGGTACAAGCTGCTGCATGCTATGACCTCCATAGCGATATGACTCCACGAACGCCTAGATTGAGTAAACAGATACTTCGGAAAAGGTATACGTGCAACCAATTTCCTTTTTAAAGCATCGAAAAAGCACACTTGGGACTCCATAACACAAGCAACTACATTATCCGAGACGGAAAGACAGTTAAGAGTATCCACAAGTTCAGGAAAACTGGCAAGAAATTGTGTTTTATCAAAATTCCACAATTCGGGTGGTTCTGAAGAGGCGACTGCGCAAACGAAGGCGCCATTTTTTACAGGAACAAGATGAGGGGCATTTGGAATAACTCGAATGAGTTTTGTTGTTGTATCTGACAAAGTAAACTCATGCATACTAATCTTTAAAGAGTTATCTACACCTCTAGTGTAGATAAATTTCCCATCCACTGAAATTGAACAGGAATCGGTGCAAAAGTCATTTCCACGAACAATGAGATTGCGAATATTGAGCTCGGCAGGCTGAACCAATTGTAAATGTTTTCTAAAAAAATGAAAGACCAAAGCGCTTTCATCATTTAAGATAAAAAACCTGCCATAATCATTGAAATTTTCAAGCAGCTTCGAACTCTTACCTTTTACAGCCGCTTGATATACTTTAACAGCCCTCGTGTTTAGTGGAAGCAAATTATAGCATTTGCGCTTTTTAGCAACAGATTTACTTTTTAAGAGGTTAAAATTGCTTACAAATTCTGGTTGATTCTTTTTTTCGTCTCCTAGGTATTTCATAATCCAGGAATCCTCTCCAGAAGTCGAGATTAAGGCTATTTGCTCTGAATACCATGAGACAATGTTGTAACTCTTTTTGGAATCATAAATACACAATTCAAACTCGTTTGTCGTTGCCAAAAACCTATCATCAGCAGAGAACAAAATTGACGTTAATTTGGACTCGCACGGAAGGAGTTGTATTACTTTCTCAGAAGTATTATCGTGTAGATTCCAAACCATCAAATTTTCATCATCACTGGCTGCCATTTTGCTTTTATCGTTTGAAAAACAACAAATTTTCAACTCTGCGGAGGTTCTGAACGGTCCAGGTACAAAGTTCCCCTTTAAAGTCAGTACACTATCTAATCTTCCTGGGAAAATAATGTCTCTAAGAGGGTGGAAAACAATGTTGCGGGGTCGCACAGAAAAGTAATTTAAACTCCTCGACATCAACGTGTGACCATGACAACACTTTATGTGTTGTTTCCAGATGGATTCGAAATTAGGAATAGAAAACAATTGAATTTCCACGCTTTCCTCGTCCCCCAAATACACACATATAAGATAATCTTCATTCCGTGAAACATCAAAGTCCCAAATAATTTCCTCAGTCAAAAGACGATTTATTGCCTTCTCAGTATCATCCCTATCATCCCTGCTTTCCTCAATTTCGAAATAAGCTAGCTCCGTGTAACGTGTCTTTAGCAAGGCAGTTGCTTTGGATGAAAGCCGTTCGTCGTTACTTTCATTAAGAACGTACTGCAAAAATGATTGTGGAGTATCTTTCAAAATGTATACAAATTTCCTTATGAAGGATATGAGCGTATTTATCGGGTTATGCATGTATTGACATAACCCGTTTTCTAAAATGTAATTTTTTAGGCTAGTGAGATTCGTTAATGTTGTGTAGACATCAATACTAACAGATTCGTGCAAAATTCCTACGTCCGTAAAATATTCAACTAGACTCGTCAGAAATTGCCCTTCCTCTAAATCAACCTGTAAAGAATGTAATATTCCGTATTGTACGGCATATTCTAAAGCACAGTCGAATGTCGGCCTAACTTGGATTGTCTTCCATGTTTTCATTTTGGACATACAAATTTCAGCCAAAATCTCATGCCCTTGTTTTTCGTTGATTGAAAAACGATGCATTTGTCTCCCAAGCCAGTCCTTAACAGATTTGTGAAAGAAAGACACACACTCGTCTTTAATGACGAGTAGCGAAGAAATGCAACTGATTGTTTTTTGTATAGCTCTTTCTAGATTAAACGAATCCTTGTTAAAACGACGGAAAAACGATTCAATAAGTGTTAAAGGTAGAGATTTTTCTGCCACTGCTAACACATTTAAAAACATTAGAAATTTTTTTTCATCAACCCCTATACCTTTTAGTTCTCTTTCAAAGCGATTGAAATACGATTCGTAAATCTTGTCAATTCCTTTGGGCAAGCTTTTGACATTGATTGAACTGTTGGCAGAAATTTTGCAGAGAAAAGATGCATAGAGTATCAGACCTTCAGAGTTTTTAACAAGATTTTCCACAAGTTCCTTTTTGCTGAAATCATTCATTTTTTCCGTTTTTAATTTATCATTTAAAAAAACACGGAGATCATTTAAATTTCGTTCATCACTTGGTTTCAGAAACAATGGGTTTAATTTTTGAAATTTTTGCGCAATATCTTGCTGTGACCTTGTCGTGATAAAAAATCGAATAAATTGAGGAAATTTGTGAAAATGATTAGCAATCAAATCAACAAGCTCGATCCTTTCCTCCTGTCGACATTCATCTAACGCATCTATCGCGATTAGAGAATTTTCACCTGGATCAGGAATTTCAGTCAGTGGCTCTATGAACAGCAATGAAAATAATCCTTCAACATTCATATTTTCTAATATTTCTCCTTTCTTACCTAAAATTTTGCTGCAAAGGTTTTTCTTATATTGCGGAAATGCGTTACACAAGTGAAATGCTAATGACTGCAGCAGAAACTTTGGTTTATTGTACCTGCTGTTATTGTACTGAAAAAAGTGACAGCCTGCTAATTGTGCCGAAAAACGTTTGCATACAACCGCAGCGATAGTGGATTTGCCCATCCCGGCTTGAGCAGAAATAATGAACGCGCGACTATCGGACGGAGAATTTAGCCATTTCTCGACTTGTTGGAAGACCCATTCACGGGTGCCTGTTGAGAACCTTTCGACTAAAATTTGTATCTCTATTTTAAAGTCACAATAGTGAAGGAAATTGCTAAGAATGTCGTCTGTGAATGATTGTGCGTTCTCTTTGAGATTTTGTTCAATTCTATCTAGTCTTGACATAACTTCTCTATCACTTTCACTCCATTCTCTTCTCACACGATTCACCTCCTCTTCTCCACATTCCTCTTCCTTTAATCTGTCTATTTCTGCTTGACTAAATCCTAATCCAACCAAAGCCGAACTAACATCGTTCCAAACAGTTTCAAACTCGGTCGCACTGACACCTGTTTCCTTGGAGTGAGCAAAATCATTACGGAATAGCCTAATGCGAACAATGTTAGCTGCACAAGAAGTGTCAGAATCATTTGGCAAAACGTTCCATCCTGTACTTGGAGGAGGTATGCCACACATATTTCGCAACAAAATAACAAGTAATGTTATGTCAAATTCTTGAATGTTTGGGATTTGAGGTGGGTGAGGATACAATTTATCCCATTGCGGTTCCGTGATTATTCTTTTTTGGAAAAGATGATCAAGTGTAGCATAGTGGGTTGACAGAACAGTGTGCAAATTACCTGAGTGTTTGCTCATGAAGACATTCCTCAACACTTCTGTTCCTCCGTCTACAATCAATCTCATCAACTTAAACCCATTCGTCTTTTCTTCAGAACTTTCAAGAGCTGATGATGATGCCATGGTCACATTAAATTCCTATTGTATGTAAAGTTATTTCGGTTTTAGAATTGGATGAAAATGTCGCTCGACGCTGACAATCGTCCTTATTTTACGTGGTTGAAAGTGCAAGCTACTTCCGCTTTTAAATTTTAACTCAGCATATCAGGACATTTATTTGAATCAATCAGCAATTATTTTTGGCATATCTAATAATATTTATATCAGTATTATAATATTCAGTGTAATGGTTCTAGAGGATAGCACATAAGCAGTCCAACACCGGTTAAGGTACGTATACCTTCGTTGAATGAACATTCCAAATGGTCTCATTTAATTCTAAAGGCCCGTTTACACTTTTGCTGCAATTTTATACGATATTTTCTTTTTATGGATAGATAGATGTATTTCAGTTCATTACCATATGTAATGTATGCCTGATCATAATTTCTAATGAACACTTATGTATAACTATCTATCAGTCTATCCCGCGACAACGTTTTTGTAAACGGGTGTGTATATATATATATATCTATATATATAGTAAAGTATCTAAGAAGAAAGAGTGCTCGATATCTATATATATATATATCTATATATATATATATACATGTATATTATTGAGAGGGCACTGAAGCAGAGTAAATTGTAAAGAACAAAGCGACCGACATATTTTATGTTCTAGCATTCTTTGCGGTTACATAACATGTCACAAGGAAATTGTGACATTTGCCGGGCTTGTTTAACCGCCAATTTTTACACATAAAGATAAAAGCCTATTTGTGATGACACATGCATACAGACCTAAAAGTACTAGATTGAATTACACTGGATATGACCTTGATAAAACGTATTTCAGGTGGTTTTGCGTATCGCATCGTACATAGTCATTTAGATTAGATTAGCGCTGAGCCGGGTGATAAAATAATTAAAACCTACCGTGATACGAGGTTAATTACATTGTTGCCATGTTGTGTATACGACTAAACTCTATAGGATTTCCTAAAGTTAGCTTTCACAAACGTACTCCAGATGACAATACTATTTACTAAATAATTTAGCTTGAATACATTGTGGGTTTCCTGCTGACAGTCATTCTCATTCAAATCAGTGCCATGCATACATACATAGGGTATTTCTAAATACTTCTTAAACCTGACTCTGAATAGAAAACAGCGACCCGGCCTAGCTACCCAGTGTGGGTAACCAGGTTATCTTGCGCCCGCATTTTAGCCAATCAGCTCTCAAAACGGTTTTCGAAAAAGTATTTAATCGATTCTATATATATATATATATATATATATATATATATATATAATATATATAATATATATATATATATATATATCTTGTATTGTTCTATATAAAACTAATCAAAATTTTGTGATTTCGCTTAGTTATACGAACTATAGCGCGGATTAAATTTGAAACAGTATATTTCCTCAGGTCATGATCAGGCAGAAATCAAAACTACGGTTCTGCGATTCTGAGTCCCACTAGTACTCATGGCAATAAATTACGGAGAAGTAAAAAAATAGGTTGTATTGTTTCAGTGGTTGTAGCCAGGATTTAAGGTAAGGGGGGGGGGGCTAGCAAAAACATAGGTCTGGCCAGGCTGCCATTCTATCAGTCTGTAACAATCACTCGTGCATATCATTCTATATGGGTTTATGTGGCAATGATGGACGGTTTCATTCGGAGAGTCAACCTAAGGAGTTTCATTGCGTACATAAAAAGGATTCACTTTTTTGGAGCTTTCCTTGGAGGGGGCCTTAGCCTAGCTATACCGGTGTTTCATGGTTGGAGTTACGCACTACCCCTAAACAATACAACATATGCATACCTTCGTATTTTTGCTGCCTTCCATAAGCAGCATTCTCCTCAGCTCAATAGTAAGAGCATGCTCTGGGGCACAAAGGCGATGACCCGTGAAATTATATTAGAAGTCCATTTTTTCCGCTTCCTTTTCTTCGGATCCTCATATTCTCGGATTCTAGTTATTTTTCAATACCAGAAAAGCACCGGCTCACATTTGTGAGGAAAATAATACAGCGAAATGCTTATAACCACTGGGATATTGTATATTTAACGCTTATTTATTACGAACGAAGGAAGCATTATGTTTTGTGGACCCGAGACCATCTGCATGGGCTGTATTAGGACGTTCAAAAGACGTAAGTTTTTAACGATGTCAACACAAAACAATCGGCCTTTTTTATAGTCCAACTGAATTCAGTGATGATTAATTGTTGCTTTTGGAATTATTTCTGATGCTCAAAACAAGTTACGCAACAGCTGCCCAGTATTAATTAAGTTAGTAAAATTTTAAGAGCAGGTTTTTTTGTTGAGAAATCACTCTCTTGTGCAAACGAGCATTATCCTCCCACTCTCTCTTGTGCAAACGAGTATTTTCCTCCTGTTTTCTGATGCAAAGTTGCGAAAATTTTAAATCTTTCTTGGCCTATATTTTCGGGATGTGCCAATGTTTAGAAAAAGAAATTACTTCATGGTTGGCAAGTCTGTTTGCGTCCTTCACAACGAGTGCATGAAAGTTTTCGATTTATTATACTTGTCTGCTTGTAAAGGTTCGTGGGATTACGTAGAATTAGAAAATTCTCTGCCGATGAGAGTTTAATCCCATCTGTTTGTTGAGGTTTCTGCTGTGGTTCAATATCGGTTAATTTTTCGCTTGTTTGTTTAAAATTTAGATGACATTCTACCAAAACGTTGATTATTATTATCTACCAAATTCACTCAGCACTGATACGACTCGTTGTGATTGGAATGAAACCGACTGAATATAAAGGGAAGAAAATTTAAATTCATTTATTAAGAATGTCACCAACATGCATGTCTATTACTATGAATGTCTATTTCCAGCGGCAAAAGGATGTGGTTTTCTAATTTCCATATACTTGGTTATTTGTATCTAATGAACCTATTCAAAAAAGAGCAAGAGGCCTGCTGCAAGACAGGTGAATGATTCAGGTTCTTTACTGCCGAAATTTCAAAATTATCAATTCGTCTATTTAGTGAACGTCGAATGATTTTGAATTTCAGCAAGAGAAAGTCTGGCTAGCTTCGCTTTCGCGTATCTTGTCGCAGGCCTCCTCAGTGGCGTAGCCAGCCTGACGATTTTGACCCGCTATGTAAATTTCTAGTTATTATAATTGTTCATGTCTTTAGAAATCAATTGTTTTAACAGTCGGTGAACACAAAAATATTAGCATAGCGGGACAAATCGACAGCCTGGCTACGCTACTTGGCCTCCTGCTTTTGACATGAAAATGATATTCTCAGAAGGCTGAAGAACTATATACTTTCTTCGTTACTTAAGTACCTTAAGTAACAGGTACCTAATTGCAAGCTGGGAAACTTGGAAAAACTGTTGGGGGATTGAAATTAATACCAGGCGAAATCTGAGATATTTCTTGCTGAATAGCCGCAAACATATTGGAAGGGGAGTTAGCTTCCTTAACTGCGACGTTTTGAGGGTTAACGATATTGCGTCTCCAAAAGCCAAAGTTGTCTCCAACGTTACCATTAGTAAGAATACAGCAGGCAGCTGTCCACAAGATCTCGGGTAACGAGATTCTGTAATGTCCTGCTCGCCATTTCGCTTCGCCTTGGTAACTGCCGAAACCAGCCGAGCCAAAGAATTTTCGCTTTCCGAGGAAACTTGATGGAATCACGCCAACCACAACATACGTTTTTGAACCCATGCCATTTTGCATGGCAGCTTCTTGACAGGCTTTTGCCCTTTTCATTAAGTTACCCTCGGCAACCCTCCACAGGTCAGAATTGAAGGAACCTTCCTGTGGCACGGCATTTGTGTAGGCAAATGTGGCATCGATGCCATTCTGTGTTCCGTGGGTTTTTCCGTAACTAGCGGCGATCATATGACCTTTGTGGATGGCTATGAAGGGCTTGGGGTTATGGCATGGTCCCGTACCATCCCAATTCCAAAGCATTCCATTCTGATCTTCATAACAGTGATTGTGCTCACTTGCACATTTATATAGTCATCATTTTTTGGCAAGTCCTCTGGGTGCATTGACAGTGTCGTATCCCTTGTTGTTTTCCAAATGTCCTTCCGTTTTATATTTGGGTTGGCTATAAAAAGTTAGCAAATTCGTTTTGACCACTGGTGAAACCCGAGTTTCTAAGTCTAATAAAATTTTTCGGTATAGGACCACGTCAAGCGATATATTTTACTTTGGCAATTTTTCAAGTGTTGGGGAAACTATTTGCCTGCTTAAATTCAGAATTTTTTTCGATAAGAATCAGTGAACTCAAAGAAGACTGGAACGCTTACTCTCCGACTTTTTCCCTCATTAATAAGGAAGCTAAGAAGGCGGATCATGAAGCCTTTCTTGTAGGTATGATCCACGTCTCTGGCGCGGAAATTTCAAAGGAAAACTCATAAAAACGTCGCATTTTGCATGTGTCGAATACAATTGTTTGAATTATCTGCATGCGAGATACGACGTCTGAAACAATTGAATTCGCCTTCTTTAATTGCGGTCGACCTTGACGTCAAATTCGACTGGTTCGGTCGCATTATGCGAGCTGGGTGCGACGTGGTTTCATAGGTCGCATTTTGCATGTGTCGAATTCAATTCGCTTGAAGAAAAAGGCAAAAAACGTCATGCATGTTATGATATTGAAAGACACTCGTATGGAAATTTGCAGGCCGTAGACAAAAGAAATGAACCAGAACAATCGTATTGTATTACGTGTCCAAGAAAGTTGACAAAATACATTTGCCTACCGCGTCTGTTTGTAATCCGGCGTTGCGCAGTACACGAACAAAACGAAGAATCCCAAGGCTGGCTTGCTGCATGGGAAGTAGTTAAGAATATGAGGAAAATAATAGCAAGAAAATGATTTCTAGAAATATGACATTTTTGATCTACGCCCAAGCGGACTGTCGCTGATCATAAGAAATAGAGCCGGCAACTATTTGAATTCAGCACATGCGAAATGCGACGTTTGAAATGACGGTCGGATTATTGTTTTAGGGTCGAATTTCGCGGATCAGCCTGTGCAGCTGGCAACACCATATTCGTCCCCGGATCACATCCACCGGCGAAATTACATGCGCACTTCGACGTGGGTGAATTGAATCCATCAGTTAACCACACTTTTTTTGCTGAATATAAATATAGACGTACTTGACAGACCATTCTCAGCACGAGATTTATGAAAATGTAATTTTGCACTTTCTCGAGGGCAGGACGCTGAGTGAAAATGACCGCGCCGTATTGATGTAATTCAAACATTTTTATGCATATTTATAAAATAATATCTATAAAACGCGTGTTCTGATTGGTGAAGCCCGTGTTTAGATCAGGCCATCCAGACACGGAAATTTAATTCGCTTTTTGAAATCAAACTAGGAACACTACCTTCAGTTGTTGTTATTTTATAAAACAATCAGTGCCTAATGGTTTCCTGTCTTCAGTGGTTTTCTGGTCCACTGAATTCCAAACACTTGGGAATGTTGTTTGAGTTAAGAAATGCTCGCAAAGTCACGCGTTTCGCGCGCTTTTTCTCGCAACGTCCCCGCGTCTGCATCAGACCATCCAAACACGGAAACCAGTAAGTGATTGTTTAATAATGCCATATCGATAAATGTCGTTTGGTTTACGAAATACTATAAAGAAAGTTCTCAATACCATATAGATATAGAAGTATTTGCTTACCAAAAATCGTCACTACATTCTGTTTCATTCGTATAGGATTCCTCAGATGGTTCTTATACGGATGAACTGATGGACTGTAGTAGACGACTTTTGATGAAGAGCCTTGACCTTACCATTGACCTTGAGCTTGGTTTTTGGCTTGGTGATAACCTTATTTACAGTCGGCAACTGCGCAGGTGGCTTCTTAATTTTTTTTCCACGTAATTCTGCTTTTACATCAAGCCGTTCACTGAAAATAATGGTGGATTCAGGGTGCGTCATGGCGTAATTTAAAATACCTTAATAACAACGCTGTGGGTTATTCATTTCTAAAGAATATTTCCAGATCTGCCACTGACTTACCCTGGATCCACTGCTGCACTAGAAGTGGCATTTCTGACGATCCTTGTTACTGCAATCAAGGTTATTAGAACGAAGATCTTCATAGCTCTGTGACTGTGAGGCAAAATATTGTGCATCAAATAATTGATAAGGCACGATAAAGCGACAAAGGATCCTGCTTGGAATCAGTTGTTGATTATTGACGATTTTTATGCCTCATTGGTCAAGTGACTTGTCAGTTTTTTTTTGTCTCAAAAATAAGTAATTTCAAAGAACATATGCTGCCTGCAATTTTATTTTTACTAAACACTTATTTACCGCGACCGAAGGAAACATGCTTTGCGGACCGATAGCAGTCGTCAATATTTCACGAGGCGATTTAGGCGAAGTCGGGTTAACGTTTTTTTATACTTGTTCCGAGTCTTGATTTTGATCGATGTAAGCGAGCGACATCAGAATTTCGTCATGCACTCTCACGTGATTCACGCTTCTTTCTGACGAACATTTCGATACTATTTATAAATTATATTTATAAATTTGCAATTGTGTCATTTGTGTGACTTTGATATTTCGCCAATCTGACAATCTTTTCATATTCTTCATGATATACCCGTTCACCATTGCGATTAATGGGGGAAACTCGGAACTCCTAAAAGTCACATCTTGTACATTTTGATGTAGAATAATAAAATCATATGGATGACTGAAAGGATTAAATGGTCCAAAGTCAATCGATAGAATATACTAAATAAATACTCGATAAAATAAAATTTTAAAGTAAAATTACAGGCAAATTAGTAGGTAACCCCCCCATACAATAACGGAAGTAATTAGTATTCAAAGTATAGAAAGGGTAATTAGTATTCAAAGGGTAGAACTGAAAGGTAATTAGTATTCAGAGGCTGATTTTCCCGAAGTTATGCGTGGTCTCCACGCAGGGTGAGAGTGTGAGGTTATTAAACCGTAATTAAGTACACAGTAAGGATTTGCGAGAAAAATATTTTATTTGTCAGGTAATACACATTTAGTATGTCAACATTTTAATAGTATGTTTCTTTCCATAGCATTAGGACTGTTTATTTTACTACGTGATATTATGAGAATGTTTCTTTCAATCCTACTAGGACTGTTCGTTCATTTTAAGAGTTCATTTCTTAAATAATCTGAAGGGAACAGGTTTCTTATTTCTGCTTGTGATTACATTTGTCTCTCCAGCCATAACCCGTACGCTTCTACTTCAACTTTAGGTCAATGTTGATATGCGTCGGTTGCCAGGCCGAGGAGATCCTTTTTGCGAGGAGATCCTTCTCGTATCAAACATATTGTTTACAAAAGGTAATTAGTGTTGCGCTACGGTGTGCGCTACTCCCACGCGTGATGATGTGCGCACAAGCATTTGTTTACACACATTGTCAGTTGATGACTTTGTTCAAACGCGTTTATGCATACATTACTGGTAATAGGTTTTAATGACAGGACGAACCTGAACATGTTCCCCTCCAAACAAAGAGTAACTTGCACATAAATATCGCACATCAAACAAAAATTGCCCGAGAAAACACAGCAATGGAGTGCTTACATGGAGTGCCTGCGACCGCAATCTCTACCAAGAAAGGAAAGTTTTGGGTTTGTAACAAGAACAACCCTAAATGTTGTGAATTCTTTTGCCCTGAACAAGATCGTTCGCTCTTTGATACGGCTATGATGATGTGAAGGGCGAATGGCGCGATTCATCCGCTGTGTGACACACACCAAAGACCGACCAAGATGAAAGTTGTGAAGGATCTAAGAAACTGACGTAACTTTGGGAGACCGTTCTTTGTTGCTGCGATCGTAAAAATCCGTGTAACTTTTGGCAATGGGGTGACAGATTAGAGCTCCCGAAACCGAAGTGTCAGCACGGGATAAACTGCTGTGTGGGGGTTGAACGCCGGAAATAGTTGTATTAAAACAGATATAGATTTGCGTTTTTAACATTTATTCATCTAACGATTAATTACAGCAATAAATTGTAATACATCAAAATCTCATTTCGTATCCCTTTTTGTTCGTTTGCCATGGATTCGTCAACAAACGCTCTATTAGTAAACCTTTTAAATCGCTTTCTTTATTTTACTATTCATCTTCAAACTTGTATTCGTTCAAAAGTCTTTTGATAAGAAACTTTCTCTTATCAATAGCAGCTTCTATTGCTTCTTCTGGATCAAAATCATCGTTTTCAACAAATGCATCTTTTGTGTTCATTATTTTCTTATGTATCGGGTCTTTCTTTAGTTGTCTCATCCACAAAAGGCGCTCCATATAAATATTTTCTAATTCTTTCTGAAGGTTAGGCATGATGTTCGAGAAAGCTTTCCCTTTGGCAGAGTGCTCATCAAAACCACTGTTTACAAGGCTTTCTTGCATTTCTTCGAAAGCTCTATTACTTCTTTGCATTGCTTCTTCTATAAGCGGCATCCATGGGTCCATTTTTTCTTCAGATTCTGAGTCAATCGTCGTCGCCGAACTTTCAGACTGCTGACTGGAAGTGGTCAAGACATCCTCTCGGAAATCTCCACCTTCGCTGTCATAGTCTGTTTGAGACATGTTTCTTTCTTGCTCTCGTAGTGGACAATACTCCCGTTCGTGTCTGCGCTGATTGTAACTGCGGCTGAAGTATCTTCCGCAAAATTGGCAGCTCATCCTCTTAGCACTAGCAGTGTGGAAATGCCTTGTTATCGAGCAGCAATGCAGTTTTATGAACAGATGAGCAACTGCTCATGAGCAGTTATGAGCATGTGCTCATAGGCCCGTTTGGGCCCTATATGGCCTTATATGGCACTATTAGGCCCGATGGCCCGATTGCTGACTGGGCGTCCCAACCCGGACAAGTCCGGGCTTGTCAACGCAAACTTTTGCTTACGGAAGACGAGGTCAAACGATCTAAACAAGAAAACAGTGTAGTGCCTGGACAATATGTTTAAAATATTTGTAAAATTGTTCTACCTAATTATTTTGTTACAAGCGTTAATCCGTGTCTTAATTTATGCTCCAAGCAACGCGTTGTCCATAACACCAATATATATCTAAAAATGTATACATTTTCGCATTCACCATACCCCCTTTTGTTCTTCCAAATTATCCCCAGCCTGGTAGATTGTGCCGTAGTCTAACTTGACAAAAATTTTCCCTTGCCCATAATGCTTGTAGGGGACCATTTCCTCTCGTGTTAGTATTGGTAGAGCTTGCGAAGACGTTGGGAATTTTGTCATGTTGGCTTGTTCTTCCTGTTTTACTTGCTCCCGTAGATGTTTAATGGAACATTTGTCCATATTCGCGGGTTGGGACGCCCAGTCAGCAATCGGGCCATCGGGCCTAATAGTGCCATATAAGGCCATATAGGGCCCAAACGGGCCTAATAAAATACCTGACACACGAAAAAATGAGCCAATTATTATTAGGAATTTGTTGAGCAATCATCTAAATATGGGTCGCACGCGTAGGAACTGCCCTGTGTTTGGCTGTGGTAGTACAAATTTAGCAAGGTTAGCAAATCATCTCGACCAAGTACACGGTATGGACACAGAGGAACGCAAGAAATGGTTAAAGTGGAGTAAGATAGGAATATGTGTACCTCGACAGAGTAAAGAACCAAAGGAATTCAATATGGAGGAGTGTCTGGAAGATTTATTAGAGCGCCAAGAAGAGATGGAGAGAAACTTTAATGTTTACTTAAGCACTGCAAAATTAAAGCATGTGCAGCCTAGTCGTAAACGAAGAACCTCTACCTCGGGGAAAACGAAGAAAGTACATAAGGGATGGTTAACATTTTAGTTTGTGTGCATGTACTGGACTACGAAATTAAAGTACCGCGTAGATGTTTAATGGAATATTTGTCCATATTCGCGGGTTGGGACGCCCAGTCAGCAATCGGGCCATCGGGCCTAATAGTGCCATATAAGGCCATATAGGGCCCAAACGGGCCTATGAGCACATGCTCATAACTGCTCATGAGCAGTTGCTCATCTGTTCATAAAACCTGCATTGCTGCTCGATAACAAGGCATTTCCACACTGCTAGTGCTAAGGGGATGAGCTGCCAATTTTGCGGAAGATACTTCAGCCGCAGTTACAATCAGCGCAGACACGAACGGGAGTATTGTCCACTACGAGAGCAAGAAAGAAACATGTCTCAAACAGACTATGACAGCGAAGGTGGAGATTTCCGAGAGGATGTCTCGACCACTTCCAGTCAGCAGTCTGAAAGTTCGGCGACGACGACTGACTCAGAATCTGAAAAAAAATGGACCCATGGATGCCGCTTATAGAAGAAGCAATGCAAAGAAGTAATAGAGCTTTCGAAGAAATGCAAGAAAGCCTTGTAAACAGTGGTTTTGATGAGCACTCTGCCAAAGGGAAAGCTTTCTCGAACATCATGCCTAACCTTCAGAAAGAATTAGAAAATATTTATATGGAGCGCCTTTTGTGGATGAGACAACTAAAGAAAGACCCGATACATAAGAAAATAATGAACACAAAAGATGCATTTGTTGAAAACGATGATTTTGATCCAGAAGAAGCAATAGAAGCTGCTATTGATAAGAGAAAGTTTCTTATCAAAAGACTTTTGAACGAATACAAGTTTGAAGAAATAGTAAAATAAAGAAAGCGATTTAAAAGGTTTACTAATAGAGCGTTTGTTGACGAATCCATGGCAAACGAACAAAAAGGGATACGAAATGAGATTTTGATGTATTACAATTTATTGCTGTAATTAATCGTTAGATGAATAAATGTTAAAACGCAAATCTATATCTGTTTTAATACAACTATTTCCGGCGTTCAACCCCCACACAGCAGTTTATCCCGTGCTGACACTTCGGTTTCGGGAGCTCTAATCTGTCACCCCATTGCCAAAAGTTACACGGATTTTTACGATCGCAGCAACAAGAACGGTCTCCCAAAGTTACGTCAGTTTCTTAGATCCTTCACAACTTTCATCTTGGTCGGTCTTTGGTGTGTGTCACACAGCGGATGAATCGCGCCATTCGCCCTTCACATCATCATAGCCGTATCAAAGAGCGAACGATCTTGTTCAGGGCAAAAGAATTCACAACATTTAGGGTTGTTCTTGTTACAAACCCAAAACTTTCCTTTCTTGGTAGAGATTGCGGTCGCAGGCACTCCATGTAAGCACTCCATTGCTGTGTTTTCTCGGGCAATTTTTGTTTGATGTGCGATATTTATGTGCAAGTTACTCTTTGTTTGGAGGGGAACATGTTCAGGTTCGTCCTGTCATTAAAACCTATTACCAGTAATGTATGCATAAACGCGTTTGAACAAAGTCATCAACTGACAATGTGTGTAAACAAATGCTTGTGCGCACATCATCACGCGTGGGAGTAGCGCACACCGTAGCGCAACACTAATTACCTTTTGTAAACAATATGTTTGATACGAGAAGGATCTCCTCGCAAAAAGGATCTCCTCGGCCTGGCAACCGACGCATATCAACATTGACCTAAAGTTGAAGTAGAAGCGTACGGGTTATGGCTGGAGAGACAAATGTAATCACAAGCAGAAATAAGAAACCTGTTCCCTTCAGATTATTTAAGAAATGAACTCTTAAAATGAACGAACAGTCCTAGTAGGATTGAAAGAAACATTCTCATAATATCACGTAGTAAAATAAACAGTCCTAATGCTATGGAAAGAAACATACTATTAAAATGTTGACATACTAAGTGTGTATTACCTGACAAATAAAATATTTTTCTCGCAAATCCTTACTGTGTACTTAATTACGGTTTAATAACCTCACACTCTCACCCTGCGTGGAGACCACGCATAACTTCGGGAAAATCAGCCTCTGAATACTAATTACCTTTCAGTTCTACCCTTTGAATACTAATTACCCTTTCTATACTTTGAATACTAATTACTTCCGTTATTGTATGGGGGGGGTTACCTACTCAAATTTTTTTATTGCCTAACACTGCGTACCACTTGTTAAAGTTTGGTGTTCGTAGCGTTTCATTGGTCGAGATATAAAGCTGCATTGTTCCGAATTGGTTGATTGGAATTCTTTATGCATGCTTTAGCATCGATGCTGAATTCAGAACGTTTCTATTTAAAGGATTATTATTTAATATATAATTCCTGTTCGATTTCCACAGCATATCCGGCACGGGCTGCTGACCATGTTTTCACTCTTAATTCGTGACCACGCAAAAACACCACTTTAAGAAAGGCTTCAATTTCCCCCATCTTGGCTTCACTCAACAATCCGGCAAAATCAGGTCGCTGGCGATCCAGTGATATTTAAGTTAAGTACACTGGACTGAAGTTGCTACTTATATGCATAGTGCCCATGAATAGAATTTCATTAAATTCCAAGCTTTAGTATTTATAATATCAACCATTATAAAGAAGTTTAACAACGTGATAAACTGTATATAGGTTTTGGTGTTCCGAGTATTCTTGTCGTGAGCATTGAACGGTTTAAAACGCTAGGTGAACTCAACCTACTCCTTTCATGATCGCCCGTGAACTGGTCGAAAATAACGGTAAATTTTGAAATTCTTGAGTTTGCCTTTGTTGCCGCTTTAGCTTCAAAAATATATTATTTAGTTGCTACCTGCTGACACTCAAAATACTTCTAAAAGTTAGTCTCGCCTACATTATTCCCCATTGCCATTAACTGTGATTATTCCTATATATACAGGTTAATCACACCTACTTTAGGTTCGGTTTTTTTAATTAAAAATAATTAAAGATGTATATGAGAAATGCTTTTTTGGCTAATATTTTTGAGAATATTTAAATAAATTACTACTGCACATGTTTGTGTGAACCTTTCACTTTGCGTGTCATCTATATTATCATCTTCTTACCTCAAAACTTGTGCGAGGTGAGACTTTTAGAAAAAAGAGTTTCCCTTTTGGCCAGCTAGCTTCAGTAATCACAACCGTCAATTGAAATAGTTACAACGTATACAGGTTGCATGTTTTTAAATATAAAAGATTTTGGTGTTCTATTCAAGGAAATGTCGAACGCTTCATTAGACCGATACTAAGCCACGCAGGGACCAGTTGTTCAAAGCTGGGTTAGCGCTAATCCTGCATGGATCTAAAACCTTAACAAAATATGGCTTTTATTCGTCAAGAAAATATCAGTTATGGTAAAAGATATTCATGCAACTTTGTAAACTAGCGATTAAAAAATTGATTTAAAGATTTACTTTAACCCAGGGTAAAGCTAACCGGCTTTTGAACAAATGGCCCGAGGGAGGAGGTTATCACAAGCTTTAAACATTTCAATTAGCCAATTCAGACCAGTGCAGCTTTATATCCGTGTGTAAAAATAAATGAATTCATTAAAACTGATAATGACGTTATTTTAAACCATCTAATGTCCTTCCTATACGACAGTCTGTTGTCTGTGATTAATAAAAATGGAATATTTTCCTACAAAATAATTATTTCATGCATCAATGTCCACCGACAACTGTCATCACCGCTGAATCACGATATATGAAAAACAGGCTTTTACAGAATTTAATTCACATGTCGTAACTCGCTGTACTTCATGATTCGTTGTTATGCGAAATCAGTGAGACATATGAAAACCGAATTACAACGAATTACGACTGACGCATAATGACGAATAATCATTTTATCACTACACTCACTAGCGCTACATTACAATTAACAAAAATAATAACAAACTATATTATAGGTTATAAAATCAATAAATATTCCATAGAGCAATAATCCTCATGCAGAGGGAATGCCTGTCTTCTTGGACTATGTTACCACAAAATAGCACAGACTTCAGTTGTATTCGCCACAGAGTAAATAATAAATCATTATTATTATTATTAAAAATCATACTGACTTTGTAACTCTAAAGGTTAAATTACACCTGTAGTACTAAAATTGATCAAAAATTAGAACTACTTAATACTACGTACAGTTGAATACAATAGATATAAAATTAACCTATTTATTATTAGTGTTCCGGCTTATTAAAATACTTTGGGGGGAAAACGAATTCCTAAAACATTTAGTTCTACATAAATAATTACGATACTGATTTACACATTGGTAATATTGTAAATCGTATCCGGATACAATCAGTGTTGGTGGTAATACTCGGATCTCTCATCTCAGAGTTTTCGTTAATTATGTCATACCTAATTTTAGTGTGCGGTGATAACTAATTTGTGCAGTGATAAAAGTGGAATGTGCAGTGATAAAGTGAGAAATGTGGATTCCGAGGTGGATTCATAAGTAGTTGATCCCCAAAATGCTGGAAATCAAGTCATAGGAACTCAAAAATACAGAAAATTTGCTGCAAGAGATCCTGTAGACCTCCTACAATTCCTGGCCCATCTTTAAATTACCAATTTCCAGTTAGGACCATTTTCATCATGCCCCTTTCCACTATACTATCGTGATGATATGTGCAGTGATAAAAAATTCTTAAAATTAGTTATAAATTATGTACGTTTAATGTTGTTCTCAAAGAACTTCTGTTGTTCACATAATTTTTCTCGGCGATCCCTCAACGACTTTGTAGTCAATTTTAGCAGCGACAACGAGTACGACTTAAGCCGGTTTTCAACTAGCGATATTTTTCGCGCGAAGCGACTTTATTCCTTTGTATTTGAGCAATCTGTTCCAGATGGTTGCAGTTGAGAGCTCTGAAACAAAAGTAAAATGTCGATTCGCGCGAAAAATATCGCTAGTGGAAAACCGGCTTTACTCTGTCGAATATTATAATGCCCAGACCTGGCACGCGTATTCATACCATCACTAATTCTAATTTGCTAGAGGTTTGTGAAGGGATAAATTCCAGCAAGTTAAAATTCAGTCTGCGTAGAAGCTACTTTCTCGAACGTTCCTGTGAACGAAAATTAGATTCGCTGATAAGGCCAATTACACCAAAATATTCGTGAATATTCTCTCCATCATAAACACATATATTCAATTCTGCCCGACGGATTTCCATTGTGAGCTATTGCACTTACAAAAGAAATCCGTCGGGCAGAACTGAATATATGAATAAACACCCCCCCCCCCAATTATCGTTCTAGTTACGGCCCTGTTTCATCCTAATTGACAATTTAATTAATTCAAGTTACATTTTACTTCATTAGTATTACGTGAAACTAGAAATTTGTAAAGCTTTTCTACATGAAATTTTCAAAAACGACGTCGTTATGCAGCATATCAGCCGACAGGAATTAGATCGACGAGGCCCGCCACGCTCCAGTTTTTATACAGAGTTCGGCGTCTAAATTTAGACTTGGCGGTAAAATGACGTAATTATTCTGCGTCACATGATTATTTCGAACTTTACTAACTTTTACTAAATGAAACGTGTGGGAAAGCCCCACTAGATTTTGGAAAGTCCCTTCTTATGCTCCTACCAAAATATACAGAGCTTTCGAAACGAATACATCATCTATATCTGTACTTAAAATGTAACCGATTTGGTCTCACTTTTTCGTCGCTTTCGCGAAGTGCCGTAGTGGAGAAATAAAAGACAAATCGACTAACAATTTGGCGGACATAAATTGCTTATTCAGGTAGGTTTCATTTCTTCCTTAAACATTTAAGATGAAAAATGTGAAAGTCTGTCTTCAAATCGAACAAAATAATATCTTTCTATTGTACTCTTCGCTTGGATACAGATTTTTTCTACTTGTTAATCACAAATTTATTCTTTAAGGTATATATTGCCTTGAATATATGAAATGAAATTTAATATGGTGTAAAATATTGCTATGAATTTCATGATTTCAGGACTCTATATATATGGCTGTATTTCACATATTTGTATTACAAACATGCGTTCTAACTTTTTGTCATCCAAATGCCAGTACATTACCCCAATGTTGAAGAAACCATGATTTATAAAAGGATTTTTTAAATTCTTTCAGTTTCAACTAAACAAATGTACGCTTTTAAAAATATTAAATATTAGAAGAAATAATGTTAAATGTGTAGTAGTTTATTATGTACTTCTTGCTTAAGGATAGGTATGTTTTCCACCAAACACATATTTCACCTGACTTGCAACAAACTTGTCGGAAAGTTGCACGTTGCATTTGTGAACAAGTTGACACTCCCCTTATAAATTCTTTCTATCCAAGTCCTAACCAAAGTCTGACATAACCAAAGTTATATTCACTCCAAATCCAAACTTATTCTGGCACATGTTAATGTTTATAAACTCCCTGCCTGTGAGCGAATGGGTCATTTATCCACTTATGACATTTACCACTGAATGAACAGTAGAACTAAATGGCATTGATACGTAGGATAATAAAATTATATATACCGGTATAATGGATGGCATTGAATGGCAATCAGATTGAAAAAATAAACTAGGACAAACTTGTGCAATTAGATGGACTAGAGTAACAATAATTTTTATGTCTTAGCAATTTGTGTTCCAGCTAATAGAGTAAGATGGGTTGGGAAAAATACATATGCTTAATTCAAATATAATCATAATTTTCATTCATTGATTAATAAATTTTAGTAATAATTTTCATCATTTTCTAGCTAATTTGCCTTTGCAAGTTAACATTTTGTTTCTATTTCTTGGTTAGGCTCAAACATGGCCGAAGGGTCAGATATCACGTTGCCAAACATAAATACAACAGATTTGTTGAGTATGTTTGGTGGCGAATCCTTGACTGATATATTTCCTGGGAGTATGGGTGACAGTATTGGTATGTTACAATTATTGCTGTGCTTGTATGCAGCATTCAGTTAATTATTTACTAATATTCATATGCCTAGTTCAGTATCAATTAACGTCCAAAGCAATGAGATATTCCGATGCAGACAGATTGCATCAGTTAGTCCTTGTGAGTTTTTATAGTTGACAGAAGCGCCGAGTCCTTGAAATGACATCATAGCTTATATTTGTAGCCTTGTACATTACAACCTATCTCAAGTTTCAAATGTACATTAAGTTATATTCACTCCAAATCCAAACTTAATGTATAAACAAACAATGTGTTTACATATCGCATTGCTATTTTTTAAAATATTCTGTTCTGTCAGAATATTTATCACCATTTCAGTTTACTAAATTTCTAAATGAATAAGAGATAGAGTTTATGTTCAGAAGAATTCAAAACATGCTAAATTTGGGCAATTTCTAAATCATGGAGTCCCCAATGTTATAAATGAGCAGAACCGATGCACAGAAGCCACTGTAATCTGTCTTTAATAGATATACCTTAAACACACCCACATGTCTAATTGATGCTACTACTGCTATGGAGATTGTGTGTTTATATTAATGATACAGTAGAAAGTTTTACTCAAAGAACAAATAAACATGACAATGCCACTCTGATAAGAAATATCTAGTAATTCCTAATCAAGCACTTACAAACCCAAAAAATGAGTCTTGATAAACCTTTTGTGATACTAATTTTATACCTAAAAGGTGGAAATAAACAAAGCAAGAATGGAAAACATTTGTTAAATTAAAGTGTGTCATGGCCATAGCTATAACTATCTTTATATAGTAAACCAATTTATGCTTCTATATATAATGGCTAAGATTATTGCTCAGAATCGAAGAACACTGTCATAAAAATAGTTTAATAGCATTATAACAATATAATAAGAAATACAGATGTAGTATTGCCAGTAAAATATGTCAACATTGGTATTTTTGTTTATATTGTCTGTATTTGTCATCATGCTAGCTATGAAATTTTTTTCTTGATTTTATTAACAATCCTAACATATTTCTACTATGCTTAGGAGCTGAATTAGAAATATTAGAGCAACCAAAACAGGTTTGTTACACACTGTACATATCTACTTAAAAAAGTATGTATGCATGCAACAGATTTTTCGTTGGTATATAGGATTATACTTTTTACTTTTTACATGCATTAAATATTAAAGTCTAATGTATGTAAAGTCCAATGTTTAAAAAGATACTTTGATTTATTGGTGCAAAAAGTGTAAGGGCTTTAACTATATTTAAATTTACTTCTAATTTAAGTACATAGAAAAAAGAGAAACTGGCCATAATATAATTTTTAATTTTATTATATATCTCAACTATTATGTACTGTATCATATATTTAATAATTCTTATTCTTTCTACAGCGAGGATTCCGATTCAGGTATTCGTGCGAAGGACCATCTCATGGTGGTCTTCCTGGAGAACGTTCAGCTAAAGGAAGAAAATCCTTCCCTTCTGTGCAGGTATGATGTAATGCATGCGGAAAAATTAACCAAATTTATTTTACTTCAGTGCGGGAGCAAGTTCTATTGCACTATTTAGGAGTGTTTTGATTGCACATGGCTCAGAAGTATTAAATACTTTTTTACTGCTATTGGCTATACAATAGGAATGGCAAATTTTTGCCTTATTGGTTTGTGTCTGGGTTTATCATGGGGCCTGAATCAATATGAACAGACACAACAATTAAGTACCAGCACTTACTCATGCCATGGATAATAAAACCACAATTAGTCTTTTAACTACAGTATCCATGTTCACACTTACCAATCTTCAAACCATTTCTGGCATATCTCTGACATGGTGGAGACCTTAAGCATTGGCCTTAAGTAAACCAATCTCTACTTTCATTTAGATCATTAATTATTCTGGTAAAGCGAGAATTGAGGTGACGCTTGTGACAGTTTCAGACCCGCCGCAACCCCATGCACACAGTTTGGTTGGTAAAAATGTCCGAGACGGTGCATGCATTGTTGAAGTTGGGCCAGATTGTGGCATGACAGCCAGGTAAAAACAACACAGAATATTGTTTAAAACAACTTGCTTGCAGCACTGGAGTGAAATTAATATTTTAATTCCCTTGGAAATTTTGGTCAAAACAATTCTGTGAAATTTGCAGAATTTACATTCACAGAAATATCACTTAAAAAAATAGCACTTATTATAAAGTGTCTAAGAGGAAAGTTTCTGGGGACAGATGTATATCAGAACGCTGACCGTTACAAATTTCGCCACTTTTCCTAAATTTCTCCTTCGGAAAGTTGAATCAAGTCGATACCACAATATTTAGTGAACATTGTTTTGTTTTTCAGCTTTCCAAATTTGGGAGTTCAGCATGTCACGAAAAAGAATGTTCTCCCTATTTTAAAAGAGCGATACCTGAAGAAACATCGCCTGGAAAAATCTTTCAATTCAGGCGTAAGCAGCGGTGATCAAGTGATGCACGTGGATTTCCACGATCCCGCCAGCAGCGGTGCGATCGCTGAAGCCATCACAAGTAAAAATTCGGAATAAAGACGCTGTTACAATATGCAACTTTCCTTGCAACTAGCAATGCAATTCTACTCCTGAGACATCTAAGGTTGTCAAATACGAATATTTCTTGATGTTTCTTGCGATCTTCTAACGTTTCTTAGCATTTCGAACACTCTTTACAGATTAACATCCCTCAAAATTATAATTGTATTGCAAGTTCAAGGGAAATAGTGTAACAGCGTCTTAAGAACCTTTTAAATGGAAAGTTTTTAAATCCAAATTAAAGTAGTTGGCTTTAATTTACCGTTTTTTGCCGAAATGAGAGTGTTTTTTAAAATATTTACCTTTATTTCTTTGCTTTGTTTTCAGATGAAGAAATGAAAAGTATCGAGGTCATCGCCAAACAAGAAGCAGATAAAATGAACCTCAGCACGGTCCGGCTTTGTTTTCAAACATATTTACCCGACCAGGATGGCCGGTTTGTCATTTGTCTCAAACCAGTATATTCGCATCCTATCTACGACTCAAGTAAGTTGATAGCATTGTTTTTCGAATCAATAGAATCAACCACAATATGTGAATCAGTGTTGGAATGAATCAGCTACAACCGTCGGTAAGGTGAGGATAAAATATAAAATGTTGTCTATTTTTTTGCTACAGAGGCTGCGGCAGCATCCGAATTGAAGATTTGTCGCATCGATCGACAATCCGGCTTTGTGCAAGGCGGCGAAGAGATCTTTTTGCTATGTGATAAAGTACAAAAAGGTACGAGCTCAATCGATAATTTTTGATAATTTTCTAATGGAGTGTTCGCCACTGATGCCTGAGAGTTTGCCGACAAAACTGAGTTACATGCGGAGTCGCTGCGAAAGCTCATCATACGCGGGAAAAATTGATCATTTTCTAGAGGATCTTGCTTCTGATTTTTGTACTCCGATATCTAGGTCTCAAAGAAAAACATAAACATTTAAAAATCTTGGGTAAAATTACCCTTGCATTGCCGATGGATGCTAACAGCCTAACTTGAAAACAACCACAATTAACAGCTTGTATTCTCTCTTGTGTATTTCAGAGGATATCGAAGTGCGGTTCTTTGAAAATCAAGGTAACTATTGATAATGCATGCAGAAAAAAAGATATAGCCCTTTCTTAATCGATGGAAAGATTTAAGTTAAAACACTTAATTATCCGAGTGGAAATACTACAATGAGCTTTTAGAGCTCATTTTAGAGCTCAGCCACGTGGAGACCACTGCATGACCGATATTGTTTGTCGTTAATAGAGGAAGACCGCCCTGAACCATGGGAGGCATTTGGGAAGTTCTCCACCTCCGATGTCCATCGTCAGGTGAGTTTTAGACGATTGTGATAATCTGCATTGCAGTATATCCTCAAAAAACGGAACCCGCGTAATAGGGTTAGGGTTGGAGTTGATTATATTTTCACACAAGTAAATATTTGTCTTTTTTCCGCCATAGTTTGCCATCGTCTTGAAAACGCCAGAATACTGGAATACGGCGATTGAAAAACCGGTCAAAGTGCTTCTTGAACTAAGACGAAAGAGCGACAAGGAAACGAGCGCCCCGGTGGAATTTACTTATAAACCTCAAGAGTTTGGTGAGTACATCATATATTGTCACCTTAAGAATTACAATAAATATTCGAAATCATCAAATCCGAGCGTTGAAATTCTCACTCCAGTTGCGCTTTCAGTTCAGTGTCATTGTTCAGGTGAACGCGAAGCATAATAGGACGTGAGTGAACTAACATCGCAACTGGAGTGAGTAACTTAAACGATCAGATTTCATTATTTCAACTATTTGTTGAGATGTATGTTGTCGTTTGGGCAACCAAAGTACTTCGCTCAAGTGTGGGCAAAGCCAATACCCCGGGAAAGAGGTTGTCTCCTTGGGTCAGTTTGTGTACATAACTCACTCGGCTTTCCAAGAAAGCAGATCTGAATCTAGAGTTACGTGTTTTTTAGATCCCGAACAGATCGGGGCAAAAAGGCGCAAGAAAATCCCACGAGGTTTCAGCGAATTTGAGACAACCAGCTCGAGTGGTATGCAGGGCAGTGATCCCGGGGCTGGACCCTCGACGGCCGAAGGTAGTGCCTCTGGTTTTCCTATGTACAACCCTGCTTTGTTCAATCCAAACTTCCTCAGTTCGTTTCTCAGTAGTGGCACTGGTTTTCCCGCTGTGCCGATGCCCTCACTCTTCGCCGGATATCCTAGTTTTTCAGGGGGCCTATCTGGCATGGGCGGTGGGGCTGACGGTAGTCAACAACAGCCCCTTCAACCATCCGATCAAGATCCATCGACCAGCAATATATCATGATAGTTTACTCTGTTGTATTATATAAGTCGTGATGCCTGCGGGCAATACCGGCAAATGATCCGCGCGTGACAAAAACCCGGTGGAGGGAAGAATCCCCTGGATTTGTCCGAAATAAGAGAGGCCCCACGTTTCACTTTCTGGTGAAACATTGGAAATTAAGCATTCGTATTGCTTTCAGGAAGTCGAGATTTAAATGTGCGGTGACTTTATACCTATAAGGCCGTGACTTTACCTAATATGCAACACACAATCAATCTCTCAAGGTTGGGTCTGGAAATTGTCTAAAATCTGTGGTCAACTTTTAATCGATTTAGGGCAATGTTGTTTTGCCACAGCACTCATCCAATAGCATCTTTTAATATCTAACTTGCGGGAAAACTTTTAAAAGATTTGTCTCAACGATCGACGGTCAAAATTTCTCCATGCACATCAAATTTTAGCTACTTACGGCCCGATTTCCAGACTAGATGTTTATCGACTCTGCTAGAACGCATGCATTATCCACTGACGTTGTCATTTCTTTCTATTTATTGTTCTTTTCACAAATCTAGCAATTTCTCAGCGAATTAACGAAAGACCTAGTTTGATTGCGATCAAAATTGCCCCGTGAGCAATGGCCTTTCTCAAGAAGTCTTTCAGTGTTAATAAACAAATGATATCAGTGTGGTTTCTTTGATGTTGTAAATGTGGGGTGCATTATACTCTTTTATGCTGGAGTTTTGTCAACGCGGTCCGTTTGCCTCAAATCAGAACTAAATTCTTTATAAAAGGCACCTGAAACTAAGAATGGTTGACATTTTGAAGGAACTAGAATGTTGGACTCGTCTAAAATACTGTAACGCTTCTGTTCAAATACCTAATAATTTCTGCATTATGATGTTTATAAGCGCCTTATATCTAATAGATAACTGATTCTATGAGATGCCTCCACGATATATGGTATAATATATAATTACATGCATCTATGTAATGTATATCTAAGCTCACGTTATTGAAATTTTTCCTCGAGGCTCGAGCAAGACCGACACAGGAACCTAAGACAAACTACTTTTTCGTCAAAAAAAAATCTCGGAGAATTTCAAAAAAGTGAAAAAAGTAAATTTTTTCAGCCTCGAGAAAATCACCCTGTCAAATTTTCGTGAAAAGTTTCTAAGGCTAATTTTTTTTTGCGCTTCCAGGATTTGAACCATTTATCCTACGATTGAGAGACCAAGATCTTAAACACTAGACCACTGCGTCATTTGTCGACTGAAGCCTATTGTTCTTTAAGAATTTTAAACTGCTGCAGTAGAGCATATTTGGTTGGTTTTTTGAACATTGAAAAAATCGTCAAAATTGACCAAAATGGTAGGGCTTACCTCTTATCATTTTGGTCAATTTTGACGACTTTTTGAACTGTTAAAAAATTGCCTTAAAATGCTAAAAATGGCTTCCTAAAACTAATATCTTTCATTCTAGAGCATATTTGGTTGGTTTTTGGTACATTGAAAAATCGTCAAAATTGAGCAAAATGGTAAGGCTTACCCCTTACCATTTTGGTAAATTTTGACGACCTTTTCAACTGTTCAAAAACTGTCTTAAGATGCTAAAAGTGGCTTCCTAAAACTAATATCTTTCATTTTAGAGCATATTTGGTTGGTTTTTGAAACATTGAAAAATCGTCAAAATTGACCAAAATGGTAAGGCTTACCCCTTACTATTTTGGTCAATTTTGACGACTTTTTCAACTGTTCAAAAACTGCCTTACAATGCTAAAAATGGCCTCCTAAGACTAATATCTTTCATTTTAGAGCATATTTGGTTGGTTTTTGGAACAACGAAAAAGTGGTCAATTTTGCCTTGAGGTATTAAAATGTATTATTTTATGATTAGTATCAACACACTATGCGGTGGCGTAGTGGTTAAGGCTACCCCCCTACCAGGTTGGGATCGTAGGTTCGAATCCTGCAAGGGAAAATTGTAATTTTTCCCACCTAATTTGCTATTTAATTTAAAATTCTGCGAAGAGGATATAAGTCGAATAAAGCACAAGAGCTTTTGATGAATGATGCTGTGGCCTAGTGGTTAAGGCTACGGCCTACCAGGTTGTAAGTGTGGGTTCGAATCCTGCATAGAAAAGGTTCGATTTTTCCACCGAAATTATTCTTTAATTTAAACTTCATCGAAAAGGATTAGGTCAAATAAAGAACAATAGCTTTCGACAAATGATGCGGTGGTGTAGTGGTTAAGACGTTCGTTTCTCAATCCGAGGACAAACGTATCAACTCCGGGCAATGCAAAAAAATTAGGCTGAAAATTTCGGTGTGATCTGGAAGCTTTAAAACAGTTAAAAGACTCCTCGGCCTTTAGTAAAGACTGCAAATTGGCAAAAATTTGAAATAAAAAAAAAATTAAAAATTTCTCCTGTGCAAAAGTACTTGAAAACCGAAAAAAAAGCATAAGAAAAAAAGTTTCAAAAACATGTGCCTTCTAAAAAGCCTGAAGAAAGTCAGAAGAAAAATTTAAAAATTTCCCGCTTTTAAAAAACTCATGTTTACTTACCTTACCAAATTTTTTTTAACGAAAATTTGACAGGGTGATTTTCACGAGACTGAAAAAATTTACATTTTTTCACTTTTTTGAAATTCTCTTAGATATTTTTTTTTATCAAGAAGTATTATGTCTTGGGCTACCTGTGTCAAGCCAGAAACAGGTAGCCCAAGACAGACACAGTAGCCCAAGACATAATACTTCGTCTAAAAAAAATATTCGTCCTCAAAAAGATTTTTTTAAAATTCTCCGAAATATTTTTTAGACGAAGTATTATGTCTTGGGCTACCTGTGTCTGTCTTGGGTTACCTGTGTCTGGCTTGACACAGGTAGCCCAAGACAAAATACTTTCGCGTCGAAAAAAAATCTAAGAGAATTTCAAAAAAGTGAAAAAATTAAATTTTTCCAGTCTCGAGAAAATCACCCTGTCAAATTTTCGTGAAAAAAAATTATGGTAAGTAAACATGAGTTTTTTAAAAGCGGGAAATTTTTAAATTTTTCTTCTGACTTTCTTCAGGCTTTTTAGAAGGCACATGTTTTTAAAACTTTTTTTCTTATGCTTTTTTTTCGGTTTTCAAGTACTTTTGCACGCGAGAAATTTTTTTAATTTTTTTTTTATTTCAAATTTTTGCCAATTTACAGTCTTTACTAAAGGCCGAGGAGTCTGTTTTAAAGCTTCCAGATCACACCGAAATTTTAGGCTAATTGTTTTGCATTGCCCGGAGTTGATACGTTTGTCCTCGGATTGAGAAACGAACGTCTTAACCACTACACCACCGCATCATTTGTCGAAAGCTATTGTTCTTTATTTGACCTATCCTTTTCGATGAAGTTTAAATTAAAGAATAATTTCGGTGGAAAAATCGAACCTTTTTTATGCAGGATTCGAACCCGCACTTACAACCTGGTAGGCCGTAGCCTCAACCACTAGGCCACAGCATCATTCATCAAAAGCTCTTGTGCATTATTCGACTTATATCCTCTTCGCAGAATTTTAAATTAAATAGCAAATTAGGTGGGAAAAATTACAATTTTCCCTTGCAGGATTCGAACCTACGATCCCAACCTGGTAGGGGGTAGCCTTAACCACTACGCCACCGCATAGTGTGTTGATACTAACCATAAAATAATACATTTTAATACCTCAAGGCAAAATTGACGACTTTTTCAATGTTCCAAAAACCAACGAAATGTGCTCTAAAATGGAAGATATTAATCTTAGGAAGCCATTTTTAACATTTTAAGACAGTTTTTGAACAGTTTAAAAAGTCGTCAAAATTGACCAAAATGGTAAGGGGTAAGCCTTACCATTTTGGCCAATTTTGACCACTTTTTGAAAAAGGTCATTTTGACCACTTTTTCATTGTTCCAAAAACCAACCAAATGTGCTCTAAAATGAAAGATATTAGTCTTAGGAAACCATTTTTAGCATTTTAAGACAGTTTTTGATGAATTCAAAAAGTCGTCAAAATTGACCAAAATGGTAAGGGGTAAGCCTTACCATTTTGGCCAATTTTGACCACTTTTTCATGGTTCCAAAAATCAACCAAATGTGCTCTAAAATTAAAGATATTAGTCTTAGGAAGCCATTTTTAGCATTTTAAGACAGTTTTTAAACGGTTCAAAAAGTTGTCAAAATTGACCAAAATGGTAAGGGGAAGCCTTACCATTTTGCTAAATTTTGACGATTTTTCAATGTTTCAAAAACCAACCAAATATGCTCTAAAATGAAAGATATTAGCCTTAGTAAGCCACTTTTGGCATTTCAAGACAGCTGTTGAACAGTTGAAAAAGTCATCAAAATTGACCAAAATGGTAAGAGGTAAGCCTTACCATTTTGGTCAATTTTGACGATTTTTCAATGTTTCAAAAAACAACCAAATATGCTCTAAAATGAAAGATATTAGTTTTAGTAAGCCACTTTTGGCATTTTAAGACCGCTGTTGAACAGTTGAAAAGGTCATCAAAATTGACCAAAATGGTAAGGGGTAAGCCTTACCATTTTGCTCAATTTTTACGATTTTTCAATGTACCAAAAACAAACCAAATATGCTCTAAAATGAAAGATATTAGTCTTAGGAAGCTATTTTTAGCATTTTAAGGCAATTTTTTAACAGTTCAAAGAGTCGTCAAAATTGACCAAAATGATCAGGGTATGCCTTACCATTTTGGTCAATTTTGACCACTTTTTCGTTGTTCCAAAAACCGACCAAATATGCTCTTAAATGAAAGATATTAGTCTTAGGAGGCTATTTTTAGCATTGTAAGGCAGTTTTTGAACAATTCAAAAAGTCGTCAAAATTGACCAAAATGATAAGGGGGTAAGCCTTACCATTTTAGTCAATTTTGACCACTTTTTCGTTGTTCCAAAAATGGTAAGGTAAGGTAAGGTAAGGGGTAAGCCTTACCGTAATAAAAAATTGGCCGAAGGCTTAGGCTTAGTATATATGACATTGCTCTATGTGGGATTATTATTCGCATGGTATCCACTTCAAAATATTTGATATCATAACCAAGGTTATCTTGTTGTTTAATGTTTGTACATGAGCAGGAAACATGCTTGCAACTTTACATAGGACAAGCATTTGACCATTAAAACAGCTTGCATGGTTATCCACTTTAAAATATTTGATATCATAACCAAGGTTATCTTGTTGTTTAATGTTTGTACATGATCAGGAAACATGCTTGCAACTTTACATAGGACAAGCATTTGACCATTAAAACAGAGTGCATGGTTATCCACTTCAAACTATTTGATATCATAACCAAGGTTATCTTGTTGTTTACTGTTTGTACATGAGCAGGAAACATGCTTGCAAATTTGCGTAGGACAAGCATTTGACCATTAAAACAGCGTGGTTATCTATGTCAAAATATTTGACATTCTTAACCAAAGCATGGTTAGCGCGTAGCAAAGCCGGGCAACGGTAATTCCTAAAGAATCACAATTTTCTCCGCCCCAATTTTTATCGAATTTCTTCAAATCTCCGTATTTACTTGGAAATAATATGCTCTTTCAAACTGTATGTAACATGGAAGTGGATTAGCCGTAGAAATATATAAAATTCCATCTTGAAATCAAACATATTTGTCACGCGCGTCTCTTAAAAACTAATTAATAATACCTATTTGCGCGCAGCAAACCCGGGCGACAGTAATTTTTAAAGAATCACAATTTTCTCAGCCGCTACTCTATAGAATTTCTTCAAATCTCCGTATTCAGTTTAAAATAATATGCTCTTTCAAACAGTGTGTAGCATGAAAGTGGGTTACGTAAAAAAAAGTGAAATTACGTCTTCAAATCAAAAGTCTCGAATGTCGTGCGTACTTCGCACTTTGGTGCGGTTGAGTTTGAGAACGAATTTCATATACATTTCGAAAGAAAAATCACTTGAACATTGCAAACTTTTTAAAAGAGTGTGTCATTCTGTACTATTTACGAAAGTATAGAGAAGTTCCACAGAATAGAGGCTGAGAAAATTGCGATTGTTTAACGAGTAGTCTTTTCGCGTTTTTTACTTTTAATAATGCGCAGGCATGTCTTAATATATTGCAATTTTCTCAGCCACTAATTTATAGAATTTCTTCAAAACTCCGTATTTAGTTCGAAGTTATATTCTCTTTCAAACAATGTGTAACATGAAAGTAGGTTACGCCAAAAAACGATGAAATTCCGTCTTTACAATCATGTCATTGTTTCTATCACGAAAAAATATAATTTTTCTTCTTTTAGATATTTATGACGTAGTGTATATATTTATTCATATAATTTCTACAGCTAGAGGGATATATTGCATTCTCAAAATCTGCACCTTTTTTGCGAGTACATCATTATTGCTTGCATATTAAGATGCTGATAATAAATATGACAAATGTAAGTTGTATAATACACAAGAATAGTTTCATACCCGTATATTGCTGCCATTGAAGAGTCATTGTCATATGCATCTCAGTCTATACATTCGGCATGCCAACTAGTCCCGGTCCCCCAAATATACAATTTTCTGGTATACTGAAAAGGCGTTCTTCATTATTGTTTCGTATGTAAGTTGTGACCAATATAAATTTTTGTTTTCAATGATTGCTTCCACGCATTTTCCATGGAAGCCTTAAGGGTATTTTTGTTTCAATAAACTCCGCAAAACTGGTGCAAAACTGGTATTTGATAATTATTTCGTAAACATCTCGAAAATCATGCTCAAGTTTTCAAGAAGGTATATACTTATTAAAACAGCGAGATTTTGATTATTGTTGATTTGATCTTAAAGATTAAACCGTTCAAATTTGTACGAGAACACGTGAACAGCGTAACTCAGAATAAAGGCTAGGGAAAAGTCTATTTCTTAGGCCAGACAAAAGAAAGAATTCAGTTGCCTTTTTATATTCTTTAAACTAGATAGAATAACTAACAAAATGAAACAAAGTGTCCATTGATACTGAAAAAATCTGGCAGGTATTGCCATCGGTATTCGTAATGCCAGTACATGAACACTTATACCGTTATCAAACTACTGAGGCTTTTTCAACATTTTGCATGTAATGCTAACCTTGCCAAATTACGATTTTCTTTTACCTTTTGTGGACAGCGTTTTTAAATCTAACCAACAAGAACATTCCCGTAGGGCACCCAAATCAAAGAAAACCACAGCATTAAAATGTTTTAGAAAACTAAGAAGCAAAGCCTTTGAAAGAATAGTTTACAAGTAGTTAATAACAAATATTCGCCTCAAGCTTTTTGGTTTAAGCAATTTGGTTTATTTGTTTATTTTTATTACAACAATACAGTCAATGAAAATCTAGATATTTGAGTGATTATTTGAAAATCTTGAGTCAAGAGGAACCGGAGTACCCGTTAACCTCATGCACAAAAACTTTAAACACACGATTCCCGTGGGGCACATCACTACTGAAACAATGACATTACATTCATATCATCTTCAGAATTAACTTGGGCTGCTTGTCAGATTTCGTCCTGGAAGACTAGCACGGCAGCAACAGAGATCGTGAACATAAGGAAATAAGATGCCATATACCCGTACAAATATCATCGGTTTAAATAATCACAATTACCGTCCAGTTTTTCTGCAGTCATAGTTGACAACATAAATAAAGACAGAATTTGATGTGACAAAACGGACTAAAAAGAATATTTATCTAATAAAGTTAAAATCTAATCCCAGTGCATCATGCGCTGGTTCTAAAAGGAAGCACCTTCACAGTAAGTGCAGGAGGTAAGGTAAGGATTTAACAAGCTCGCATCATTTTGTCGCTAAGGAATCGTCAGCATCACTTTATAGCCAATCGGATTGTCTCTTCGTTCTCATTGATATTCAACTATCTCGTCTTAAATCTTGAGAATTAGCCAAATGATACGGATGAGGTGGTGATTAAGAAAATCTTGAAGTCTTGAAGAACACTTATTCCACGTTTAAAGTCACGTATCTGGAATGTGGTCGTTCTTTTATAAGCACCAGGATGAGGAAGTATTGCATTTCCATATGGCTGTATCACGTCTTTCAAAATCAGTAAAGTGCTCATCAACAACTCGTCAAGTGAAATTATAGTCTAAAGACGAAGCTTTGCATGCTTTAATTGAAGAACATGAAGTTCATCGCGACAAAGAACAGTGTTCCGGGAATTGAACCCAGTAACCGTGTGTACAAGTCAGCTTCCATTAGACCATATGTTTTCTATTTTGAGGGCGCTTACGTCAGAAATTTAAGTCTACTGCATGGGTTGCGAAAATATTCTAAACTTTTTATCGAGTATAACGAGACATACCAATTATGCGGATCAACAGAAATGTTTAGCTTTCATGCAATTTTACTCGCGTGAAAAGTTCAATTTTCGTATGGAAAACCAACCGTAACACGGTTCCGAACACACGGACACTGTTTTTTTACGAGGGAAACCAGAGTGCCTGGAGAAAAACCCTCACCGAAAGCCGGAATTAAACACAAAGTACACAAGTTTGAGATTTTATTAAAACAAAGTCATGTATTACAACAAAGTGTGTGTGCGAGTTTAAGATATTGAAATCAAGAGAGAGGAGACGGACAATTTTGGTCCTATTTTTATTAATACTTCACTAAACATGTATTACAAAGCGTGTGTGTTTTCTTTACATAGTACATCATTAATATACGAAGACATTAAACTATATCTAAAACCGGTTACAAAGTAGGTGCGTTTTAAGATGACATTTAAATTTATAGAACAGTGCAGGTTAAATGTTCGACATATTTTAGTATAAATTGTGATTTTCTTTTTACAGTGTACTATTGCGTTTTAATGTTTAAGACTGATCAGTAAAACATGCATTCATGTAAGTAGCTAGTGTTTCTAAGTTATCATGTGTTTTTTTGTTCTTTATATAGACTTAACCCACTAACTATAGAGAGCTGAATAAAGCTTATGAGAACGAGACTAATATATAATAATACAGCCTGAGTTCAGAGCACTTAAATTCAAGTTACGTTCGTCCAAAAACTAAAATTATTCTGCTGACAAATCATAGGCAGTGTTCCTAATAGTTTCGTTTTAAGCTGTCAAACTGTGCAATATCAAGGATCGAGTTAACTTTAAGATATTTCATGAGCCCTTATAGAAACAGCATGAAGGTATACACAATTGTCCTTGAAAACTTCATTGCACATTTCAGAGCTGAGGCATATAGCCAGAGCATGCTGCCCTTGTAGAAACAAGGTTTGGAAAAAATACCACAAGAAATTGACTTTATATTTTTGAGGCTGAGGCATATAGCCAAAGCAACAAAGTGTCGAAACCAAGTGCAGCATCGAATGTAAATATTTTTTCTCAAAAAATTTAGTCAACATTTTTAAACAGGGATATTCCAAAAGCAAGCTGTTCTTATAGGAACAGCACCAAAGTACAATTTTTTCAGAGAAACTGGACTAATATACTTTCAAAGCCAAGGCATATATCCAAAGCAAGCTGCTCTCAGTATAGAAACAGCCCCAGGAGTACATTTTTTTCTTTGAAAAACTGGTTTAAAAACTTTTAGAGCTAAGGCATATAGCCAAAGCAAGCTGCTCTTATAGAAACAGCAATGAAAATAACACTGCAACGTTATTAGATATCCCAAGATACCTGCTAACACTTCGAACCACATAGCAAAGTCAAACAGTACAGACAAAAAGTGGCGCCTTACTTTTCATAAGCACTGCTCGACGAAGCTAAATGACTGGAAATCTCACAGAGACCTTGGAAAAATAATAAAGTTACAATGCCACTGCCAATGTTTGTCTCGTAATTGGTTTCTTACTATAGTAGAAATAAGGCATATATATCGTTTCAAGATAACAGCATGCACCCCCCCCACCCATTCCTTATTTTCTTCAAGTAAGTTCAAATTCATTAATTGAGAGCATGTGTGCGTTGACTTTGATTGCATAAATTCATGTATTTCAGAATAGCAAGACCGAGTACAAGATATGCCGTAAAATCAATGTTTCTGGCTAGAATATTAACTGTAGCCTTTAGTGAATGCAAGAGATAAGAGATAAACTAGAAGCCATTATAGGCCATGGTTTGCAAATGTATTTACTCGTGTGCGTGTCTATTTTATGTGCAGCTACAAGATCATGAGGTATAGTGCAAGATGTTTTGTATCTGTTCTTATTTGATATAAATCATGTTTTTTCATAAATATACACAATATTATATGTTCAATTACAAAATATAGTAAGGCAAGATATAATCGTATATTTACAATGTTTGCTGAGAAATCAAAAACGTATTTACATACAAATAATTTTACAACCAGACCGAATGGTGACCCTATAGTTATCATTTTACAATGTTAATTCCGAAAGCCGCAATTGACCGGATTTCAAGAGCCGAAGATGATTTCAGTCAGGACAGGAAAGAGAAAGAAGAAAGAACCTACGGGATTATGTCTGCCATTGGTGGCTGTGATTTGTGTTAGTGCATGTGTATGGCTTTTTAGCCATTTCTTATGTGAAATATGGGTATATATAACAGTTGTGATGTTTTAAGTTTTAACAAGCAAATTATCAACCTAAACCTTAGCGCAGCCCTAAGCACAGGCGAGCAGTCCTAAGCGCAAAACCGATTAGAATATTTAACCGAATTTAAGAAACGTTTACTCACATGCATCATGCATTAGCTATGTTCCTGGTGGCCAGAACCTAGTTAACTGAACGTAAAACTTTATTTAACTTAAGTTCGTTAACTAAATTAGTTAACTTCGTTAAGTTAATCATGCACAGACTAACCCCTGCATGCACATTTTTTGACCACCAGGCTACTCTAACCTGTACGATGCTCGGGCATCGCTGATGCGTTTCTGTTTGGCGTCGATTTGGCGTAGTTATGGCGTCGAATTGGCCTACATTAGGCGTAGATTTGCCGTCGAGTTGCCCTACATTAGGCGTAGATTTCCGTCGAGGTTGCCTACATTAGGCGTAGATGCCGTCGAGGTTGCCTACATTAGGCGTAGATGCCGTCGAGGTTGCCTACATTAGGCGTAGATTTGCCGTCGAGTTGCCTACATTAGGCGTAGATTTACCGTCGAGGTTGCCTACATTAGGCGTAGATTTACCGTCGAGGTTGCCTACATTAGGCGTAGATTTACCGTCGAGGTTGCCTACATTAGGCGTAGATTTGCCGTCGAGTTGGCCTACATTAGGCGTAGATTTACCGTCGAGTTGGCCTACATTAGGCGTAGATTTACCGTCGAGGTTGCCAACCCATTAGGCGTAGATTTACCGTCGAGGTTGCCTACATTAGGCGTAGATTTGCCGTCGAGTTGGCCTACATTAGGCGTAGATTTACCGTCGAGATTGCCTACTTTTGACGTAGATTTGCCGTCGATTGGGGTTGTCGGTAATAGCTCAACACAGCCCATCAACCTGAAATAAAATTAAAGAAATAAGCAAACTACAGTTATTGAGAAGAAACACGCGTAAAATCAGGATTGTAAACAGACCCAAAACAAAATCTATAAACCCCCTCTGGGATTTCAAGTATTTCCTTGTCGTTATTCATATTAAATTATCATGCGGCCGTTGTCGTTCTTGACCTGAATCATGCATAAACTCCCCATTGTTCGGTTTATCTAAAAATGTTTAATTGCTTAATACTCACGTTTTATTATGAACAGGTTTTGTCGTCGTTTCAAATAGCTTGACCCGCTAAATCGCTACCTGCAATAAAACCAAAAGAATGCTTGTTATAGACAGCGATTTCAAGGATTTACCTTCGATGAAGGGAGCTTAAATGTCGGGAGAAAACTTGCGGTGATTATTCAGTTGAGAGAGCGCATGATGCCTGATCAAGCGTTTCAAGTTTTCCCATCCTATTTTGAATAAAATAGACCCAAAATTACCTGTTCATTTCAGCAACAAGTGTTGAAGAGCAGCTTTGGACTTGCCGTCTCTTTAAATGCGAGTCATCTCGGGGAATTTCAGCTATGGGTTTTCTTTCCCAGCTCATTTCTATATTCGGTTTGGTTTTTGCTTTTAAACTCCACCTGGAAGAACAAAAGGCAATGGTAGTTTACTGGTTTGGTCTTTAGAACTTAATTCAAAGGTAATTTGCGTGCGATTAGAGCATATGATTAGAGCAAAGGTTAGCGTCTCACATACGATTTAGCGTATATTACCTTTCTCATATCATCAACAAGTCCCCAGAGAAAGCTTAGACGTGCTTACTCTTCGAAGGCGAAGTTATCTTGAGCCATTTCAGCCACTATTCTTCGCGTCAAATGCAAGTCGTCTCGAGCAATTTCAGCGGCTACGGTAACGGACTTCTGGCTCACTTCACTTCATTCAGTTTGGTTTTAAGCTCTCAAACTCCACCTGGAAGAATAAAAGGCACCATTAGTTCACTGCTAAGGTCTTTAGAACTCAATTCAAACGTAACTTGCGCGTGGTTAGAGGGAAAGTTAGCGGCTCAACGGTAAGATTTAGCGTATATTACCTTTCTCATATCATAAAGAAATCCCCAGAAAAAGCCTAGACTTGCTTTCTCTTCAAAGGCGAGTTATCTTGAGCAAGTTCAGCCACCATTCATCGGTCGCCAATCTCTTGTTCACAAATTTCATCGTTTAACTTCGCTTTAATTCATCAAAATTCTGCATGAAAAGAATATAAAGCAACGTTAGTGTTATTCAAGTTTGTATTTGAAGCTGAACACAACAAAAACTCCACGAGAGAGGCATTACAAAACGTGAACTAAAGACACGTGGAACCTCAGCCCAAAAGCTCACGATGAAACAAGCTGATAAAACACGCAAAGGGAAAGGCATATTACCTGGTATAACACCAACGACAGTCTGTCAGAGATAGTAAACTTCTATTAAACTTCTCTTCTGCTGAAGACGATAGCAATCTGATAAAAATTTCTGTTGAAATTTTCTTCGCATGGAGGAGACTCATCTTTATTCTTCCAAGACAAGCGTTGAAGTGATGTCTCAAACTGGAATCAAAAGCACATATTCATTTCACCCGCTCCTCGTGTCTGCAAAATAAAGTCATCCTATTGGATGAACACTCCCGGCCTGACAGCTCAACAACGCCTCTGATTGGATGTTCATAGTAATTTAAATAATATGATTAATTCTCTCCTCCTGAGCCTGGACATCAGAAATGAAAGGAAAGAATTAATCATATTATTCAAATTACTATGCTCGCCCAATCAAAAGCAATGTTGAGCTGTCAGGCCGGGAGTGTTCATCAAATAGGATGACTTTATTTTGCACGAGGAAGGGGTAGAATAAATATATAGCTTTGATTCTACGCAGCGTTTCCACAACTTATTTGCACAAGGCTGTCCTCATGGGGAGATGGTAATGAAAAAGAGAGAAACAAAAAACGTTTGAAAAGAATGCATAATATATCCTATTAAGACTAACCCTCCCTCCCTCATTGTTGACATTTTGAAGGAAATTTCCTTCAATTGTGGAAACGTAGAATTTCTACGGTTGCCACTTGCTGGGCGCTGATTTTCAGAAACAAAACCTTCTGAATTACCGAATGCTTGATATACGAAGCATATTGATGGAGATTTTGGAATAAAATATCAACCTATAATGCAATATATTTAATAACCATTCGCCGACGATTAAAAATATGCTTGTAAATTTTAGTTTTAAATGTACTCAGCATAAAGGCATGGTTTTAAAGTCGAACAATATAAAAACGAAACCGGGACACAATTTACAGAAATATTATATTATATAAATTCCACACAAAATATCAGTCGCTAATAGTTAGGCAAAATATAGCGTCATATTTGACGACGTTATCTTTTGTCGTTTGGCTGAACGTTCTTCTCGTTCACGTGACTGTTAGCTGCGTCCCGAGGGGAGGGGGGAGGTGGGTTTATGTTCACAGACGCGGACGATAGTTGACGCAAACGGTGAGGTTTTGAAACGTGATGTGCTTCTTGCATCGCCGAAACTGTTCCCCTTTCGCTCGCCCTTTCCTCTGTATCTCCTGCTATTCCACCCTCAGCATCATCTCTTGGAGTCGCCCCTCTCTCCTCTGTTTGCTTGTCCCCCACACCTTTCGAGACGCTTCTCTGATGCTCCTGTAGAATGCGCTGAAGTTCCTTTGGCCTCGGGGCTTGAAGCTGAAATGTTTTTCCGTCACGATGTTGCTTGAGATTCTCTTCTGTCGTTCCCAATAATATTTCATCAATGTCGTCTATGGCTTCCTGAGGCATGAAGAAAGAATGGGCAAATCTGAGTAGGCCTGTGTGGGAACAAAAAGAACAGCCTAGACCAGATCCTCGTAAGAATTATAAGTTTCCTTGGCAGTAGGAACTAAATCGAGTGTTCTAGAGCTAGAGGCGCACCCAACGTAATTTTATATCAAATAATTGAGTCCACGAAAAACTTACTTGAAAGTTACTTCTTATTTAAATATTTGGAGCTGATATTTCTTGATGTATTACAGACAAATTGCGTGCAAAAGTCGATAACGAACCTTGAAGATCATCACTCATTACCCTGGCAAGTAAACGAAGCAACAATTTTACCGGTTCTCTAAACACGCTATCTATACAGCCCTTGCTATAGGTTTACTTAGACGCTTGGTGATTTTTTTGGTAGTGCTGATATTTGGAAGACATGAACTTATGAAAACTATACTAAACACTTACATCATCGTAAGGAATTCCTTTTTATAACTATCTACCAAACAAAACATTGTTCCCGCTTTCTCCTAAAGAAAAATATGAACAATTTTAGATATCTATTGTATTCTTAACTGACACAATAAAAGGGGCAACCTTGGTTGGATCCAGGCCCTACCTTCATGTCTAATCCGATACCATGTGCTCGACACATTTGAAAGAAGACGCTGTAATGAATCACACTCAAGTTGCTGTGTTGAGCCGGAACTGAATATCGCATAACGACATGGACTTGGTGAAGGCTGGAAAAAAATGTCGACAAAAGTCCGTCAAAAATTCAAAAAAGAAGCCAAACTTATTGAAAACTAAGTCAGAAAATACCGGAAAGTAAATGTGTTAAAATGCAACGCAAAACAAGAGATAGAAAAATGAAAAGTTGAAATGGAAACTCTTGGGTGGGGGTTAGATTTTTCTCACCGTCTCTGGGTCGATGAAAGTGACAAAATCTATGGAGATATATCCATAATGATGTCCCGTTGTCGACACGCACTGGCTAATTGGAATTAGTAATTACTTTTAAGAAACGCGCGAGCAAATATGTTTCATTTAAAGACGGAATTTCATCGTTTTTTGGCGTAACCCACTTTCATGTTACACATTGTTTGAAAGAGCATATTACTTCGAACTAAATACGGAGTTTTGAAGAAATTCTATAAAATAGCGGCTGAGAAAATTGGGAGATATTAAGACATGCCTGCGCATTATTAATAAATTTAAAAACGCGCCGGAAAAGACTACTCGTTAAACAATCGCAATTTTCTCAGCCTCTATTCTGTGGAACTTCACTATACTTTCGTAAATAGTACAGAATGACACAAGGTATAGAGTTTAAGCTCCATTTGATCGATTTAGTACATTATTCTTTTTAATAAATGTTTGGAAAGGGTTTTACACAATATTTGAATTTCGAACGTTTGAACGATGGAAATGAGTCATATGGTGTTTTTGAATGCGTGTTGATTATTATGTTGAATGTCGTGTTGAATGTGGTGCGTACCATAGGTGCGTACTTCACAGTGGTTCAGTGGTCGTAATAAATTGTTAATTGTCAACTGCACAATATTGATAAGTTCGTTGATCTGGTTTGCTGAGAATTGATAATTAAAGAGTGAGAAATATCTCTTTCATGTTGGTGTCTTCAGCGTTTCTTTGCGAAATCGTTTAGTATGTCGAATCAGCAAGCTCAGGCAGGAGAGAAAGAGCCGGGAACGAGTCAGCCAGATGCATATTTCGACGAAGTTAGCGGTCTAAGGGAGAAATACGACTCGCATATATTACCGGCTGACTATAAATATAAAGTTGGTATGTGGTCATTTTTGATGTTTATGTAGTATTGAAGTTATCTAATGCTTATTACGTAGCTATGCTGTGCTTATGCAATGCAGGAACTCGATTGTTCAAGTTGACCAAGTTGTTTCAGCACTGTCATGGCAGGTAGTCGCCGTATTAACATATATACAGGCATTTTTCACAGCGGGACATCACATGCCACTGTCTTCTACAAAAAGTGCTTCATCTGAATTATAGTAAAATAAAACTCTGATGAGAAATCATTTTGCCTAAACGGATGCAAGCCATGCAGTGTTCCAAGCCATGCACTGTTGCAGGCCAATTCTACTTAAGGTGTTTGGAAGCTAGCCCATGGCAATGTTATGGAAAAAATTTGAGTGAGCTCTTCTGTCAGAAATTGTTATTATGAGAGCTTTCAGCTGTGCAACCATGATGTGTATATCAAGGTACATTGAGACTTATACCCAGCCTCTATGTTCCTTATTGTTGTACCACAGGCTAAATTCAGCATAGTTAGATCTGGAGTAGCCTGCTTTGTGGACACTTCTATTTTTGAAATGAAGTAGGTTGTAGGTAAATAAAATCTTGCTATCATTGTTATATACAAACTTACCTACTTATAAAGTATTAGTATATATCCTTATTGGCACAGCCAATCATCATGCACTAAATCATTTCATCTTTTTCAGAACACCATTACCCAGACTATTACAATCCCAGATTTGTGAATATCCCGACTGTCATTGTTTTGGTTGGACTGCCTGCAAGAGGAAAGACATATGTTGCAAAAAAATTGGGACGATATCTAAACTGGATTGGGATTAAAACAAAAGGTTTCTGCTTAGATATTGCATTGTTGGAAATTATTTACTTACATGCAGTGCTGTAGAAGCTTTAGGGAGGGCGGGGGCAAATATTCATCCTATTCCTGATTGTGATATTGATTGCTTTTACCCTGAAAATGAATATATGAATATACCCCTTCCCCCAATTAAGCTTCTAGCTACGGCCCTGTTTGCTTTGAACCAGAAAAGGTGCTTCAAGTAAACAGAGATTGTGATTTCATCAGTTGACCTGAATGTACTCCAAAAGATTGATTTTGTTTGCAATATATTATGCGTTTGCATAAAGTGTATTTTTTTCCATAAGTCTTCAATGTCGGGGAATATCGAAGAAATGTTGTTGGAGCTGATAGAAAACATGACTTCTTTCGTGCAGATAACACTGAAGCTATAGAAATACGCAGGTATTAAAGATAAATCGTTAATGATAATATGAATTAAGTCCATGCAGTTTACACTGTTGTCTGTGTCACAGCTGGAATCCTTTAGGGGTTAAATACATTTGTATTTAAAGTTTTTAAAGGGTCTTAATTTTGAGTGGAAGCATTACACAACTCAATTCAAGCCAGGAAAAGTTATTAAGACCCTTTAAAAACCTTTAGAATTTACCTACTTCGAGTGAAGTGCCACAAAGTGTAACATTTATATTTAATTATATTCAATTTATAATTATATTTGGAATTGAGGTATGCAGAATAGTCTAGGAGGAGTACGGTATGCACCCCCACTGAAAATCCGTCTATGCTACGGTAGTTTGAGGTTTTAATCTGAAAGTAATACACATGTTTCGCGTACTAGACGATGTGCTATGGACGCGTTAAAGGATGTCGCTCGGTGGTTTTCAAATCGTGAAGGATTTGTTGCGGTGAGTTATTAAATGCATGCAAAGGTGCAGATTTTAGAAATTGGAGTTTGATTTCCACTGTATCATATGATTGCAACTGGCAAAAAACAAAATTTTGATTATAACCTGCGATAAAAACAAGTAAACAACAGCTTTCACTTTCTGTTTAAAAAATCTGCGTGAACAGCGGGTGTTCCACGGGGTGACATTGCCTATATTTAATAGCTATATACCACCGACGGGTTTAATGATTGTTTTTAACAATTTATTTACGTAAGATATTCGATGCAACGAACACAACACGGGAAAGGCGTAAAATGGTTCTGGATTTCTGTGAAGAACGCGGTTATAAGGTAAGGAAGCGCGACAGAAAGACGCCAGGCGCGACCAAAAGGCGCCAGGCGCCACAGAAAGAGGCCGAACTAGGCTTTTGGCGCCAAGCGCGACAGAAGAGCTGTTCTAATTACTACCGCCCTTTTTGTTGTTCTAATACGCTCGTGATTGGTTATTCTGAAAGAGTTATCGCACTTGATTGGTTCATATTTTCTTGGAGGTGGCGGTGGTGGAAGTAGCAAACTAGCAATCTCCAGCCAATACTATATTTTGTTTATAAATTTTCTTTAGGTTTTCTTTATCGAATCAGTTTGCGAGGACGCCGAGATTGTCTCCGAGAATATAAGGGCAAGTTTTTGATGCCGACAGCCTACTGACGTTTTTCGCTAAATTATTCTCAGAATTAATCACAGAGATACAAAAGCTTGCTTCGTATCCTCTGCAGTGTCGGATCATTTTTAACTTGGTTTACGATTTCGGGAAAAATTCCATGTGCAGTAAATCGTAAATACACAAATTTAATCCTGATTGATTGACTGATTTAGGTTAACCCTAATCCTAAATCTAACCCTAATGCTAACCTAATCTGAGAGATTAAATTCGTGTATTAAGGATTTACTGAACGTAGAATTATTACCAAGATATCTGTATCTTTAAGCATGAGGACGATTCTGAGGCAGAATAATTAATGTTTAGGAGGTGAAGGTTTTCAGTCCGGACTACAAGACAATGCAGAGTGACGAGGCGGTCGAAGATTTCAAAAAACGTATTGAACATTATAAAGCAACATACGAACCATTATCAGTGGAAGCAGACGAGTAAGGAATCTTTCACCGATTTTCACCGTTTGCTCTGTAAAAAGGCATATATCCAATACCCTACTATATACCCAATACCAACACCTTCAAACTGCCGTATCTTCATACGAGGACAACTTTATTGTACAAATATCTCGGAAATGTGGACATCTTTCTGAAAAAAACAACTTTTGACAACAAACATCACCTATGTATCGCACACATGCAGCACATCTCACGATCATGCACCCATTCTCAAAGTAGCATGCATGCTCTCTATTATGATATCCGCTATTATACACCACATTTGGCATTAACCACCTGCATTAACTACCCTGCTCTGTCTTATGTAGGCAGTTATCGTTTATAAAGAATATAAATTGTGGTCAACAGTTTGTCGTTAACAGGAGCCATGGTAAATGTATTCATGGTTTAATTAGAATATATACGCAGAATGTTGTTTTCAGATTTCCAAATACATACCATGCATAAAATCTTGCCTGCTTACCACTGCTTACCAATTTTGTCGGGTCTGTTTCGCATTGCAAGTGAGCAGACAATAAAGCATCCATCAAAAGTTAATAATTCTATCCGACAAAGTGGATAAAACACCTTTCTACGATAGAGTGGAAATCCGGCGAAAACTTTGTCTTGAGGATGCTTCCGATTTTCATCCCTTTGCATACTTTTCTAGGCTATGTCCAAAGTCGTGTCGTCTATTATCTCATGAACACTCACGTTCAACGAAGATCTATATATCTTACAAGGGTATGGTAGATTTTTTTGGTGTGCTGCTGGTTAGTGGCAACAGAGGTCTTTGGCGAGCAAAGCGCATTTACTCTGGCTAATTAGAATATGACCCTGTGAACCTCATATATAGTATATAAACCTGGGTAAGGTCTTTCGTAACCGTTCACAGTAAGGCTCTGTATATAATGATAAAAACTTCTTTCTTAAGCACGGAGAAAGCTTGTATAATCTTGAACAACGAATTGGGGGCAATCCAGACCTAAGTCCAGGTGGTAAAGAGGTACAGTAAACTAGCTTTTTAATCATGGCAGCATTGAGCATTGTTAAAATCGTGAGTGCGGAAGTGGTTCAAATTTTGGTATCAATTCAAATTTGGGGAGATCATGCATGTGTATGAAAAATCAGTGCCCATTATGTGTGTGGGGGGGGGTGGTGCTCTGTATCTACCCGTGGTGCTAAATCCTTTTATATTGATTTCAGTTTGCGATGAGACTTGGTGAGTATATGAACAAGCAGAAGATTCCAAACCTTAAGGTATTGTAGATTGTGATAAGATTTGCCAATCAGAATGGTCTAAAGTACCCAAATTGTAATCCCCAATCCCCAAAATACCCAAATCCTTATTATTTTGTTTCTTACTTACGTGGTCGTTGTATAATTAATTGGGATTAGTCCAAGTTGTCACTCCTGGATTCCTTGATGTTTTCAGGTGTGGACAAGTCAACTGAAGAGAGCTTTTCATACGGCTGAAAGTATCGATGCCCCCATTGAACAGTGGAAAGCCTTGAATGAATTAGAAGCGGTACGTTTTATTTTCGTCAAACAAGAGTTTTGAAGAAGCGAAGGGCTATGAATTTTTAAATACCCTATTGCTACCAGAAAACCCCCGAAAGAGATTTCCCCCTACCTCCGAAATTGGCTGGCTAAGTTTCAGATATTATTTTCCCAGGGCATATTTGACGGTATGACGTATGACGAAGTGCAGGAGAAATATCCCGAAGAACATGACCAACGGTATCAAGATAAGTTTAAATACAGATCACCGCGAGGAGAGGTTTGTATAACAACATTTTAAGAATGAGGTCTATTATAGTTAAATCAAATGCTCCTTTTTTGCGGGCATTGCTGATTTTTGTTGTACTTGCTCTAAAGGCTGTTTAAAGGTTTATTGTTAACATCTTTGATTAAAACAGAGCCTTGATTGGCTCTTAGTAGAACCAATCCAATTGCTCAGAATATTTTAAAGATTACTCTTTGCTACAATCAACGTATCAGAGCCTTAGAAGAGCTAAACCCACTATACTTGAGAAAGAACATGTCTCAATTTGCAATTTCTTAACTTTGCAACGTTATTAATTGTATTTAGTCGTACAATGATCTGAAGGTGAGATTGGAGCCAGTTATTATGGTAAGTGCATCTGTGCATTTCCAGATTTTGTGCCGATCGGATAGCGTCAGAAAAGCCTGCTGTATGTAGCTATTTTGCTTTTATTGTTCTTTAGGAGCTTGAAAGACAGCAGAATATACTTGTTATTTGTCATCAGGTGCGTTGAATTTTTCAGAGGTCTTAGGGCCGAAAGTAGATCTGACCCTCACCTCAACCCTCCATATTATGTCGGTGTCCAAATTAAGAACCCCCCACCCCACCCATGCAAGAATAAATATGTCTAATCACGTACCACACATTAAATACCATTGTAAACAAGAAATCTCTTTGGGTATGAATGAAGAGACGATTAAAACTTTTTTTCCTTTTACCAGGCAGTTCTTCGAGTTTTACTTGCATATTTTTTGGATCATCCCTCAGGTTAGCTCCCGTACCTCCGCTGTCACGATCGTGGCGGCGTGTGTTTTGCAGTCAACCATCCAAGTATACCATATAAAATTCATAAATTCAGTTAAAGCTCATGAAGTTTACATTATCTTCGATTTTTTACTACGGCTGTCCTAGGTTGTATATGTTGTCGTAATAATTTCGCCTGGTGTTCTTGTAGGACCGGTTTTGTAAACCTCGTAAGATAAATTTAAACTTATCTTACGAGGTTTACAAAACCGGTCCTAGAAGAACAAAATCGAAAGATTACCATAACTGGAATTGCATATTCATTCATTCTCTCGTTGTTTGTTCAAGTACTTTTGATTTGATCGTGTTTATTCTGATAAGTTTAATTCTTGTTTTGCACACAATTCATTCTTTATTTCAAATTATCTTGTATATAGATCAGTTGCCATACATGAGAGTCCCTCTTCACACTGTATATAAACTTACACCCATAGCCTTCGGTAAGTTTTGGATATTAGAATTAGTATATGGTAGCCCCCTTTGCCTTTCATTTTAATGGTTATATTCTATATCCAAAGTAGAAGCGAAGAAACAGAAATGCGAAGTTCAAGAGACGATGTTTTTCAAATATTCTTTACCGTTTATCTAACCATAAACGAGATTTAATTAATATAGACTTTTCTGGCCCCCATATTACCATTTACGCATACTGGGAGTACTGCAACTTATATATTACGTTTTAAAAAATATTTCAAAATGGTGTATAACTTGTGATGTTTATAATGTGAAATCACTAAAATGGTTGTCATTTCAGGATGTCGTGTAGAAAAAATTGCTATTGACGTTGATGCTGTGGACACACACGTTCCTCACCCCAGCAGGGTAAACATATTTTGTTACTTATGCATAGTGAAGCGTTAATATAGGTATATGCACAGGGTTGCTCATCAGTCCTACCTTAGGATTTATTGAACATCGCCGGGTTTACTGCATTTACGCATGCACAAACATCTCCTCTAAAAGATCGACCACTAGCTAAAAAACAGAGACAACCATTTTTACATTTCTTCCTTTTTCAAGGCAAGCAAGGGAGAAGAGTCGCCGCTTAGCCAGAGCCTATCGACATAGACTGAAGTTAGCTATCCACCGTGCAGTTATATAGATCATGTGAACTAAACGTATTTAACCAATCTGTGCTTGTGTAAAATTAATGCAATAATGCTATTTTATAAAATATAATCCGATATCTCTAAAAATACACAGCAAGACAACTATATAAAACATTTTAATAGCCCTATTTATCAGAAATATATATGAACTGCCTGATTCATCGCGTGTAAAAATTACATTTTAAAATAAAAATTATTTTTAAGCACTAAAACATAAATGTGAGTTAGCTTTTAGAATACGGTGGTAAATAATTATGAAATGAATGGCATACCTACTTAAATGAAAATGGCACTGACCTATACTAGAAAATGGTCATCATCATCCATTGTCATCATCATGAGAAGACTATCCAGTTTATCCAGATCAGTGAATTGAACTTTGCCCTTTGTCTCTTGTTTATTAAAAATTCTGTAATTGTCGTAATTGTCTTTGGTTCGAACGTCACATATAAGAGTTTCAAATTTTTACATTTTTTCACTGCACATGTTACCGTTTTTGTGAAGCATGGCTTTGGAATATTTGGAAGCCTATTGGGAACGATTTCTAGGCATCGTAGAGCCTCATTTGCCTGAATATTTACACTGGAATGAAATATGTGTAAGTATATGTACATCCTATATATAAAATGATTCCATATAGGCATACTAATGATAATACGATTTTACTTTTTTTCAATACGTGTACATCAACTGTTTAAATATAGTACTTTGACACAAGGGCCGCCAGCTTTGTGTGATAAAATTTAATTCGACGATCGTAATGCGTAATTAAATAAAAACAGGTTATTTTGCAAATTTTGGTTAACCTGTCATGTGATGTTCTGTAACCATTTGATTAAAGTTGAGTTCACCCAATCGCTCTGGTTTTTGTACTTTTGAATTTCTTTTTGTTGAAAACAAGTCAGCTTGGCAAGCAGGCCATTGTGTAATTGTTTTGAGAATAACCCCATATGGGCAGCACATTTACATTGACAAATATTCTGGATTTTCTATCTTTATACTTGCTTGTGCTGTTGTGCAACAAGTTGAAAAATTAAAATTTGACTGGTTTTCCTCTCAGGGTTTATTTTTTATCCTATAGAAGCATTCATCCATCCACTCTGATTTATTAATTACATTACAACAACATATACCCAGGGAAGCATTACCAGATTTTGAACAAACCTCTCATTAATGGAAATTTCAAATTTTTTTGCAAATACATAAATAAAGGGAATTTGACTTGGCAAGGCAATATGTTGATTGGCAGTTTGAGCCTCGAATTTTTTTTCCATAATATGTGTATATAGTTTCCCATTTTTGACTATATATCTTACCCTAAATGATGCTCAATTTCCTTACACTTATTAAATTTGTAGTGGACATTTGTCTTTTATCTTGCCGAAGCCAGGAGACACATACACCGGTGGTGTCGTGGCTTGGATTCCTGGGAGGTATAGAAATTTTCATATTACAGCAGGTTTTAAAATTTGCAGAATTAATGGTGCTGGATATCATATCATGTGCATGAGCATATAATACACTGCGAGTCTATTGAGTAACTATTCGACATACATTAAAATAATTGATAGTAAGATGTAATAGTAAGATGCTGTGCTATGCAGGTAGAGGTGACTTAATGCCTTATGACAGTTATGTATTTTTGATGTTATTTAATATCATACCGTTTGATTGTTCTTGTCTAGATTGTGGTAAACACTGTACTTGTTTGTCTGGGTGTCTGGTTTACTGTTGAGATATTACGCTGGTTATATTCCTGGATATTTTGTCAAGATGAAAGTAAGTTTGCAGGGCCGTAGCTAGAAACTTAATTAGGGAGGGGGTGTATCTTCATAAATTCATCTTATGTGGCTTAAAAGTTTGATGACATATTTATTAAAGGGGTCCCTGATATTGGGAGATTGATGATCCTCACCTAATTCTGCTTCATGATCAATTCTCATCTTGGAAATATATTTCTCAGTTTTTAATATATCCGAATGACATTAATCATTCAATTAGGTGCTCATCAAGCATTTATCTCTGTTAGGTTTTTTAACAAGAGTCAAAAAAGGTTTTTTCAAAAATGTTCGCCGTATTCCCATCATAAAGGATAAGGTACCAGTAAAGTAATTATACAAGTTGTAAAAACACCTTTTCTCTCCGAAGTTTAGTTGCTCTGATAATGGAAAAATAAAAAATATCACCTATAATAACTGCAAAGCAATGATACCAAACCAAGTAAACAAACCAGCTGCAAACCTGCTCCCAACAGCAACTTCCCTCCTCCTGCATGCTGCTGAATATTAAGCCCTATGCATGACGTTTCCACATTTTATTCATTTTTGTATTTAATATGTATGTAAAATTGATACCACTCCTGGAATAAACTCGACACTCGTCCATTTCTTTGCTTATTACGGGAAAATACAAAATGTCATATGGACTGTATTTTCCTGATATTTTACAAAACTCAGGGTGATGCTTCCAGCTCTACCAATTTAAACTTTTCTCAATACATAACCAGTCCATTCACTGTGCTTTTCCCTCAGATAAATGCAGAATTGGAAAAGACAAAGGGAGAGATGCGCCAAGCCCTGACAAGCGGTGATTCTGGTAGCTATTACACTAAGGTAAGCTCTCGCTCCATTTTTGTTAGGCAAAGTCGCTATATTCAGTGGGATGCCCGGATACTGCTACAGACTCTTTGTATCAAGAAATTTGAAATAAATAAGATATTCCCAAAGATTAGGCATAACTTTAAAAAACACAGCTTATGAATAATTTGCAACCTACAGAATTTGGTTATTGTTTTTCTGCCTGAGAATTCAGAGTGACAAAAGTACACGTATAAAAGACGGCAAGTAGAAGACCATTATAAAAGCGAATATTTTTAAATTATAGCCTAAACATTAAAGTAAGAATAAATTATACTTATCTAAAAATGTCTTTCAAATGTTTTCGTTTGTAAATCCAACGTTATTTTCGTTTTATATACGAACCAAAGACCATATGTATTTTCACAACAACAACAATGAAAATGGCGGGAAAAACTTGACATACGAAAAATATCCGCACTGAACCCGGATGTAGTGCCGTATGAATTCTACGAGTGTTTTAGTTCTCAGTAAAATACCCCCATCCATATAATAATTAGATATAAGAGACCCTAGGCTGTCAGTACAGGTGTAAAAGTATTATATATTATAATTGTTCCCATACATGAATGCATGCATGATATCTATTTTATCAGGAAACTATTTTTTAACTAGCTTCCAAATAAAGGAATGGGCCAAGAGGCCTTGATGAAGGAAATAGACAAATATGAGAAGTTGGGTAAGATTTTGTGTGTAGACACCCCCTATGCATTACCTCCTAATTTGGCCCTTCTCTAATATAAACATCTTAAGAACATCTCCATAGTTCTGATATCCCCATACGATCATCTTTCAAATATGAACCTCTCTAATGCACACACCTCTCTCAAACACAGACCTCTTTATTGCACACCTGTCTCCATGACCGAACTCTCTAATGCATGAATCTCTCTAATACACACCTCTCTCCAATAACACGGCACGGTCTACTTTGATCTCTAGCAATAAAGAGTAAAAATACTTATTCCATGATAACTAACGGTGTGACTACCCTGCTTCAGGCAAAATTGACTGGAACGCGGGCAAAGTATCTGGTACGGTTTATCATGGCGGGAAGGAACTGACTGATATTTTGACAGAGGTGAGTGTACATATTTATACCATTACCGATTTTCATAGTGATTTTAGTTCTCTCGATTCCAGATGCTAGTGCTAATTCCCAGAACTGTTTTTTTCTTGCTTTTTTTTAGGCATACAAACGTTTCACATGGGCAAATCCACTTCATCCCGATGTTTTCCCAGGAGGTATAAACTATTGATAATTTCCAAAAGTCGGTAACAGTTGTGGATGGATGTTAAGTTTAGGAATTTCTTGAAAATTTAAATAGCAAGCAACAATATATAAATTATTAGTTTGTAGGTACCACCCATATCTATATCACTGAAAAACGTTCTAAATGAGCCAAAATATCTATTTTTCAGTAAACTCAAAGATCCCCGACGGTTTAGGGTGTTACCACCTAACCCAATCTAAGAGCTTATAGTATAAACCAGCAACCATATCGTTTTAGTTCGTAAAATGGAGGCAGAGATCGTTCAAATGTGCGTGGAAATGTTTAACGGCGGCCCTGACGCTTGTGGCACGGTAAGGATGAGTTAGTCATTTGCCTTGCAATAAACTGGAGTGGATTATAGAACTTGTCTGTACCAGTAATTAAGAGAACATGCGCGTTTCTTTCGCAGACCACCAGTGGTGGAACAGAGAGCATTCTTTTAGCTTGCAAGACATACCGCGATTGGGCCAAGGAGGAAAAGGGAATAACTAAACCAGAAATGTAAGGGATTTCGTCAAGATATAATCATACTGCATAGAAAATTATTTCAAAGTACGCTCTTTCTCGCGAGTGGTGCAAACTTCAAAATAACAGGGCGGAAAACACGCAAATTTTGCAGGAAAGTCAATTTTTAATACTGGAAACGAAATATAGCGATTTTCAGACCGAGAGATGAGATTTTGTAGAATTTTTTCATTTTTCTTTTTTAAAGCGTTGCTCCTGTCTCCGTTCACGCTGCATTTGAGAAAGTAAGTAGATGTGTTTGAAATATATTTTCTCTTTCAAATTCAGTGAACAACAGGTCTAAATTGAAGTTTCTCCATCCTTTTAGGCTGCAGCTTATTTTAAAATGAAACTCATTTTGGTTCCAGTGGATGAAAAAACACGAAAGGGTGATGTCCGAGCAATGAGACGAGCTATCACAAAGAATACAGTTTTAGTAAGTGATGTTTGATAAAAATAACATTTTGGTGATTGGAGGAAAAACCCTGCAACCTCACATTGGCGGTTGATCTTTAACTCAGACCGTTTGACCATAGAGCCAGAGCTTAATCCTAGCCAAAAATAATCTTGATCCTTACCTAATGCCAATCTTAATCCTTTGAACCTAAGAGCCTTCGTTCACCTCAAAAAACCTTGAACATTTTAGAAAATACATGTGCGAAAATGTGATTGTTGTGAAAATGTGACTCTTAATCTTAATCCGACTGTAATCTAAATCTTACCGTAATCCTAATCCTACTGAATCCTAATCTCTTCGTAATCCTAATCTTAATCCTACCGTAATCCTAATCTTAATCGTAACTTTCTAAAATGTGACGCATTATTGTAAATTGTAATTTCATTGTTTTTTCGTAGTTGGTTGGTTCATGTCCATCCTTTCCTCACGGCATTATTGATTCTATAGAGGAAATTGCTAAGGTGTGTTATCTCGAATCAACTTCAACAAAAATGATCGTAATATCCTCTCTTGTAATTCCTTTCTTCGAAATTTGTATCTAAAAAGCGGGCTTACATTGTTGAAAAAGGTTAAAAGAGGTTGCATGTATAGTAAAAAAGATTTTCAATACAAAAGCTAAAGCTAAAGCTTTTCTTATTCAATCAGAATATATTCTTTTGTTCCAGCTCGGTAAAAAATACAACACTGGTGTTCATGTCGATTGCTGTTTAGGCGGGTTTCTTGTCCCGTTCATGAAAGAAGCAGGGTAAATACAATCGGTTTTTAGTTTATTACGAACACGAAAAGTTGTTTGGACAAGTTGCATTTAAAAATCTTACAATTTTGTCTTGATGCAAGCCACTTTAAGAACATTTATTCGGGAGGATTTGTTTTAAAAATTTTGGTGTCATTTTCAAAGTATTTTTTCTTGAATTTCCTATGTTTATTTTTCAGTTTTCCGTTGTCGCCCTTTGATTTCTCAGTGGATGGCGTGACCAGTATTTCTGCCGACACTCACAAGGTAACTCAAAATTTTAACTCTAATGAGGGAATGTTTCTTCTATAAGCTTAAATATTTCTTCAGTGAAGAAAAAAACATCTCTTTTATAATGAAAGTTATCTGAGTATATGCTTCAGCCCCAAACACATTTACTAAAGTGTTTACACGCTTTGAGTTCATCATCTTTGTACAAACTTTATTTTCTGGCATTTACCAGTACGGTTACGCTCCCAAAGGATCATCGGTCATTCTGTATCGTTCGCAAGAATTACGTCATCACCAGTTTTTCGTTTCGACCGATTGGACCGGCGGCATCTACGCGTGTCCCACAATCCCTGGCAGTCGTTCTGGCGGGGTTATCGCCGGATGTTGGACGGCTATGATGTACATGGGTCAGAAAGGTGGGTGTTGTGAAATTACCTAAATTACAGTTACCTAATCAGAAACTATAAATATTGATTACTTCCAGTAAAAAGGTACATTATTGACCGTTTTACATGAAGTATAAAAAAATTAGGAATTTTGATTGGCTTATAAACAAATAGGTCAATTAGTTTAAAACGAAATTCCTCCTTGTTCATGCAGGGGACTGCTGGTAAGGAAAGTCCACATTTAGCGGCAAAATCTAGCATTCGTGGAGTCCGCGCTTGTGCTTCTTTCAATATAGATCTATTTCATATTTATGTCTAGGTTATGTTGACTGTACCAAGAAGATTATTGAAACACGTCAATATATCGAGGAAGGGTAAGACTGTAATATATTGCATGTAATTTATTTTTTTGGGGATTTTCTCGATTCTGGTTGGGTAAACACCAGAAAATTATAAACATCATAAAAATACTCTCTTGCCCTTTTAGTGTCTCGTTTTTCCGAAATCCAAACATGATTTTAGAATGAACAATTGAATCAGCATACAATAATCTTGCTGTTTATTTGCAGAATTCGCAAAATCAACGGCGTCTTTGTTTTTGGAGAACCTGAGGTATCTGTGGTCGGCATTGGATCAAACGATTTTGATGTATTTGCTCTGGGTAACGAGCTCACCGATAAAGGATGGAATCTGAACTCATTACAATTCCCCTCCGGGTATGACGACTTTTGCTTCTATTTTGGTCGAGACTTAGGTTATATTTTCCTCCGGTTACTCCAAAGCTCGCATCTAAATTCCAAAGCATGAAAATTGTCAAATATTCCCCTTCGTTGTTATAATGACGTCTGAGGCAACTACAATCTATGGATTTAGTAGATTTGTTTCCTTTTAAACCTGACGTTTTAAAACTGTTTCGTGTTTTAATGTCTCCAGCTCTTGCGATGAACACGCATGCGACGTTGTTCGTTCTTTTCCCCCTTTAGCATTCATTTGTGCGTGACGATGCCTGTCACCCAACCCGGAGTCGCCGATGAGTTTATTAAAGATGTCAAAGAAGCCGCCGAAAAGATATTAAAGAGCCCGAAAAAGAAAACGACTGGAGGGGTAAAGTATATTTTAGTGAAATATTATTGCTTCGCAGTTCGCTCTTTAGTGTATCAAAACAACTTCGATATAAGTTGCAATTCGAAGTTTTTTTTCGTTAGAAGGTTTGTAAGGCATTGTTTACACTGTTCATGTGTTAATTCACAGTTAGAAATTTTCTTTGGTAAATCCCAAAATATTTTAGTTCTAAATATTTTGCATCGAGTACATCACGATAAATTAACTACTCATCGTTAACCACGCGCTGTTTTAGTTTCCTTGAATATTTTTACCAATTACTTTGAAACTTTGGATTTGAAAACGCGAACTGTGGTCACAGAGTTTGATGTAAACCGGGCCTAGCTTAAACATTGTTCTATTTTGTAATCAAAATTCATGATAAGAATGTATAGTAATAGACCTGGTTCAACACTGCCAAATTTTCTGCGATCACAAGTGGCATTTTTAAACGTCAATTCCTAAGTTTCAAAGTGCTGTGTCAAAAAAAGCTGACTGTACATCTGTTTTTTGTGTATACGACTACATTCAGTCACAATATTCTCCATTTGTATCGATGTATAGGGAATTTTGTATAATGTGACGTATCGTGTATTGTTAGGGAGCTATTTATGGCATGGCGCAGCAGATTCCAGACCGTTCTATGGTTGCCGAATTGGCTTGCAGTTTTATTGATAACCTGTATGCGACGGAGAAACCACCGCAGCTCATTAAAAATGGACACGCCAAGCAGTAGAGTATATTGTATATTTCCAATCATCTCCCAGTTTTAATATATATAATGAACTATTTCTAAGTCCAAGAGTCGCATTTTAAGAAGAATATCTTGTTAGGAATCATGACGAACCTCAGCAGTAGCGTGCAGGTTTTGAAAAAAGTTGCTCAATTGGAATAATTGTTAAAAAAAATTTATTTTATTTTCTATTAAATGGTCTAAATTAAAGTGTAATAGTTTTTACTTACACGTCTTTCTGTGAATAAAATTGTCATGCAAGAAAATGGCTCTGATTAGACGATGACATGCTCACTCCCAAGGATCTAGAGCAATCGATTTTCAGAAATATTCTATGTCCATAAAATTGAATTCTGCTGCAACAGATAACTGTACAGAAATAATTAGGTTCCAAAGGATTAAATTTGAAAAATGTTTCCAGCTTTGGCCACTCAATAGATGGGCACTCGTACGAATGCGATGCCAAAGTCTCTCAATATCAATCAACCAATAGCTTTGTTAATATTTCATATAAAATCTAGTTTAAAAGGAACAAAATTATACTACTAGCACTGATGGCCGACTGTTTAAGGCACAAGAATGGTGGTATAGTGGTTAAGACGTTGGTCTCTTAATCCAAGGACAAATATTTGACTTTTCACATACACGTTTGACATATCTGACTTTTTTATTTTACTGCAAAGCTGCAGTTTTAATGGCACTCTTGCCAATTTGTGTTCACAAGCTACATGCACCTACGCTGAACAATTGCATCGAATTGCAGAAAGGCAACAGGAACATATGTCTATATACTAAGACAGCTCGTCTATAATAAGAGCTAAAATTAATATAGGTTTAAAATTTTTGAAATGCTATACATCGCGCAATTATTTGATATTTATGCATAGTTACTAAATGTTTAATTAAAAACTAATTAAAACTAATTGAACTAATTAAAAACTACCTTAATGGGCTAATGGAAAAATATGAAAATATCTTAGGAACCGGTATATACAGTGCTCAAAATTGTCGTTTCCCACACTGAGTAACCAATTATTATGCCTTAATATTATAAGAGATGGGATTTCTAAACACTTGCCACATGCTATCATGTCCTTCTCGACATGCATTTATCTACGCGTTTCTGTATAAACTGATTTAAAAATGAAAATATGCATGTATATATACCAGTAGCAGATGTACAATTAGTTATTCTTCGCAAAATAATGTATACATTCTCATTGCGTTTTTCGTCTCCTCGTTTCCTAACCGATCGTATCGCTATGTTTAAAAAAAAAGTCTAATGTAATAGGGGTGATTCACCCTTGTAAGGCAGTTAAAGCTACATGTATACAAACTATGTTCATGTATTTCCATTATAGGCAAAAAGCACCTTAGTCTACATGCGACTTATGGGAAATGAATAAATTTTTCCCTCCGAAACACTCCGGCCTACTAATATATGCTATAGCTGCAGTGCGCACATGCATTTTTTAACTAAAAAATTAGAATGCATTATTCCCCTCCAGCTGATCTGAGTATAAAGCTCAACCAATCAGAAGCCAGATCTTCGACAAAACTGAATTATCATTTCCTTCATTGCATATGACTTCGACACTCGAATATATCAAGTAATTATTTATGTCAAAACACGTTTATTTTTTCCCAACTGTAAATTAGAATTTAAATTTTTTACCCTTTATACTATTAGTTGGAAGAATAGGGACAAATAACACCAGGAACGTGATAACTAAGTTTTGTCGAGACGCTTAACGACGTCATTATCTCAGATCAGCTGGCTGCTCTAATTGAGATTGGTTGACTAACTTAATAGACCTTTTTCATGATGACGTCAAACGCGGAAAGTCTGATGTTACACGAAGTTTGATTGGCTCGATAGTTTTGTGGAGCCAATTAAATTTCGTGTAACATCAGACTCTCCGCGTTTGACGTCATTATAAGAAAGGTCTATAGGGTCAATTAATGGCACTTAAGTCTATAATGGAAGTTGTGGATGAAAATATCGTTAGACCAGGTTGTGTTTATTTACATTATAGTCTTTTTTCAGTAGCCAATCATAATGCTTTGTATTTAAGAGATGGGATTTTTAAACACTTGCCACATGTACATGCCGTCATTTTTTTCTCAATTTGCATTTGTCGGGACACCTTATTGAATGACAAACGAGATCCAGTAAAAAAGCATACTTTATACGCAGCACTCTGGTGCCCGGCGGTCCTGTTAGAGAATAAACATATCATAACCTACAAGTAAGTTACCTATATACGCGTATACAATAATCTAAATGAGCGAAATCTTCAATCGTGTTTTCGCATCGGTTCTGCACAGAGAAACAACGCTGCATGCATGTCAATGCAGGGTCTGCTAATCTTAAAGTTAGCGTGTTTCTGATATTTCTAAACACGAATAAATATATAGATAGAAAGGCAAAAATGTTCTCCGTGTTTACCATATATACTTACCCTTGACGGGCATATTCAAACCTAAGAATGTAAATTTGTCCCTTTCCCTCACCAGATCACTCATTATACGAGTGCCTAGGCCTTGGGGCCCAAAGGCTAAGATACTCACGGAGGAAAGCTTTTATTTAAAGAACGTGTAGCGAACGAGCATAAATAAAACCGAAGTTAGCTGCATGGCACACTTTAGACCTGACGAGAGAACACTCGCTAGAGTGCTGTCGTAACAAATTTGTAGTTTTTCATGTGTAAATTTTTTATGTGTAAATTTTTTATGTGTAAATGTGTAATATAGGCGTTTTGTCATTTCGGCGATTTATATATTTATATTTAAACATTTTTTATGCATTTAGAAACGAAATTACTGTCTGCTGTTGTCATGAATTACCATAGAATTCTGTCTGTCTTTCTGCTGTTGCACTACAAGCAGATCTGTATTTCCTTGGTTTCACACGCTGTATTCCGATTGACCTTGTCAGGCAAGTGTTGCAGTCGTAATTTTAAAATTCATTATACATCTATATTAAGAGCTAGTTACTTGTTCCCTTTTTTTCTACAAGGCTTAAAATTGCTTGGTTAGCTCGTTTTAATTAGTTTATCTCCATTTCCAGTTAAACTGCATGACATTTTCATTGTTCAAAAAATTTACCTGCAAATAAAAGCATAATTTATCCTTTTCAATTTAATTTAGTGTGCATAAGGTTTAACAGGAAATTTAGCGAAGCAATTTGAACACAACTAATTTACAGCAAAAAACATCATGCCGTGAGCAACAGCTGCAATGCGCGCACTCAGAGGAATCGTTCAATCGTTGCCTGCGTCAGTGGCGTAACTAGAACGATGATTGGGGGGCGATAACAGACGTTCTTCAATATGTTCCTTATTTTAAATTTGCCGCAGGTCATCGCCTGGGTGGAAATGTCATCAATGAGTTTGACACACATGATGTTTTGGAATGTTGTCTACACTGTCTCAAAAAATCATCTGTGTGCAAATCAGTCAATTTTAAACGAAATTCAAAAAATTGTCAACTCAACAACGCCACGAAAAATACGCATTCTCACGAATTAATGTCCGATGAAGACTACGATTATTATGAACCGCTGAAAGAGGTAGGAAAGATATATTTGTGCGTATATTTATATTTTATGCGTGTATATTTGTGCGATATATATATAGTTTTTCAAATAAATATAAAAGTGGCTGCACAGTGTACAATACAGTTTCTTAAATTTCCCATGTATATATATAAGAAAAACAATTTAGTGTCAATTATTCTTACAAAAACATGCAAGTGCATGGTGACACGCCGGTGAAATTTTTACCAATATTTTTTTATTTTTATAGTTGCAGAGAACAATAAAACGAGATTCTACGTTAAATAACGGTAAGATTAAATACGATCAACCGAAGTTTTAATGAATGTCATACCTGGCATACTAATTTACTCTTCTATACATCTATAATTTCTTCTAAACATGCATATACCACTGCATGTCGTGACAGTGAATTTCCAGTTTTGTATACGGATGTGCCTTCAATGCCAATTTGCAATATTTGAATTATTTTTCATATTTTTCCCAGAATCTTGTGATACTTTGTACAAATCAGGCAAGGTAACTACGGGCACTTATACAATCAACCCGGATGGTTTGAAAGATTTTGATGTTCGCTGTGATATGACAACCAGCCCAGGAAGAGGCTGGACCATTTTCCAGCGACGTGTCGATGGATCAGTCGACTTCCACAGAAATTGGTCTGATTACAAAGTTGGTTTTGGTAATTTGACTGGTGAATACTGGTTAGGTCTTGACAAGATCCATCGTCTGACAGCTAGCGGGCAGAATACATTGAGAGTTGATCTCGAAACATTTGAAAATGAGACAGCGTACGCAGTTTATGAATCGTTTACTGTGGCGAACGAAAGTCACGGTTATCGCCTAAAATTGGATAATACTTCATTCACAGGTAAAACACACAGATATATAAACAAATAATGTAAAAATTTACTTCATTTATATTTTTCATTGCATTTATACAACGACGGATGAAATACACAAGAACAATGAATAATTATGTTTCTCAGGCTAAGCTAAACATGCAGAATGCCTAAATTATTTATAAACTTCATGTAAACTGATCGTTCTTATTCTCACCTGCGGAGTTTGAATAAGGTTCACAATTGTAGAAATATACCACCATGACAATGTTTAATTACTGTAAATCTGATATAATCAAGCAATATATAACAGTTCATTCAATCTCAGAATTACAATGAAAGTTTTAGGATTATTTTAATGAAATTTTATTTCACATGCAGGTACTGCCGGAGATTCTCTCGAAGGAAACAGTGGGATGAAGTTCACCACTCAAGATGTTCACAATGACTTTTTGCCGAAAAACTGTGCTAAAGAGTGGAGTGGTGCTTGGTGGTTTCGTAGGTGCGGTGCTTCAAACCTGAATGGGAAATATTCAAAGGCTCCGGAAGACGAGTTGGCTATTGGTATCCGTTGGAGAAGATTTAAAGATAATTTTTCTTTTAAAGTTGCTGAAATGAAAGTCGGACCTGGTGATGTCTAAAATAAGGGTCATAATTCAAGACATTTCCGGCTAACCGGATGTTGTATACTAAAGTGATGTTACGTAGTATTTAAAACACGAGTATAGGAGTGTGTTAAATCGCTCGGCTGCGCCTCGCGTTTTATACCGCATAAAACACGAGCTACGAGTATTCAATAGACGTTGCGACTAATCGGATTGAACATGAACTTTATATAAAGCCACATGTGTCTTTATATAAAACAGTGTCCTGATAGTGCTTTATCGAGTATAAAAGCCTACTCACGTGTTTAAAAAGGTTCATTGGATTGGTCAAAACGTCTATTGAATATTAATGAGTATCTTAAATAAATATAACATATTTAATCATCATTATTGTTTAATAATTTACTCAATGCATGCAGTTATCATTTCATAATTTACTCGACCGTCGGTCAGTGACATATGATGTATAGCATATAGTTTTATAGTATAGTATAGTATAGCTTTATAGTAAAACATTTGATAGCTCTTAGAAGTAAAGTATGTATAGCTATAAGTCTCCTGAAGTTTGTAATAAAATTTGAAAAAATCAAACTTTAATATACTAAGCTTTGCCTTTGTAATGTATAGTTTACTTATAAATTTAAAGTTCGTTTTCAAATGAGTGAAATGTTTATACGGTAACGCAGTTATGCATGCATGTCGTGAATATGCATTCAGACCATAAACATTACATGCATGGTGCTAAGTGCTGAACCGGTTTCAAAAGAGGTCCAATTTTAGACGTATGTGTAGATCATGATGCTCTTCAAATTATGAAAAATTTATATGAAAATATAGCTATTTTATAACTATAACTTCTTTAGTAGGTATATATCTTTATGTGCTTGTCCCATGATGTACTGTTGACAAAAAGCAGCGAGTGGCTTTAGCACAGCTAAAATTTGAAGGAATCTCGAAGACGCCCTAAGCAGTGGTGTGATTCACTCTATCCAATCAACGTTGTATGTTACAAGTGTGAGTTGGCGTTAGAAGCTCGGTCCAGCTCTCGATTTTGTTTACTTAAGGGCGTTGACGCACTAGTCGAGTTGGTCTTTTGCTTAATCGATCATTGTTAAAACTTGTTCACAACTTAAAATATTTATCATCAACTAAAGTATAATTACCAAATTATTACTCTGTGAACCATATTTCAAACTTATAAACTATTTTACTAATAATTTTGCTTAGTGTAAGTGCTTAACCGAGCAAAATATAACAAAGAAATGATCGTTTTATCGTTATGAGTAATAAACGGTGTAATAGGTTCGTATAAAACTGTTAAAGTATTGGATTCCCTTGACCTAACACAATTTGTTTTGCGAGAACAATATACATGGTGTCTAAAAAAAACGCAAAATGCTAAAAGTCATTTTAGATGAACTATGGTGCAAACATGAACAATATTAATATTCTTGCATATTTAAGTGGTTGCGTTTTTTTGAGACACCCTGTACAGTATGATTATTGACATTATATGCATAAATTAAGTGGAAACACGGACCAGGCGACAAACCTAAAAATAAGAAACACGTTGTTGTAATTAAAATCAGGAGTTTTACGATGTAGAGTATTAGGCCAAAGAAATCAAATAAATACTTAGATATTATATGATATTTGGAAAGTCTGTATGATGATAGCTCTGCATCGCTGGTTGTTTAATTCTGGCGAGCCACAATTAAAATCGAGAGAAAACTTCCATTCCATCGAAAAGTTTAGCCTGGTACGTGAAAAACACAACGGGCGTTCTGTTTCAATGTAATATATTTCAGAAGTATCATAAATACTATTACTACCAAAACAAATCGATAAAAATTGGAAGTCGCATCTGATATACCCGAATTTCAAAATTTTCAGTTTGAAGCTTGTCCCTATAACCCCCCAAAAATGCTTCATCCCCGCTCTCTTTTTTCAATTGAAATCCAATGAACTCGTAGTCGTGGTATTATTTTTATTTAATTATCATCTACTTATAATTTATTTAAATCAACATTAGAGGTGACTTTTTACACTTTTTGTCTCATAAATTGCTAGAGTTATTACATTAGGCTTGTTTCTTTTTAACCTGCATCCTTTTGGCACAAGCACCCAATAAACAGTAGCACAAACGTAGTAATAATAAACTATGAGACATTACTACAAGAATAAGAAAGATAAAGACATCAAACATGTGTAATTTATACTGTGGTAAATCAATAGCTTCGCTTGTGAGAAAAGAGGCTCCATCATGACGCAAAGCATATTCGATCCAATCCGCACCTTCCTGGCTTGGGCTCTGCTTTCTATCCTTCATTATTGTTGAGAGTCCTTTGACATTCTCCACATACAACTTGTTACTCAACACCTCGTTGATAGCATCTCCCAATATTTTGCGATTGGCGATTATATCCGTCCATTGGATAACCACACCAAGCCCTTTATGTTGTATCAAGTCTGCCTGTCGGTATTGGTCAGCCATCATTGGTATGACAACCATTGGCACCCCATGGTACACACTTTCCTGATAGCTATTCAACCCACCATGGGTGACAAAAACCTTGGTGGATGAATGCCCTAATAAGTCGTTGAACGAAAACTCGTTTTTAGAAAACCATTGAATTATCTTGATATTTTTACCAATATTTTTCGGCATTTCACCAGAGTATTTCCATAAAACAGCAGTACGAACCTGGCTCAATTCATCAGCGATAGTCTGGGCAAGGCCTGGTGGATAGTTCGAGTAAATTGTGCCAAATGAAACTATTACAACGACCTTATTTCATTCATAAACTTATCCAAATGCTCCGGAAGTCTCCGAGCAGGCTCCGATAAAAGTGCACCGATAACTTTGATATTCGCCCCAAGAGGGCGCGACTGTTCGAGTGCAAAATCGTGTGGGACGAGTTCAATACCGTGCGTTCGGCGTGCGATTGTGGAGCTCGGGAATTTCGAGTTCGCTTTGCCGTACTTTTCCCAGAGATCTTCTATTCGAGAGTTATAGTAGGTAAGAATATTCCAAAAGCAGACACAGGTCACAAAACCTTTCAGACGGTTCATAAATGAAAATTTACTCTCGCTTGGCAAGTGTATTGAAGCTCCCAATGTCACATATACTGATGCCTGAGGATAATCAGATAGGTATACGCCAAACAGATTAAAAAATCCTAGAATGGACACGTCTACGCGGCTTACATTCAACATATCAGCCAGAATATGGCAACATTGGTTTGTATTGTCACACAGCACTAAATCAACGGATGATTTGAGTTCTGAAATCAAGCTTCCGTGTTTTAAAAAGTCCTCACAAGCCTGTCGATGAATCCGCTGGATTTCTGACGCTATCGTGGTCACACCTTCAAACAGTCGGGAAAGGTCCTTGCCGAAGTTTCCTGCGCTCGCGTAACGTAAACACAGAGCCATATTGTCCTTGTTGGTCACTGACGAATTAAACATTACCACGTTAACATCATCGAAGGTTTCCTGTGCAAAATTCGGTAAAATGTGAGTGTATTTGTGGCCCCTTGTCTGGAGCTCTTTGCCAAGTTTCCATAACATTCTGTGATGACTGACATAGTTTAACGATGCGAAGCCAACTATATGTGCACATTGTGTTTGCATGATGAACAAATGTACGCATATTAGGATTAGGCAAGGTACACGGACAGATAGAGTGTAGGTGTAATTCATAATAAAAACCTGCGCGAATTGACGAGGACCAACTGCACATATGTCTCTCCTATTACCGTAGGTAGATAAAGAAAAGTATGTAAATTAACAATCAACAATAACAATATGGCAGTATAGATGTTCGTCATACAATGCCATGGTAACAAAGCCATACGCATGGCCCGAGTACACCATACCGGATTCGCTGGTCACGACATTTTCGTTTGCTGCCAAAAACAACAATTGGCAGCAATGCCTTTTGGTGAAACAGATTTGGTACATTTCTTTGTGTCTCCGGCATTTAAAACCTCATAGCTTTTCATTTGCTCACAGAATTTTCTTGAGACGAGAGAAATTAATATTCGGAGTGATGCTAAATGTGATAAAATCACAAGTGGTACTTGAACATTATATATTTTAGATATCACTGATCAGCTGAGTGTAACTTTGGAATGTAACTTCGGAATTTCGCAAGAAACCAACACTGAGCTCAAAGTACATAAGATTTTAGTTCCCTAGAGCCAATCGTATTCAACGGCCGGTTGTACAGGGTGTATCCTAAAACACATTAAATATTCCGATTTTTTGTGAGAGAATAGGAAACGGATATCATGAATATTTAGTATTGCTTTTTTATACACCTTAACATTCACCAAAGGCTTTAACGAACGTAAATTCAGTTATGTAAATTTCTAACGTATGAATTTGAATTGTGATTGGCAGCATTTGTAATACTAGTATATGTAAATGTTTATATGCGCATATCGTTTATATGTACTGTAGAATGTGCAAATTCTGAAGAATTTATTGTGCTTCAATTCGCTGATATCAATTTCGGATCGAACGTAGCTATGTCGGTACCTGTACAGGCCTAATCTATAGATCATTAGATTTCCTAACTTATCGTGTCGTACTTGTCAAGTTGTTCATAATCGTGCAAAGTTTAAAAATATGAAACGTTTCTAGGCACAGCCACAAGAGAATAACATTAGTTATTTGTGCGGCCCCGACAACATAATAAAGAGCAATAAAACTTTCCAGCGACCCTTTCTATCGAGTTATATAAAACTCGTTTATACCTTAATCCCCTGTGAAATATCGATTAATTTGTTATCGCTACATGTATAGTCTAGTAAAATCACGATCAGATTTAAGAATTCCAAAATATTCAGTACTTTCGGGAATAGAAATATTTTCGTAATATATTCAAGCAAGTACTATTATTTAAAACTGGGTCTAGGATACATTCGCACAGAGCTACACGCACGATGATCTTAGAAAGTTAGTGAGTAAGCTATATACCGTTTCCCCGAGTTATGAAATATAAAATTTGTGACATGCCACAGGTCCAGAGTTATAACATCTCATGCAACTGATGCAAGCAAATTCCATGTTCGCGTTCCGTACGTAAGCAACCGAGCAAGCTCCAGTTCTCCAAGCTGCCAACTTTCGTGCGAATAAATTAAGCCGAACATTATTATGCGTTTGTCCAATAAGAGCTTGGTATTCTACGGGGATTCAGCGCTGTTAGCCAATGGGAAACTGTATTTTAACGATTGTTTCGTTCAGTAATGAGACTTTGCGTTCGTTTACGCCTTCGGTGAATGTTAACTAGTACCACTTGTTATTTAATTACATTTTTGCATCAATCCGAATATTAATCAGTCTCTCGGTTCGGTCAAATTCTACGAATCAATGAAAAGCTATGAAGTTGTAAATGCCGGAGACACAAAGAAATGCATACCAAATCTGTTACACCAATAGGCCGCTGCAAAATGTTGTATTCGAGGGCAAACGAAGACGTGACTAGCGAAACCGGTATGGTGTAACGGGTCATGCCTATGGCTTTGTTTCCGTAGTATGACCAACGTCCATTCGCCATTTCAATATTAAGAAGATACTTAATCTCTTTGTATACGTCTCTTTATATACGTCCCGTTAATACCCATATTACCATACCGTAATAGGGAGACATATGTGCAGTTAATCCTCGTCAATTCGCGTAGGTTTTCATTATGAATAACGCGTACACGCGGTCTTTCCGTGTACCTTGCCTAATCCTAATATGCGTACATTTGTTCATCATGCGAACACAATGTGCACATATAGTTGGCTTCGCAACGTTAAACCATGTCAGTAATCACAGAATGTTATGGAAACTTGGCAAAGAGCTCCAAACAAGGGGCCACAAATACACTCACATTTTACCGAATTTTGCAAAGGAAACCTTCGATGATGTTCATGTGCTAATGTTCAATTCGTCAGTAACAAACAAGGACAGCGCGGATTGGTTTTTACGTTACGCGAGCTTAGGAGACGTCGGCAATAACATTTTCCGACTGTTTGAAGTTATGGCCACGATGGCAGCAGAAATACAGGAGATTACTCGACAGACTTGTGAGGACCTTTTAACACACGGAAGCTTGATTTCAGAACTCAAATCCGTTGATTTAGTGCTGTGTGACAATACAAACCAATCATTGCCATATTCTTGCTGATATGTTGAATGTAAGCCGCGTAGACGTGTCCATTCTAGGATTTTTTAATCTACTTGGCGTATACCTATTTGATTATCCACAGGCATCGGTATATGTGACATTGGGAGCTTCAATACACTTGCCAAGCGAGAGTAAATTTTCATTTATGAACCGATTGAAAGGTTTTGTGACCTGTGCCTGCTTTTGGAATCTTCATACCTACTATAAAACTGAAATCGACGATCTCTGGGAAAAGTACGGCAAAGCGAACTCGAAATTTCCGAGCTCCACAATCGCACGCCGAACGCACGGTATTGAACTCGTCCCACACGATTTTGTACTCGAACAGTCACGTCCTCTTGGCGTGAATATCAAAGTCATCGGTGCACTTCTACCGGAGCATGCTCGGAGACTTCCGGAGCTTTTGGATAAGCATATGAGTGCAAATAAAGTCGTTGTAATAGTTTCATTTGGTACAATTTTCTCGGACTATCCATCAAGCCTTGCTCAGACTATCGCTGATGAATTGAGCCAGGTTCCCGCTGCTGTTTTATGGAAATACTCTGGTGAAATGCCGAAAAATATTGATGAAAATATCAAGATAATTCAATGGTTTCCAAAAAACGAGTTTTCGTTCAACGACTTATTAGGCCATTCATCCACCAAGGTTTTTGTCAACCATGGTGGGTTGAATAGCTATCAGGAAAGTGTGTACCATGGGGTGCCAATGGTTGTCATACCAATGATGGCTGACCAACACCGACAGGCAGACTTGATACAACATAAAGGGCTTGGTGTGGTTATCCAATGGCCGGATATAATCGCCAATGGCAAAATATTGGGAGATGCTATCAACCAGGTGTTGAGTAACAAGGTGTATGTGGAGAATACCAAAAGACTCTCAGCAATAATGAAAGACAGAAAGCGAAGTCCAAGCCAGGAAGGTGCAGATTGGATCGAACATGCTTTACATCACGATGGAGCCTCTTATCTCACCAGCGAAGCTATTGATTTATCACAGTATAAATTGCACATGTTTGATGTCTTTATCTTCCTTATTCTTGTAGTATGTCTCATAGTTTATTTATTACTACGTATGTGCTACTGTTTATTAGGTGCTTGTGCCAAAAAGATGCAGGTTAAAGAGAAGCAGACCTAATAACCCTGGCAAATAATGTCAGCTGTTCAAATTAGAATACATTGATGCCTTTATCTCACTGCTAATTTGATTAAGAAAATATATTTCCCTAACACTGACCCCTAACAGGTTATGTTAAAATTTCTATGCTTGGTATCAAATGAATAAACCTCAATTTAATTGGTCAGAATTGTGTGAAGTTTTGAAGACCTCCTTACCTAAGATCTCCTTGCTACCCCGGCATTCATATATACAATCATTTTCAAAAGTAGTTGGGACACCTACTATTTTTAGCTAAAATCTACTATATAGGATGATTTCCATACATCCCCCCCCTCCCCCCAATCAATGTTGGTTTTCAAATCCAAACACGTTTCGGGACAAAATGTCCGTCTATTTGGGACACAACATTGAAAAGGGGGCGTGGGGGATCTGGGTTTGTCTCATAAATCGGTAATTTGGCTATCTGTCCCAACTCTTTTGAAAATGATTGTAGAATGAAATATAAAATATGTATTTTACAGTTTGCTAACATGAATTAATATATGAATTAGCCCCCACTAAAAATTTCTCGTCGCCACTATCCAACTTTGTTGCTTCACTAGGTTATTCATATGCTAGTTTGTCATTGAATCCGCTTCCGTCGACTTCACAATTCAAAAGAAAATTAGGCAAAAAATTTTCTCTTGATCGATTCTTGATCGATTCATAATCGATTATAAATTATTCGCCCAGTGGAAAACCGCCTTTGCCTCAGTTAAACCCAATACAACTAACTGGAACGATAACTGCAATGATAAGGTCTCTGATTGGTTGAAACCGATTTGAATCTGATTTGTATACTAAAAGACCACCAGCTTTAACAGTTTTATATACGCCTATTAGTTAACATGCACCGAAAGACTTATAGCCTCATTAACGAACGAAACTTACGTTGAGATCATTGTTCCCCATTGGCTGAGACTACCAAATTCGTTCGTTACCGTAAAATCCCGGGCTCGTATTGGTTGAAAGTTTAGTGTGATATATTCAGAAAAATAAGTTTGCAGTCAGTGGCGTAGCCAGCCTGACGATTTTGTCCCGCTATGTAAATTTCGAGTTATTATAATTATTCATTTCTTTAGAAATCTATTGTTTTCACAGTCAGTGAACACGAAAATATTAGCATAGCGGGACAAATCGACAGGCTGGCTACGCTACCAGAGTTGGTAGATATGCAAATATTTGAGGCCAAATTGTCATTAGTGCTATCAAGAAAACAAAGAAAACAAAAGGCAAAGACAAAGGAAACAAAGAACTAGTGTGATGTTGTTTGGCCTCAAATATGCAGCTATCTATACCAACCCTGTACGCTACTGTTTGCAGTTCTGTTTTGCATAAGTTCTTTCAACGCAAGTTGAATCCTATAATGTATTCTAATCTTAAATGTATTTATTATTAAATAATAAAGGAAGTTAATGTTATACGGGTCTTCGTATCGTAGTGTCTCGGGTCTTAGGACGCCGGTCCGGTCGGTTACTTGCCCCCTCCGGTGAGTATAAATATGAGCCCAAGCTGCCTGATCGAGTTGTTAGTTGCTTGCGTGAATCGATGCCGTCACAACCTTGAACCTTGTCCAACAAAATCATTTCACTATTATGGCTCAGGAAAATATGTCTCTTCAAGGAGTTGCTTTGAGTTCAACGCCAACTAGCTCTCCAGTCGTGTCTGCTATTACAAATTCAACAGTGGCATCGCAGTTGATCGCTACGGCTCCCCTTGTCGTTCGCTCTTCGCTATCTCAGCAACTTCAGCTAAATTTAGACGAGCATATTTCTTCGCCGTTATTCCCAACGCGTGTTCCATCGCCGGCTATTGCAAATCAGCAAATCGTCAGTGTTGCTTCTACTTGGCCATCGAGTCATCCAAGTTTGACACCATTTTTTGCTCAGCAGCCACCACAACTCGTTTTACTTCAATCAGCGACATCCACGGTTCCCAACAAGATCAAGCCTTAGCTGGACATAGGCAACCGCCTCAACAGACGCTGCTGCAGCCGTTGTATCGGATTCAAAATCCTATCCCTTCAGGTACGCCATATTTGTTTTCATCGTCTGCGTCCCCGGGCCCCGGGTTGGGGGTTTGTTTCCCCGGGTGTTTTTAGCATCTGGTGGTATTGCCTCGCCCCCTCGCTTCTCTACGGTCACCGCATCGGCCTTTTTTCTCCCCTCGTGGTCGGGCCTGGTTTTCCTCCGGTATCCCCGAAGCTTATAGCATCAATTTTCAACGGCGGGTTTGTCGAGTTGGCTTCTCTTATCGAAGAAACTTCAGTTCATGACACTCCTCCGTTTACCATCGGGGATAACGAGTTAGTTTTGCGACCGTCAAAGCGCCCTAAGGAAATTACAGATATTCTAACTTGGCTCCAAGCCTTTTCTGTTTATATCCTCGTGATGACGAATTTTGGCAGTCTCGCACCCCGGATTTGCTTCGCTACCAGTTACTTAGTTTCCGCTCCGCTCAGAAGCATCCTGGCTCGGGGTCCGGCCAGGCAGCTGCTCTCCGCCTCCCCGATTGGTCACATCTCCAACCGGAGCTGCATAATTTTTATATCTTCGGCGCCGGTGTTTCTTCTACTCCTGGTTCGCGGGTATCTACTTCGTTTTCCTCGTCCTCCAGCTTCCTTGAAGCGTCCGGTACCCCGTCGTCGTCCATTATTTGTCGCTCTTGGAACGCTGGTCGGTGTTCATCGCAATTCCTTAGGTGTCGGTTCCGTCATGCCTGTGATTATCCGGGTTGTCCCGCAATCCATCGTCATGGCATTGCCCACCAGTCTACACGGCGTCCTCGTTCACCATCTCGCTCGCAACCTGCGAAGAAGCTTCGATCATCAGACACCTCGCGTCGTTAGTTAGTCCTTAGTCGTCGGTGTGTGTGTTGTTTTTGTTCCGGTCGCTAACATTGTTCTGTGTGCTACTTTTATTGTTTATTGTAATTCGTGTTCGGTTATGAATTTGCTGACTAAAATATTTATCTAGATCACTTGTGATTAGTTGCGCACCGTTCGCACTGATCGCATCGTTCGCATCGTTCGCACCGTTCGCATCGTTCGCACTGATCGCATCGTTCGCACTCATCGCATCGTTCGCACCGTTCGCACTGATCGCATCGTTCGCACCGTTCGCATTGTTCGCACTGATCGCATCGTTCGCACCGTTCGCACTGATCGCATCGTTCGCATCGTTCGCACTGATCGCATCGTTCGCACCGTTCGCACTGATCGCATCGTTCGCATCGTTCGCACTGATCGCATCGTTCGCATCGTTCGCACTGATCGCATCGTTCGCACTGATCGCATCGTTCGCACTGATCGCATCGTTCGCATCGTTCGCACTGATCGCATCGTTCGCACTGATCGCATCGTTCGCATCGTTCGCACTGATCGCATCGTTCGCATCGTTCGCTAAAGCTCGCTGTGCTTGCTATTTTTCTGCGCTGTTGTAGGTGCTTTCGTTCGTGTTGTAGATCCACCATTGCCGGAATCCCGAATGCTGTTTCGCTGGTCTCCCGAGTTTTGCCGCTTCAATACGTCGAGTTTCATCGGGAATTTAATCAACCATCCCAATCAAGCTTCGGTTCGCTACGTGTTGGATGGTATAGCTCACAGCTTTCCGTCGGGTTTTGATCCTTCGCTAGTCTCTTTACGATCATCGCACCGCAACATGAAATCGGTCTTGCAACATCCCGATGTTATCGACAAATATTTGGCAAATGAAATTTCGCATGGTCGTGTCGTGGGTCCTTTTGCTTCGCCACCGTTTCCTAATCTACAGTGCAGCCCGTTTGGGGGTCATTCCAAAGAAAGGCCAGCCTGGTAAATGGCGTCTCATTCTGGATTTGTCGTCACCCGAAGGCCATAGCGTTAATGACGGCATCCCAAAGGATCCTTTCTCCTTGACTTACATCTCCGTCGATCATGCCATTGCTCGTTTAGTACAGCTTGGTTCGGGTGCCTTTATAGCCAAAAAAAAAAAAAAAATTTGACGTGGAATGTGCGTACCGTAACATCGCTCTCAGGCCTGACGAACGTTTCTTTTGGCATGTGGTGGCGCGAGTCATATTTCGTCGATTTGGCTCTTCCGTTTGGTCTGCGTTCCGCCCCATTTATCTTCAACTTCGTCCCCGAGATGGTGGAATGGATTCTTAAAGCTAATTATCGCGTTCGTTTTCTACTTCACTACCGGGACGATTTCCTGACCTTGGCCCCGGCAACTCCACCGAGTGCGCTAGTAATGTAGCCATCGCCAGGTCCTTATTCCTCCGTTTGGGTTTGCCCGTCCATCCGCTGGTTGCCATCCGCTAAATTTGTGGCTATCGTAGAGCTTCTCCAAAATTGGAGTCGTAAGTCTTGGTGCACTCGTCGAGAGTTAGAATCCCTTATCGGCTCGCTTCACCACGTTATGAAAGTTGTTCCGCCCGGTCGCACGTTCCTCCGGTCGCACGTTCCTCCGGCGTATGATTACCAGGTGATCTCGCGCTCATATTTCAGCCAATCAGCGCTCAGAAAGTTTGTGAAAATAGAAATCCATTCTGCAGTGTTTAATCGATTGTATCTTTTGTTATTCTTGATGGAACCATTCGAAATTTTGTGTTCATCTTTAGTTATAAGAGCTATAGCTCTGATATAAATTTGAAACCGAAATAAAGTATATTTCACGAGATATTAAGTTTTTTTAACGAAGAAATGGATTTTTATATGACAACTAGTCCTAGTCCTCTCCCGCCATATCAGATCATCTGGTAATTGGCTCTGCGCTTTTCGTTCGCCTATACCCACCCTATTCGGCTCAATACGGAGTTCCGTCTCGATCTCGGCTGGTGGCTTGAATTCATGCAATCCTGGATTGGAATCAGTTTCTTCCGCATGTCATCCGTTCGTTCGCTTCCCGACTCGTTGTTGCCTCTGATTCCTCGGGAGCTATCGGCTTTGGTGCTATTTGGTCCAACGCTTGGTTTGCCAGTTCGTGGCCCTCCTTCACGCCTTTGGAATTGTTTCCCATTGTCGTTGCAGCGTATGTTTGGGGTTATCTATGGCATCGGTTACAGATCGAGTTCTTATACGACAACGACGCTGTCGTCGCAATAATCAATTCGGGGACCTGCCGAGACTAGTTGTCCATGCACTTGTTACGCAGACTGGTGTTGGTGGCCTGCCGGTTCCATTTTTCAGTTTTCGCGCGCCACGTTCCTGGACGGCATAATTCGGCAGGTGATTGCCTTTCTCGCTTTCGGTTTCAGGAGTTTCGTCGCTTTCATCCCAACGCGGAACCTCGTCCCACGCCTGTCCCGTTGTCTCTGGTGTCGGAGCTGCTCAACAAGTCATTTTTTTTTCCTTCGCAAAATCTGGAAGCGGGCCGGCGTAATGGGGAACTACTCTTCTCACAGTTTTCGCATTGGGGCTGCTACTTCCGCCGCCGCGGATGGGATTCCGGATCATCTAATTCAAGCGATTGGACGTTGGACTAGCCAAGCTTACCTTCGCTACGTTCGCACATTTCCGCAGTCATTTTCAACGTTGCCCCGCTGCTGTAGGGTTGGAGACTGGTGGAGAAGGTTAACGGTAACCTAACTCCAACCCCTCATCTGGCTTGGAGACATACTTGGGGGGTACCGTTAAAATAGCATGGTTCGTAGAGTTATTATCTGCGCCGAAAACAGCAAACTCAAAAGAAACACCGTTTCACCCCTAGCCCGATCGTTTCGCTCGGATACCGTCTCCATCCCTACCGATCGGCAGCGGGCAAAAATATAGTGTAAGTGCTGGTGTGCTATTGTACTGACGTGAGCCTTAGGATCCGTTAGAACGTTAAATGTATTTATTATTAAATAATAAAGGAAGTTAATGTTATACGGGTCTTCGTATCGTAGTGTCTCGGGTCTTAGGACGCCGGTCCGGTCGGTTACTTGCCCCCTCCGGTGAGTATAAATATGAGCCCAAGCTGCCTGATCGAGTTGTTAGTTGCTTGCGTGACCCATCCCTCCCCTTTCCCTAACGACTTCACGCGATGTTGTGAACTCTACGGGAGAAGCGTCTTATTAATCTCGCTTGGTTTTTTTTGTTAGTTTTTGTTTTGCAGGATTAAGCACAATTCTTTTCACACCCGCTTTGGTCGTTGAATTGGTGTTTGGGGTAAAGGTAAATTCATTAATGATCGCCACATTTACAGGTATTTTTCTTTTTTTGTGTGTGTGTGTGTACTTTGATGTTCGTATCGTTTATTCCACGGTTTCACTTCTGTGACTCACGTGTGACAGTTGATCACGGGATGGAGGAGGTACCGTTAAAATAGAACTCAAACTCAAAAGAAACACCGTTTCACCCCTAGCCCGATCGTTTCGCTCGGATACCGTCTCCATCCCTACCGATCGGCAGCGGGCAAAAATATAGTGTAAGTGCTGGTGTGCTATTGTACTGACGTGAGCCTTAGGATCCGTTAGAACGTTAAAACGCCTTTGCACTGACCGATAATTATGTGGCTTATGTACATTCATGCAAATTCATTTGACATAATGTAGATTCTAAAATTCCCGCCTAAAATTCTTCGACAAACAACATTTCGCTCTCCGGCATCTCGGTATATACATGCAAGGGTCGAACGTTTGCTGGAATTCGAAGCATGTCGAAACCTCTCGTCGCTAACGACTTCATTTACGACGAAATCCAATGCGGAGAACGCCATTCCTTTAATAGTGATCGTAAATCCGCAAATTTCTCTCGCGGTGGCATATTGAAGGTAGTAAGACTTTTAGTTTTATAGAAGTTCATCTATTATCGCAGCTCGGTAATTTTAACTGAATAAATGTTTGTTTGTAAAAGACTGCTTTATCTCTCTCTATATTAATTTTGCTAACCTAAAACTCGTCCCAAAGGACTGTGAGTTTTTATTTGTCGTATGAGACGAAAATTCTGACTATTTACAACGTTGGATGCATATAAAAATTAATAGTTTTAGGTTCAAGTATACGGGGTGTGTTGTCCGCAGTTCCATGCTATAAGCCTGTAAACCTAACGAAAAATACCATAAATATAGAGAAATTAAATCTGTGCTCGACTAATTATTTTTTAACAAGCATCCAAGCGCATCCCACATCGTGTCATTTGCAATCATTATAAATCTAGCCAATAACAATGAAGAACTTGTATGTTTGTACATTTACATAACTGAATATAACGTCGCAAACGTCCTTCAGTGCATGTCAACTACTTCAACATTATATATATTTACATATATCACTTATCTGCCGAGTGTATAAAAATGTAACTTTGGAATTTCTCAAGAAACCACATTGACCTCAAAGTAAATAAGATTTTAGTTCCCTAGGGCTAGAGCCTAGACTACATTTCCAATCGTATTCCAGCGGCCGGTTGCACAGGGTGTATCCAAAAAACATGAATATTCGATCTTTTGTGAGCGAATAGGAAGCGAATATTCATGAATATTTACTGTTGCGTTTGTTTATCCACCTTGTATAAAACTTTTAAAGCGGGTCATTTAGTATACAAATTATAGGATTTTAGAGACCCTATCATTGTATTGCAGTTCACTGAGGCAAAGCCGGTTTTCCACTGGGCGAATACCTCGATCAAGCGAAAATTTTTTTGCCTAATTTTCTTTTGAATTGTGACAAGTCAACGGAAGCGGATTTTGAATGACAAACTAGTATATGAATAACCTAGTGAAGCAACAAATTTGGATAGTGGCGACGAGAAATGTTTAGTGGGGGCTAATATTCATATTAACAGACTGTAAAAATACATATTATATAAAGGCATCAATGTATTCTAATTTGAACAGATGATATTATTTGCCAGGGTTATTAGGTCTGCTTCTCTTTAACCTGCATGCATTCTTCTGCCACAAGCACCCAATAAACAGTAACACAAACGTAGTAATGAATACTGCTTTCGGTCTTTCATTATTGTTGAAAGTCGTTTATAGTATTCTCCACATAAACTTTGTTATTTAGCACCTTGCTAATAGCATCTTGCAATACATTTCTATTGGCAATTAAAGACTTCCATATATTTTCTTAATCAAACTAGCAGTGAGATAAAGGCATAAATGTATTTTAATTTGAACAGCTGACATTATTCGCCAGGGTTATTAGGTCTGCTTCTCTTTAACCTGCATCCTTTTGGCACAAGCACCCAATAAACAGTAGCACATACGTAGTAATAAATAAACTATGAGACATACTACAAGAATAAGGAAGATAAAGACATCAAACATGTGCAATTTATACTGTGGTAAATCAATAGCTTCGCTTGTGAGATAAGAGGCTCCATCATGATGTAAAGCATGTTCGATCCAATCTGCACCTTCCTGACTTGGGCTTCGCTTTCTGTCTTTCATTATTGCAGAGAGTCTTTTGGTATTCTCCACGTACACCTTGTTACTCAACACCTGGTTGATAGCATCTCCCAATATTTTTCCATTGGCGATTATATCCGTCCATTGGATAACCACACCAAGTCCTTTATGTTGTATCAAGTCTGCCTGTCGGTGTTGGTCACCCATCATTGGTATGACAACCATTGGCACCCCATGGTACACACTTTCCTGATAGCTATTCAACCCACCATGGTTGACAAAAACCTTGGTGGATGAATGTCCTAATAAGTCGTTAAACGAAAACTCGTTTTTTGGAAACCATTGAATTATCTTGATATTTTCACCAATATTTTTCGGCATTTCACCAGAGTATTTCCATAAAACAGCAGCGGGAACCTGGCTCAATTCATCAGCGATAGTCTGAGCAAGGCTTGATGGATAGTTCGAGAAAATTGTACCAAATGAAACTATTACAACGACTTTATTTGCACTCATATACTTATCCAAATGCTCTGGAAGTCTCCGAGCAGGCTCCGGTAAAAGTGCACCGATGACTTTGATATTCGCGCCAAGAGGGCGCGACTGTTCGAGTGCAAAATCGTGTGGGACGAGTTCAATACCGTGCGTTCGGCGTGCGATTGTGGAGCTCGGGAATTTCGAGTTTGCTTTGCCGTACTTTTCCCAGAGATCGTCGATTTCAGATTTATAGTAGGTATGAAGATTCCAAAAGCAAGCACAGGTCACAAAACCTTTCAATCGGTTCATAAATGAAAATTTACTCTCGCTTGGCAAGTGTATTGAAGCTCCCAATGTCACATATACCGATGCCTGTGGATAATCAGATAGGTATACGCCAAGTAGATTAAAAAATCCTAGAATGGACACGTCTACGCGACTTACATTCAACATATCAGCAAGAATATGGCAACATTGGTTTGTATTGTCACACAGCACTAAATCAACGGATTTGAGTTCTGAAATCAAGCTTCCGTGTGTTAAAAGGTCCTCACAAGTCTGTCGAGTAATCTCCTGTATTTCTGCTGCCATCGTGGCCATAACTTCAAACAGTCGGAAAATGTTATTGCCGACATCTCCTAAGCTCGCGTAACGTAAAAACCAATCCGCGCTGTCCTTGTTGGTTTGAACATCAGCACATGAACATCATCGAAGGTTTCCTTTGCAAAATTCGGTAAAATGTGAGTGTATTTGTGGCCCCTTGTTTGGAGCTCTTTGCCAAGTTTCCATAACATTCTGTGATGACTGACATGGTTTAACGTTGCGAAGCCAACTATATGTGCACATTGTGTTCGCATGATGAACAAATGTACGCATATTAGGATTAGGCAAGGTACACGGAAAGACCGCGTGTACGCGTTATTCATAATGAAAACCTACACGAATTGACGAGGATTAACCGCACATATGTCTCCCTATTACGGTATGGTAATATGGGTATTAACGGGACGTATGTAAAGAGACGTATACAAAGAGACGTAAGTAAATTAAGTATGTTCTTAACATTGAAATGGCAAATGGACGTTGGTCATACTACGGAAACAAAGCCATATAGGCATGACCCGTTACACCATACCGGTTTCGCTAGTCACGACGTCTTCGTTTGCCCTCGAATACAACATTTTGCAGCAAATGCCTATTGGTGTAACAGATTTGGTATACATTTCTTTGTGTCTCCGGCATTTACAACTTCATAGCTTTTCATTTATTCGCAGAATTTGACGAAATGTGATTAAATAACAAGTGGTACTTGAACATTATATATATTACATATATCACTGATCTGCCGAGTGTATAAAAATGTAACTTTGGAATTTCGCAAGAACCCACATTGACCTCAAAGTACATAAGATTTTAGTTCCCTAGGCCTAAAAAGCCTAGACTACATTTCCAATCGTATTCCAGCGGCCGGTTGCACAGGGTGTATCCAAAAAACATGAATATTCGATCTTTTGTGAGCGAATAGGAAGCGAATATTCATGAATATTTACTGTTGCGTTTGTTTATCCACCTTGTATAAAACTTTTAAAGCGGGTCATTAAGTATACAAATTATAGGATTTTAGAGACCCTATCACTGTATTGCAGTTCACTGAAGCAAAGGCGGTTTTCCACTGGGCGAATACATCGATCAAGCGAAATTTTTTTGCCTAATTTTCTTTTGAATTGTGACAAGTCAACGGAAGCGGATTTTGAATGACAAACTAGTATATGAATAACCTAGTGAAGCAACAAATTTGGATAGTGGCGACGAGAAATGTTTAGTGGGGGCTAATATTCATATTAACAGACTGTAAAAATACATATTATATAAAGGCATCAATGTATTCTAATTTGAACAGACGAGATTATTTGCCAGGGTTATTAGGTCTGCTTCTCCTTAACCTGCATCCTTCTGCCACAAGCACCCAATAAACAGTAACACAAACGTAGTAATGAATAAACTAGGAGACATGCTACAAGAGTCAGGAAGATACAGACATCAAACATGTGTAATTTATACTGTGGTAAATCAATAGCTTCGCTTATGAGATGAGGGGCCCCATCATGATGTAAAGCATATTCGATCCAATCTGCACCTTCCTGGCTTGGGCTCTGCTTTCTGTCTTTTATTATTGTTGAAAGTCGTTTAGTATTCTCCACATAAACTTTGTTATTTAGCACCTTGCTAATAGCATCTTGCAATACATTTCTATTGGCAATTAAAGACTTCCATTTGACAGCAACACCAAGCTCTTTATGTTGTACCAAATTTGCCTGTCGGTATTGGTCACCCATCATTGGTATGACAACCATTGGCACCCCATGGTACACACTTTCCTGATAGCCATTCAACCCACCATGGGTGACAAAAACCTTGGTGGATGAATGCCCTAATGTTTCGTCGGAACCAAGACGACCGGTTAGCAAGTAATCTCAGACATTAAACCAAAGAAGTCTCGCAAATCGCATTATAAATTATATAATAACAATTCGATCTAAATAGAGCAAATTAATACAAAGAAATATTAAAGTAAACATGCATATAAGCCTATAAATGTTCGCACGTGTGGCGTATAAATTACCCATACAATGCATAAATTCTGCGTAAACAAACTAGAATATAAAGTCAATGTCTTACTTCTGTGGCGAGATCCTTTAGCTGTCTATTTCATCGTTTATCGTTCAGGTTAGCCCGTCTTTCTTTCATTTACTTATTTAACAAAACATGCGTTATATTTACACCTTTTCCGTCTCGCTGTGCGTCTATATGCTAATGCTATGATTGCTATTTGATACCTAATATTGTCATCATAGTTTCAAAGTTCAATTATAATGAGTTCCATTCGTGTCTACGCACGTGTATATAAACTGTCAATCCACTCTCCCCCCCGATGAGGACTCTTCCTCATCACTTAATGTTACTAATTGTGAGTTACTTATCTTCATATCCTTCTGCAGGGTACAGTACTGCGACTTTTGTAATAGGTCTTTCGTAGTGCGATGTGGATGTCTTCACCTTAACGTACGAATTCGTCCGTCATTTCCAGGATATACATTAACAATTCTGCCCGTAGTCCAGTTTCCACGAATCGCATTCGTATCTTGAACCACGACGATGTCATCCACTCGTACATTTCTTTTTTCAGTAGTCCATTTCTTTCTGGGAACTAAGGTGGGAAATACATCTCTGCTCCAACGCTTCCAAAAACTATCGATGATCTTCTGGACAAATTCAACACGATGTTGAGGATTCTTCGTTTCTCTGAATGGCCCTTGTGGTACCATTGTTGATGCTCGACCAAGTAAAATGTCGTTTGGACAAAGGAAAGAACCGTCATCTGGATCATTGGGGATCCTTCCAATAGGACGCTGATTAATCAGGTTACTAACTTCCAGCAAGCATGTGTACAGCTCGAACGGAGCCAAAATTTGTTCACCAATCGCGATCTTTAATGCTTTCTTCGAACTCTGACAAGAGCCTCAGCACAACCGTTATGATGTGGTGCTGCAGGAGTAATAAATCTCCACTCCATTCCTTTCTCGGCGCTGAATTCCTTCAACTCTTTCTCGTTCCATCCTTCTATCATTTCTCGGAGTTCACGTTGAGCTCCCACCAGCTGCGTCCCGTTGTCACTGATCATCAGAGCCGGTTGTCCACGGATTGCGAAAAATCGACGTAAGGTTTGCAAGAATTCCATAGCGGAATAGTCCACTGCGATTTCCAGGTGTACGGCACGAGTATTCAGACATGTAAACAGTACGCCATAGTGTTTGGTTGTTTGTTTCGGCCAATTTTAACTTGGTAAGGACCGAAGTAATCGCATGCCGTGCGATGAAAGGGTGGTGTGAATGGCTCCAGTCGGGTAATTGGTAGGTCTGACATGAACTGCTCCTCGGTTTTGGCTTGGATTCGGCGACAACATACGCATCGGAACTTTATTGACTTGGCAAGATCATGACATCGGATAATCCAAAACTTTTTCTTGATCTTTGCAACGGTTGTTGCAACTCCTGAGTGGCCGTTTCGATGGAAGTTACGAGTGATCAGCAGGGATATCCAGTGTTCACGTGGGAGTAAAACTGGATGTTTGGCATCGTACGAGATTACGGCTTCGCTTACTCGACCTCCGACTCTGATAACTCCGTTGTCATCGGTAAACGGGGTGAGTCCTTTCAGTTCTCCCTTTTTCAGGCGATCATGAAGTGACTTCTGACTTTGTTTGACCCAATACAACTCGGCATCTTCTAACTCCTTTGCTGAGATTGATCTATCATCTGAGGTGTCTTTCGGTCGGGTCGTTTCTGTGTTGTCTTTGTTTTGATGCTTGTTTCGTAGCGTGTTGATGAACCGTAACACATAGGCTGTGACTCGGATAAGTTTCCCCCAACTGGAAAACTTCTTGCACGGAATGACTTCTGGCGATTGGGTTACTTGAAAGACAGGTTGAACTTTTCGACGTTCAGACTGATCGATATCCACGCTTTTAGTGATGGTAGCAGAAGACGACTCGCTCGGCCATTCTTCCTCCGGTAACTTCAGAAACTCGGGGCCATACTTCCATCTGCCTGTCAGTTGCAGAGCAGGTATTCCTCGCGACACATCATCAGCGACATTTAGCTCTCCAGGAACGTGTCTCCACTGATCTGGTTCAGACTTGCTCTGGATTTCGGCAATTCGGGCTGAAACGAACGGCTTAAACTCTCTGGGTTGGTTACGGATCCATGAAAGAACAATGTGGCTGTCAGAGAAGAAAATTATCTTCACAAACTTCATTCGAGACTCTTCGAGAATAGAACAACATAATCGTGTCGCCAGGACAGCTGCTTGTAGCTCTAAACGAGGTATGGTCAGCGACTTCAGTGGGGCTACTCTTGACTTTGCTGCGATGAACCTGGTTACAAAGGTGTTGTTTTCTGTCTCCCATCTGATGTAAGCACATGCTCCGAAGGCTTCAATCGATGCGTCCGAGAAAATGCATAGTACTGGCGCTCCGATCACGGAATCTGGCGTAAGAGACCTTTCGAAGGTGACGTTGTTCAGGTCGTTCATCTCTTGGAAGAATCGTATCCACGTTATTTGGAGATTCGGCGGCAATTCATCATCCCATTGTAGTCCTTCTAACCACAGTTTTTGCATCTCTATTTTGGCGCGAATCAGGAAAGCTGCAGCTACTCCTAGAGGATCGTAGATCCGAGCTACTTGGCTTAGTATTGCTCTCTTCGTAAGTTTAACTAGTTCAGGAGGAATCACTTTGAACCCAAAAACGTCGTCGTGGTGGTTCCAGACAGTTCCCAAAACTTTCTCTTCAACTGGGCCTTGTAGGAGCTTTAATTCCAATTCACTTTTTTCAATAACGCTTTCATCATTCTTCTTTAATGACCGGTTTGAGAGCCAACACTTCACGTTAAAACCACCGTTGCGAAGGATTTCGTCAATCTCTGCTGTTATTTTTCTTGCTTGATTTTCAGAATGGACCGAATCGCATATGTCGTCCATGTAAGTATTCTTCTTTAAGACTTCAGCAGCTGCAGGGTAGCGTTTTTCTCCTTCTTCAGCAGTCTTTTGCAGCGCGGTCTGTGCCATGGCTGGGGCTGGTTTGTCACCAAATGTCAAGACTGTTTTGACATAAACATCAGGTTCTCGATCCGTATCCATGTTTCTCCACAGGTATCGGTGAACATGTTGATCTCTTTCCGGGATTAGGATTCTGTGATACATCTTGGATATATCCGCGTTGATAGCCACTTCATTTTCTCGAAATCGTAGGAGAACTCCAAACAGATTATTTAGTAAATCGGGTCCTTTCATCCAGTAATCATTTAAGCGGTGCCCTTTATACGATGCTGAGGAATTGAAAACAATTCGGATGGGGGTGCTCTTCTTCTCGGGTCTGACTACCTCATGGTGGGATATGTAGTGGGTTGGTCCCTTGTATGACTTTAATTCTTCACTTGATAATTTTCGAGAGAAGTTCATTTCACTCATTTCCCTCATCTGCTTGTCATACGCTTCTGCATGATCTGGGTTCTTGGCTAATCGACGCTCGGTTGTTTCCAATTTCTTCTCCGCTTGGCTTCTGTTATCCGGTAATTCAGATGCATCTTTGACCCAGGGGTATGAAACTAACCATTTATTACCAATCTTTTTGCAGGATTGTTCTATAATCTTGGCTTCGTAGGCTTCAACTGGACTTAACTTCTTGCTTTCACAAGAACACATATTCCCTTCCACGCCCATTGATTCGGTGGTCCAAAAGTCGGTCATATCGATGGGATTTGAACACTTGACATGGTAGACTTGACTGACGTCACACTTTTCAGACGTGGCTCCAAAGACAACCCATCCCAATGGCGAATATCTTGCAACAAGATTACCAGCTTCTTTTGTCTCACCAGTGTGCAACTTCGGTTGATCAATTCCCAACAGGACATCTATTGGACCATTCTCTCTTCGTAATTTCTCTCTTTCAAGGTTGAAAGCTTCAGCTATGCCATCAAGTTTCATTCCGGAAATATCACCACTGATACTTGGGATTCCCACAGCTGCAATTGTGTGGATGGACTGGTTCTCGAGGGATCGAATTTGGAATCGATACATCTTTGTTGACATCTCATTTTCTTCTCCTCCAACTTTCGCCATTGTTACTGTGACACTCTTGCCTTTGAGACCCAGCTCCTCAGCGACTGATGTCCGTATTAAACTGATTTGAGCACCAGTGTCTAGTAACATATTAGCCTGTTTCTTGACCTTCTGTGGTCCCAGGATTTCTGCCTGAATAGTCGGTAACATAGTCTCTCCGCTAGTAGTAACAGATGACACAGCAGATATGTTTAAAATATGCAATAGTGGATGATGGTAATGCTTGCACTGAACTCCGCTGATGGTCTCGCTGCACTGGCGCCTTCGAGAGCAGGTTGACATGTTGTGACCACGACCAGCTCGCTTCAGGCAGCTATAACAGGCATGGTTCTCCTTCACAACTTTCAGGCGGTCGCTAGCACTCTGGGCAAGGAACTTTTGGCATTGGTCGGTCCAATGTTCAGACGTTTTGCAGAACCAGCACTTATGGTTTGTTGGCTTCCCATCTTCTTTTCCAGTAACATGTCCAACATGCTTGGGTGACTGCCATGAGCTTCTTAATGGTGCCGTTGCTCTCATTCTCGACTTCATCTCACTTGTCATCCAGGAAATTAACGACTCCAATGTGGCTTGACTCTTTGAACTCTCCAAATAGCGTGACCAGACTTTGCGATCGTCGGTAAACATTTTCTGTTCAATGATAGCCAGCATGTGGTTGTTATCCATGTCATTCTCCCGTCCTACTTCTCTAAGGGTGTTGAAACTCCGCTTTATTAAATGGACCAAGTCGCAAAACCGGGCATCTTCTCCGTCCTTTATTGGCTTAAACTTGGAGATATCGTGAGTGATGATGTCAGCAACAAATCGTGGATCTCCATACACGGAATCGAGATATTCCCATGCGGCATCATAGTCTTGACCAATTCCCTTGATCATTTCCAGCGGTTTTCCTTGGAGACTAGACCTCAGAATGGTTATTGCATCACGTTTACTGTATCTATTTTCCACCAAGTGCTTAAAGTCCGCTCTAAAAGTTCCAAATTCTCTGACGTCACCAGTGAATTTTGGCATCTTTGGCTTCTCAATTCGAAATAGGCTTTCTCCTTTGCTTATATGAGTTGCTGTCTCCGCGGTGTTCTCAGTTGTGTTGAACGATGAATCATTAATAGATGTGCTGGGTTGTACAGGATGACTTTGGGTTTCTTGAGCTACTGGTGCTGATATCTGGTTGTCTTGATTTTCTTCATTCGGTATCGATGCATGACTTTCTTCGCCGGCCGGGATTTCGTTAATTTGTTCTTCATTCGACAAGTTCTCTGCGGGAGTATTTACGCTTCCGGTTTCGACAGTATTTTGTTTCATCTCTGATATTTTCGTCTGTTGCTTTATATAATCTTGCGCGTCAATTTTTAAGCGCAGAAAGGTTTCCTGGCATTGTTCAATATATCGTTCTTCCCCTCATTGAACTGTTCGTCATCTTCGATTAGCATTGTCACTTCTTCGTGTTTGGCTTCCAGGTCGGCAAATGCGTGTTCATAATTATCAAGCGCCCTTTGAACCTCATCGGTCGAACGTTTCCCCTCGATTTGGACTATTATAACTTTCCCGAGCCGTGTTAATGCTGCTTTGCCGTTTCGTCGTTTCATCTTAGCTTTCTTAAAATCGTCGCAATTGCCGTCTTTCGATGTCATATTTTCCATTGTCGTTTTACAGTATAATTCGTCTCAAATTCCTTCGAACCGTGGTTAGCAAGAAATCGAATAGTGTTTCGTCGGAACCAAGACGACCGGTTAGCAAGTAATCTCAGACATTAAACCAAAGAAGTCTCGCAAATCGCATTATAAATTATATAATAACAATTCGATCTAAATAGAGCAAATTAATACAAAGAAATATTAAAGTAAACATGCATATAAGCCTATAAATGTTCGCACGTGTGGCGTATAAATTACCCATACAATGCATAAATTCTGCGTAAACAAACTAGAATATAAAGTCAATGTCTTACTTCTGTGGCGAGATCCTTTAGCTGTCTATTTCATCGTTTATCGTTCAGGTTAGCCCGTCTTTCTTTCATTTACTTATTTAACAAAACATGCGTTATATTTACACCTTTTCCGTCTCGCTGTGCGTCTATATGCTAATGCTATGATTGCTATTTGATACCTAATATTGTCATCATAGTTTCAAAGTTCAATTATAATGAGTTCCATTCGTGTCTACGCACGTGTATATAAACTGTCAATCCACCTAATAAGTCGTTGAACGAAAACTCGTTTTTTGGAAACCATTGAATTATCTTGATATTTTTACCAATATTTTTTGGCATTACACCAGAGTATTTCCATAAAACAGCAGCACGAACCTGGCTCAATTCATCAGCGATAGTTTGAGCAAGGCTTGATGGATAGTGTGAAAAAATTGTACCAAATGAAACTATTACAACGACCCTATTTTCATTCATAAACTTATCTAAATACTCGGGAAGTCTCCGAGCAGGCTCCGGTGAAAGTGCACCGATGACTTTGATATTCGCACCAAGAGGGCGAGACTGTTCAAGTGCAAAGTCATGTGGGATGAGTGCAATACCGTGCACTCTGCGTGCGTCTTCTGCGCGCGTAAAATTCGAGTTCGCTTTTCCGTGCTTTTCCCAGAGATCTTCTAGTTTAGAACTGGCAAAAAAGCTCCAAAAGCCTGTACAAGTCAAAAAACCTTTCAAACGGTTTATGAATGAAAGTTTGCTTGCCTTTGGCAATAATAGTGAAGCTTCTAGGGTGATATATATGGATGCTTGAGGATAATCGAACAAGTATACACCATGTGTACTTGCAAATCCTACGGTAGAGACGTCAACGCGACTTACATTCAACATATCAGCCAGAATATAGCAACATTCATTTGCCACATCACACAGCACTAAATCAACGGATGATTTGAGATCCACTATCAAGCGTTCGTGTTTCAAAAGATCCTCACAGAATTGCCGATAGAACCGCCAGCGTTCTGGAACTACTGTAGTCAGTGCTTCGATTAATGCGAAGATGTCTTTGCCTACGTCGCCAAAGGTTGATAAATTCAGATACCAATCCAGAATTTCCTTGCTGGTCACCGATGAATTGAACATCTTCACGTCAACGTCATCGTAGGTTTCCTTTGCAAAATTTGGTAAAATGTGTGTATATTTGTGCCCCCTTGTTTGGAGCTCTTTGCCAAGTTTCCACAACATTCTGTGATGACTTACATAGTTCATCGATGCAAAGCCAACTATATGTCCACATTGCGCTTGCTTGACCAAAAATAGGCATAAAAGAATAAGGTAAATTATAAGAAATGGCAGTGTGTTCGTTCGCTCCATTCTGAGAATTTTCCCAGTGTTTCCACCAGTGTTTCCACAACACACTTTTCAAACTTCTATAATTTCGTCAATAATTTCAAATGATGGGATGTGCTCTATCTTAATCTCGAAAAACCGTCTCAGACTAGGTTTGCACGGATTGTCTTTGGATTAGTCTGAAAACGGTGTAAAAGGTATCAAAACGGAGTTGCGTTTACACTGCACCGAAGCGGATATGTTACGCGGATTTCTTCGAAAACGTCCAGCTTCTGCCACACTTTCTAATGAACGCAATCTGCATTCGTTTCGGAAAACGTCCAGCCTCAAAGTTGGAAAACGTCCAGCCTCCTTCGGTAAAGGTTTAACTTTAACACACCCCTCGGTGCGTAAAAACCTTACACTATACTAGGTTTCTATTGGGAAAACGCTTCAACATTAACGATTCGTTCAACCAACATGGAAGTGAAATTTCTATATACGCGAATATGGAGTAAGCACACACAAGTTAATGACTGACAATCGTGACTGTCTGTATGAAACGTACCTTATTCGGGATTTTTAGTTTTTTTGCTGACGTTGCAAACATTAGAAAATGACGTAATGTTTTGATCGAGAAGACAACAAATATGGCGGCCATCACGGTACCGCAAAACATCGATCCCGCTTCGAAACTTCGTAATTTGGGTAAATTAGGCTCAGCCGTTTCTGTTGAGAATGATGTGCCGGCAAGAAGATATTTAAGATCCGGTTTAGAGATGGAAAGAATGGTAAAACTGATAAGCAATTTTTGTATTCTTATTATTGTAGCATTTTATTGCTTACAATGTTTTAATAATAATTATAAACAGTGGTTGAAGTTTGTTCGTTTAAATGTGTCGCCAGTTTGTTCACTAATTCTGGTACTATAACGATAAACTTTAGCTTTCGTGGTAAAGTTTAAGAGAGATAGTGAAATGATGTGCTAGATTTTCGGCAAATGATATTGGTTGTCAAGTTGACAACGATTCTTCATAATACTTCATACAGAATTTATTGCAACATTATATTAAATACTAATATAAATCTCGATTTCTCACTTTAGGCGAATATTTACTTGGAGGAAGGGAATCTTGAACATGCTTTTATTTTGTACACCAAATTAATAACGTGAGTTTGTACAAAGTCTTGGGATATAAAGTAAAAGTGTTGTACATTAGAACAGTTTCAATTGTGAATTTATTTGTAATATTTATTTGTTACAAATAATATATTTGAAATAAAAAGCCTTGAATCTGACCCTAAGCTCCAACGTTGCAACTATGTATATACTGTACAATTTATTTTTATTGGTCGTGTTTTGTAGATTGTTGGTAGAGAAACTACCACACCATTCTCAGTATAAGCAAATAACAACTGCCAGCATAGCTGATGGGAAAAAGGTACTATGATCAGATTCCACAGATATATACCAGGGACTATAACTGGATCACACATCTACAGTGATTGTGAATAAACTAAGTCACATATATAAATCTAAATATATATATCATTTGCTTTTGTCAAGATGTCTAAGATAGAGTGTTAATAATTGGTGTCTGGTATTGCAGTAGACAATATATATAATAGTAATACAGTATTTCAAAGTATATAGTACATACATGATACGTTACTGGTATACAATCAATTTTATGTGGACTAAGTACTAATTAAGCTACCATACAATATTGCATGAACTGAAACTGCATGGTGGTTTACAGAGAGTTAATAGAGCGTTTAAAAGAGCTGAGGAACTAAAGGAAATCTTGAAAAAACGATATGGAGAAGAGCTAGAAATCTGGAAAGTGAAGGAAGCTAAACGGGTAATTGCTTTTGATTTCAGTTAAGTGAAAAGAGAGTAAGATTGATATATGTTATGTTAACCAGTGGGCTAATTTCTATTAAAGTACTGAAATGTTCTGTTTAGATACAATTGGAAAAAGAAAGAGAGGAACATGCCAGACTTCTCCAACAAGAAAAGGAACATGCTGCACAACAGGAGTTAGAACGGCAAAAACAATTTGAGCAACAAAAAGATGAAGAGAGAAAACAAAGCGCACAGGTGGCAAAAAATAACTTACCTACGGTCATGCCTAGCGCACCTCCGCTCGAAGTTAAAGATTCTGGAAAAAGTTCAAACACAACCAGTAAGGTGTATTCAAGCCTAAATGATGACTTGTCGCAAGTTCAGACATCTGAAATTGAAAGGTGATCCACAATACTTTTAAAATCCTATAGAGTGCAATACGTCACAAACATTAAAGAAATACCCTATTTTAACTTCCTATGCATTAATATTCATCAAGTAAGATGTAGAAAAGAAACCACTTAAGATCTTGAATATACGTGCTAAACGTTTTTCTTTTTTTACTGATATCTTGATCAGTTTTAATCTGCTCTCTCCAGCATTTCTGTAAACTCGGAAGTTGTTCTAAATTCTTAAGTTCGTTATTACAATCGATAATTACGTCACAACATTATCGTTTCAAATTTACTTCAACACAAATTGCATGAAAAATATTTTTTGTTTCGACCAATAAATGTGAAAATAAGCCGTAACACTAAAACAAGGCTATCAGGCCACGACCAGGAGCCTCGTTCTCGAGTAATGGCTAATTTCCACACTGATTTGTCAAAATGAGAAATTCTTTTTCATGCATGTGTTGAAGAAGGATGTTTTGCATCTTGCACCTGGCTAATGAGAGTAAAACTTGAAGCCCATCTCAGTTAAGGTGATCCTAAATTTAAATCGATAATTTTGTGACGTAATTATCGAAAGGGTCTATTGGTTCAGAAATCAAAAGGATCTAAAGAAGTGCATTGTGAATTTTTGAGCTTTGTCACAAACTTGCGAATTTTCGAAATTCCAAGTATTTGTGCGTAAAGTTTGACTGTGAAAACTTATCAACTTTCGCCTGGCTACTTTGACAGGGGCTTAACAATGGAATATTTCTTTTTTAGAACTATTCCTTCTATTGATAGAACTACAAAACCAAGCTGGTTAGGTTGGTTTTATTTCCCACGTTATTTCAAACGATTTCTACTATCTATATATCGCCATTTCCTATGATGTTGAGAATGGAAGTTTTTACACTTTTTATAATCTGCACTCTGGTGGTATGTAAAATGGAGGAAACGCTCGGTACACTGCAGGAAAGACCGTCTTACAGTCTCGTTTATCGAGCCCACGATCGTTGACTCGAGGAACGAGGTTGACTGTTTCGGCTACTGTAGAGAAATTTTAGAAAGCATAGTAAGGATTTTTGAGGGAGCTTTTAAAAATAGTTTGAGAAAAGCGCATTTTTATTACTTCTTGTAGATTTCGACAGCGGTTTGCGAACTGTAAACGTCCCAACGGAATTAATGAGGAAATTTATTGATGTTGCATCGCCAAATACCCGTCAGAATCGGGAAACCTGTGGGATATTAGCTGGCAAATTGGTAAGATTAAAACTAAATTGAAGCTACCCTCGAGGCTCCCCCTTCCTAGGTTGTCGCGGTTAACTGGTCCGGCCGAGTACCCGGGCGTTATATTAGAATATATCCGGCCGAGTACCCGGGCATGAAAGATCGGATTCAGCTGCTAATATGGATATCTGTGCCCTTCGCACGCCAGGATATCTATATTACGAGCTGAACGCGATATATATCCCGGTACACGTGTACAATTTGTCTACTCGCCTTCATTTAGAGCCACCATGCGTTCTATATATCTCATCTGGTCATTCCAAAGCAAACGTCAACGTCCGACTCATGTACGACACTCGGTGAAGAAGATATATTCACATACCTAGATGCGCATAATTTGAACACGCTTGGCTGGATTCACGTAAGTGCATAATCATTACTCAAAGAGAAAATGGCTTAACTGCCTCCTGTGAGTACAACAAATATTCGTGTACTTACATTTAGACTCATCCCTCTCAAACGGCGTTCATGTCCAGTATCGACCTTCACACGCACTGTTCATATCAACAAATGCTGCCTGAAGCTGTTGCAATCGTCTGTGCTCCAAAACACTCACAGTAAGTTGAATATCTTGTTCCCAACTCGTTTTATAGCTCGTGTGGGTGTCACTGAACTGTAATAACAACTGGAGCGATACGTGCCACATTTTCCCGAATATTGAATATTTAAAACTGAATATTTTGTCTTAAACGTTTAACTGTGGAGAAACAATTGTAAGGTCGCTTCTTTATCAAAATATTTCGCACTTTCTTCAGGTGCCAATTTAGTACTAGCATACTGAAAAATAAGGGGAAATTTGACAGTTAATATGCATTTCCATGCGTTAAGATAAGTTTATGCGCACAACCAAATTCAGTTCCGAGGGCCTACACTTCGCAGTTGCCCTTTTCGCTACAGGTCCCTTTTTGGTCCAAGATATACAATGTCATCAAAATTTTGTGTTTATTCCTGTTGGTGACTGATTCCATCGACAGAAACGTTGCATGGAGTGATGTATATCTCTGAACCACGACTGAAAAGTCTTGTTTTCGGCTCTTGACTTTAGAATCGGAATGTACTCCCTCACGAGGGAATATGGTTTGAAATTTATCCGCGCGTGTAAACAAGAAGGATTCCATCCCCATCCCAAGGAACCGCCGATATACGAGGTAAAATGAAATGTCACAGTCAGTAGAGACTCGGCTAAGTTTCAGACTTCCTTTTAAGCTTAGGCCTGTTCCAGACGTCGAATTAAACGTAAAAGACTTTTGTTCATTAACATTAGGTTCTGCACATGAAAAGTTCGACGTCTGAAACGGAGCTTAGTTCATGCTTGTCGACATCTTATTATAAACAATTGATGTCTTGCATCATAAAACATCATCCAATTAGCCTTTTCCCAAAAGAGGCCACAGTGCATACTGGGATTGTTTAGAGGGAAAAAAATACGACAACAGGCGTCAAATATATCAAAAGTTAAAAGTAATTACTATCAATTTCAACTAACTACATTGTAAAAAAATGAAATATCTCCATTTTACACCAAACATTTAATTTAAATGTGTGTTGCCATATTTTTTTTTCCTACCAAAACGGAATTTGCGCGACTAGTTCCGGGACTTTGGGAAAGGGCTAATAGCATCACCTCGCCAAACACACAGCCATATACTGATATATTTTAAAAGTAAAATATCAAATAGCAATGGACGACTTGCGCTTTAGACTAATTTTTGATCGAAGTAACTAGAAGGAAATAAATCACCACAGCTAGAAAGATCTTACTTAAATTAGTGCAAATGCAATGTTTGGCTGCGAAATTTTGTAAAATACGGAAAATATAGCCATGCGAAGTTGGCATATTTTGTATACTTTTGTATTACATGCGGAAACTCCCGGCCGTAATACAAAAATATACAAAATTCGTCAACTTCGCATGGCTATATTTTCCGTAATTTACATAAACTCCCAGCCAAACTTGGCAGTTTTACTAATTTTAGTAAGCTCTTTTGAAAATATCCTTTTTATCGCCGAAAATATAAATCATTCCATTGCATTGTGATGAGAAAACAATTTAGAAATATTTGACATCAATTTGACTTACTTCCTGTTGATTTCGAGTTTTGTTCTCAGCATGCCGTCATATTTTCGTCAAAATAGGTGTAATTATTCTCTCTAACCTGAAAGATGTCAATATCGATATCAATGAACATCTTTTCTCCCGAAAAGTAAATTTCATAAAGCAATCTTTCGGAAATAAATGCTCATCAAAAGTTACTCGATCCTAATTTAATCTATGTGTTTTGGCGGGGAGCAGCAAAAACCCAGCCAGCCTCGTTCCCAGGGTCTTTACTCGTGGCGGGGACAAGGCCGCCAGTGTCTGTCTAAATGTATTTGTACTCTTCCTTCAGGAAAGTGGTCATATCAAGTTAGATGCGAACATGTCAGCCATAGTAGCCGATTTACGGTGAATCAATTGAATGGTAATAAACTACTAAGGAAAAATATACTTCTATGACGAAATAAACTAACATACCCCGACAAAATATCAACTGTCCACAGGAAGATCGACAAGGACAATTTGACGAAAGAAAAGTGAGAAAGTCATCCCTTCGAAGAGATTCTCGAAGAGGCCACTCATTTTATACTCTTGTTTGTAACCAGACACTCTTGTGCTTCGTCTCAATTCAGACTAGTCCCTAGTTCTCTTTTGCGCGCTTTGTATTCTTCTGGCTTCTTTTCACTCCCTGCACAATTTCCAGCGCGTTAGACAGACCTGACACAAGGCTGGTCCCGATTGGTTTACTCTTTGACTTGTCTGCCCGACTCTGCCACTCAATCTGTCTTACTGTCTCAATCCGTATAGGCCTAATATATACGAGCCACAAATACACTGTACATTTGTAGCGGGTTGAAGGGGACAGTAAGAAGGCTTTACTATATAGTTAAAACATCACCTTAATATGCCGTTATCCTGATCAGACTTTATCGATTTTAAGATAAAGAATAATTAAAACCACATTTTGAAACAATGACAGGTCCATGCATTGCGAATTATGCAACGAAAAATTTTGTTCAATCGGAATAGTTTGCGTCGACAGCGTCGTGCATGAAAAGAAGGATTTGGAATTCTGTCGTGATATTTAGCCCTGATTTTTATCTTTATCCTGCGTGGAACACCATTCTTCGCAAGTGATTTAACATTTTGTAATTTGAATATTAATATGGTATGGGTGACCTGTCAGGCATTAGGGAATACTACAACTCGTTTGCGCATATATATACTGTAGTTAATATAGGGGGAAGTTGAGGAATATTTAGCACTTTAGCCAAGCGAAAGGAAGTCCTAATCGTCAAACTAAACGACCGAAAAAGAGCAAAATACAGGAAAGCAAGTAAGTTGGGATGTTGTGAACCACAATATTTAAAACTAGAGGGGGCAAGGCACGCTAAGGCCGGTTTTCCACCAACGATAATATTCGCGCGAAGCGACATTCAGTTAAATTTTATTCGCTTTCAAGTGGAATGGCTCAAATACAAATAGCACATGTGGAATATATCTAAAGTAAATACTTCGTTGGGAGAATGTGTTTTTCTAATTTTTTGACACGGACCAGTAGTAGTAGAGCATGATGTGGGCTTTATCAACGGGCTACCAATCTTCCACAAAACATGTATATTTTGCGGAGTCTTGGTCATGTTTTGAACTACCTCAATTACCTTAAGGCCTATACAGTTATAGATTATACGATTACTTGTGTACAGTTTTCATTCTGACGAATGCTAAACAGGGTCTATGCCAAAAACGTTTTCATTTTTTTGAAGAACAGAATTTAAAATGTTACGTTTAATATGTTTCACATACGCCAGGGTAAGAATCCTATACGATAAGTCACCTTTATAATTAGCTTCAGCAGAAGCGGATGTCTCGCATAATATTAGCCGTTTAAAGTTTAACAGAAAAGGTCATGCATCAATATGAGTACCGTGCGTATATATAAGTGGAATTATAATCTTATATTTTGTAATAAAACAATCGAGTTATATAAAAAGTTAACCAAAAACAAAGGATCATTTGTTGTTTCATAAAGAACAGAGACCTTTTCAAGAAGGGAAATAATGTGACTCAGGTATATATATGAATTAATATTGCGATGTTGCTACTTTGAGTAACCAACTGAGCAAGCTAAAAAGTTAGTTGATGACGGTGGGAATTGAATCTTGCTTGTCCAATGCTCTTTCAACTGAGCTACCAGGTCAAGACTGTTCTAGTATCGAATTCCTTTCTCATCTAGGAACTCAATACAGTTCCTTTCATATATCTGTGCGTCTTAAAGTGATAGTGATGATGCGTGTAGATGACTCAGGGATATGAATTAATATTGTGATTCCGGAGTAACCAACTGAGTAAGCTGAATTTAGCTTGACCACCGTGGAAATCGAAACCGGGACATCAAAATATGAATTTCTATACCTGAGTCACACGCATCATCACTAATTCACTTTAAAACGCACAGATATAGAAAGGACTAGATTGAGTTCCGAAATATCACATATTCGAACCGTCTTATAATAGCTTAGTTGAATCATTTGCAACATAGCAACATCACAGTATCACGACTTGCCTTATCAAGGAATTGTACTTCATTTCCAGTTGGCCGCGTTACAGTCTTATCGGGCGAAATGATTGGGCGACTCCATTTGATGATTAAATGTGGTTTGGTGGTATTATGCCTTGGGAAATACAGTATTGTTTTTGATAAACAGACATTTAGTCATGTGAATGGTAGGTTTAGTATTCAAGCTTCGGGGGCTTAACTGCAGTGTAACCTAATTCTACTAAGATCTGTCCCCGATTTGCACTATGACGTACAAATCTATGCATCTGTATGTTAAATACTTCATACTTCAGTATTTCAACGCGGAATGCTTCCTAGGTTAATTATGATACATAGAAATCACTTAAAAAGACAATGATATAACGACAATGCATATGATTGAATCACTATTGAATATTGATATGGAAATCAAGCAAACAGGCTTAATGAATACACCTATTGCGAAACTTCACTAAATATATAATAAAGCCGGAATTTTGACTGCACTTCCGTTATCAAGTTCCTTGGATCTGTAGCAAATATTAGAATGACTTTCATCTAAATACCACTCTTTGAAGGTATACATTTCAGCTTCTATTCGGTAAATCTCTTGGAGACTATTTAGTAGACAGTTTATGTGCGGTAAAACTTGATGGTTTTGCGATATTGATGCCCCTTCCCAGAGTCCATATAGAGCCTGGTCTGAAAACACAGCCGTCGTACACATGTCATTTTGCATAAACATGAACAAAAAGACAAAAGCAAGACTTTAGTGGAAGGTCAAGACAGCATGCCTACTAACTGTATCCTTATGCAATCAGTTCAGGCATCTGCTATCCAAAAAAGTGAAACAGTTTCATGTCTTGTAACGGATATGTTTATATACGCCGTTCTTTCATTTTTATTTTTCCATAGATTCCACTGAGCAATCATGGGATACATTAAATTATCCCCACGAAGTAAGATTGTGTATGCACGATCTTCCAGTTGTCCCCAAGGAACCTTTGATTTTGAACAGCACCTTTAATGCCACCGTCGAGCGGGGCATCCTTTTGGAAATCTACCGATTGACCAATGGGCTGAATTGGACGAATAGTTCAGGCTGGGGAGGTTCAGGCTCTCATTGCCAGTGGTATGGAGTCGGGTGCAGTAATATAACAAATGGACGTGTCACAGTTTTGACTCTTGAGGCCAACAGACTACAAGGCACACTTCCTTCGACGCTATGGATGCTGAGAGATTTGCAAGGACTTTGTTTGGATGCAAACCCTGGGCTCTACGGAAAAATGGAGGTTAGTAAGTTTAGAAGAAAGTAAGAAAGTTCATCTTAGAATGAAAAAACTGCAAGCTTTAATTATTCCAAGACACTTTTCTTTTTCTGGCTGTGGTGCATTTTTTTTTTCATTCCTAGGATTTTCTTTCTTCAAATATGACGAGGTTAATGAGGCTCGATCTTGCTAGCTGTAATCTCGATGGTGTTATTCCAGATGAAATCATTGCAGGTTCAAAGTCTTTGGTAAAACTTCAGTTAAGCGGAAACAAGCTCGGCGGAGTTATTCCACCATCTATAGGCCAGCTGACCGAGCTTCAGGTATTGAGCCTAGGAGAAAACACCCCAATTACCGGTAAAATTCCTGAGGGAGTCGGTAACCTTTCGAAACTCTGGTTTCTCGACCTTGAATCTTTGGGAGACCTTGATACCACAATAAAACCGTTTCTGGGTCTTTCATCTTTGAAATTTCTACACATGTCAGAAAGCGGTATACATGGAACATTGCCAGATGACTTCGGATCTTCATTTCCCCTTCTGTGGGAATGTCTGCTTAGCAGAAATTATCTACATGGAACCATTCCAAAAACAATGGGAAAATTGACTGCTCTCGCTCACTTAAATCTGGCCGGGAACAAGTTCAGCGGACAGGTACCAAAAGGTTTGGGCAAACTTAATAATTTGGAGGTCATCGATCTGTCGAATAACTCGCTCAGTGGATTCGAAGAAGGATTCAGCTTCAATTCTAGCAAGCTCGCGCTTTTAACTGTTGCCCAAAATAAAGATTTTTCCACCCAGTTGTCTTGTGTTTTTAAAATACTGCAATCTGCAATCAATTCTCTCAGAAGGCTCGACTTTGGTGGGTGTCATCTGACTGGAGATATTCCACACGTAATGTGGTCGTTTATGAACTTAATTGAATTCAATGTCAAAGACAACTTGCTGTCTGGATTCTTACCGTTGCCACGCCAAAACATGTTGTTCCTTATTACGCTTGATTTCTCAGGGAATAAACTTATGGGAGATATACCTGAATCATACGCCGATCTCTTAAGTCTTCAAACCTTTGACGTGTCTCGTAATCCATCACTCAGATATGCCGGGGGGGATTCGCCGAAAATTCCCAGATTTGCGACGACGGACAAGAGCACGATGATACGGGAAAACGAAAACGATCATTACACGTGTCCTGTGATCAGGTTTAGATACAACAGCGGCATTATTAAGATGGATTCGACGTATTACGACAGGGTATTTTGTGAGTGTGACGAGAATTACTATGGAACCAAAGGACGTTGCTTGCATTGCATGTCCGGAGGATCGTGTGGCAACCGTTCTGTCATGCGAATCACTTCTGGATACTGGCCTTCTCCCTCGTGGCACAACACAACGCATCTCGTATCGTGCCAAAACGCTGGAGAAATAAGCACGGTTTGTACTCCGACCGGAGAATGCAAATGCTCAGTTAACTCGACCAGAGATGGAGATCTAATCACGGTTTGTGATCCGGGGTGTATTTGCAGTAAGGGAAGTGGCGGCAGGTATTGCTCAAAGTGCAAGAGAAACTATTACAGCCACAGTGGTGATTGCAATGAATGTCCGTCGAAAGATTCTGACAAAATCGAAATTCTTCTTCCTATAATAATCGCTGGGTTCTTGGCTTTGGTTTTTGTCATATGGTTAGTTTACTCTCGGAAATCTCTCAAATGGTCTGTCGTTGTTGTTTTCCTGCAGATTCTTTTCGTAACCCTTTTACATGTTTTCAATTTTGTTCCATCCTGGTTGCTTGAGGTTAACATCGTGGTTTTCATTCTTGCGCTAGTTGGACACGGCAGCCGATGTCGCGGTGTTCTTAAGATTTCATTGTTTTATTTCCAGTTGCTCGACGCCATGATAGGAAACTACCACCGTTGGCCTTCCGGTGTGCTGAAGATTCAGCGATATTTTAGCAACGTGTTTAACTTTAAGTTTGAAGGCCTCGAGTGTTATTTTCCAAATCTGTTCACCCCGGTTGGAAAATTTTCCTCCCTTCTGTTGCTACCACTTGGCGTGATAGTTGCAGCGTTTCTTGTGTTTCTTATCATCGTTATCGTCTGCAAGATTTTCCACTTTGACGATGAGAAAATCAAGAAAGCCAGGCACTTTTCCTTCAATATAGTAATTATGTTTCTAAATCTCACCTACTTTCCAATCGTCAAGCGTTCTTTCTCGGCCCTCGCACCTTGTTTGGAAGACATCGACCGTCGGTACATGGGCCAGAATCCTTGGGTCGATTGCCCAAGTCACGAATATAGAGTCATGCGAATCCTTGGTTACTGTTCCTTAGGAGTGTATATTTTAGGCGTTCCTTTTATCTTGTTCCTTCCCCTCTTGATCTGCGCTTTTTGGAACAAAGGTAATGGAGTTAACCGTGATGGAGCTGGCGGTGAAGGAAACGAAAGGGACTTTTGGATGGGCTCTTTGTATCTGGCATATAAAGAGGAATTTCGAAGTTATATTGAAATCTTTTTCCTCCTTCGCAGAGCAGTATTTGCCGCGATCCTCTCCTTCATTTCGTACCATTCGCCCTTTCAGGTGCCTGTTTTGACGGTTGGCTTTTTGATTTGCCTGCATTTCATCGTGGCGTGCAAGCCCTACGAATGCTCGTCATATTTGAAAGTTAGCCGCTTTAAGGTGGACGTGGAAAATTGTCTCGAATGCTTGATTCTCGTCGTGTTGTTGCTATCGTTCGTTTTCCTCGGGCAAGATTCGGCACGAAACAGCCAAAATGTGGCGTTGCTTTGGCTGGTTATTGCGGGCAACAGCCTTGCTACGGTCGTATGTATCGCCGCAGCTGTTATGAGGTTGGTCAGAAAAGAAGAGCAACCGACTCCTCCGGCAAGCGCTCAAGCTTCTGAAACGCAGAGCCTTCTTTCACAAAATGAGCAATCGGGTAGTAATTATGGTTCTACGGATAGCGCAGCATCTGCTGCCGAAGATGGGCAATAGTTTTATCTCCAATTTTCAAAATCAACGAGTTAGAACGAATAGCGAGTTAAGATGCGCCTAATCTACGACGTGGACGTGACATGAAAACAGCTGCTAATTTTAAAATATCTTTTACATTCGACTGACATTGTTTACCAAAAGGAGCCAATAATTTTTATCCCTGTTGGGTAACTGTAGAAATTAAGGCGAGTTAGGCGACATTACTTCACATTCGCGTCAAAGATTTGGTACATCTTCAACTCGCTGATATAGCTAATTTCCCAGTTCACTGGAATTTCGAGAAAACGACACAAACTTATGAAAATTTCATATATTTCTGTAAACAATGAATACTGCCGTAGTAAGAACAAAGGATGTTCAATGCTCCAAGCTAGGGTAGTTTATTATTTAGGTTTTGAAATACGCGATCAATTTTATGAACTAGAATACTGATATGTGATTTGATGGAAGACTTCATCTTGTGACAGTACATCTAATAATAGAACGGAACGATGCTGGGGGGATAGAGTAGTTTGACATGGAGCGATAGAGATAAGTAAAGAACCGAGCTTTGAGCCGGAAGAATAAAGAGAAATAATAAACTGAGACAGTTTGAACATTTAACGGCCAGTGATTTTAATCATCCTTTCTCTCATAACGATGTGCCGGCAATTTTTTAGCTGAAACAATTACCATGATCTAATATACGTGTTTGTAAAATAGCATTTTAGGCGCATTTTAGAATGCGAAACACTTATTTAGCTCTTTAATGGGCTGGTAAATTCCAGGTCGCACTTCTGCGTATTAACTTGTAATTTATAGTTTCTTAAAAATTGTATTATAACGTTGTCGTTTTTAGAAAACCGAAAACGGCCTCTCGAGTTATACTCATTTAGTTCTTGTAGATAAATTAAAATTCGAAATTATCCCAGATACCCCCCCCCAAAAAAAGTTGGTAGATTTCAGATTAAATTAGCCAAATATTATTAATTACCGTAATCTGTCTTCCAACCCTCCGCCCCTCGGTAATAATGCCATGTTCATTAATTAAACGGATTTATCATATAAATCCTTGAGATCAGGGCGAGGATTAGTTCTTAAGCCGGCTTTCCACTAGCGATATTCTTCGCGCGAATCGTCATTTTACTTTTGTTCCAGAGCTCTCAACTGCAACCATCTGGAACAAATTGCTCAAATACAAAAGAGTAAAGTCGCTTCGCGCGAAAAATATCGCTAAGTGGAAAACGGGCTTTAGATTAGGTTTATGGTTGATTAAGATCAACCTTAATCCTAATTTAGGATATGAAGTTGTGTTTAAATCCCATCACGGAATCATGTCATTTTCTCAACTTTTCGTGGAAGCACAATGTTGATAATGCGGTACGTATTCTATTTTTTTTTTTAATAAACATGGCTTCTGCGATGAAGATGGAGGGAATGTATTATGCAGGTAATTTGGATAACTAATCACAACATCAAATACATATAACTATGTTGCCATAGCGCTGCTAGATGCTCGCTTTTGTTTACGCTCGCGAAAGAGGTGATCGAAAAAGATTTGCTTTGTTGAGTGGCAAATTTACGCAGAGGATTTTTTATGCTGTTTATCCTTATCATCTAAGAAGTATGTAGTTTATACACCAAATATATTTGTATGTAACACCATAATTTTTAGGTCATATTCCCAATTTTACGACTTAGTCTCAGCGTCGTTAAGTTAGCGGATTAATTTGATGTTTATTCGTATGTAACGTCGCCTAATCTTTAGTATAATAAATGTGTCAGAATTTTAATAATATGTCAAAAATATTTTCCGGCTTGTTACTGCAGACATTTATAAAAGTATACCTTGCTAATTTGTGAATATTGACATTTATGTGATCGGTTTTGATACATATGTGTTAGCCGAGGGCAATATTATGACAGTGTTCCCACAAAACCATGCTACATGTATCTACTGGTCCTGGTCCTAGACCTAGGAAACCAATGAGACTTCAAACAATTTAGATTTTTATTCCTCATTTTGAACAAGTGTAGCTTGTACCAAATTCTTTTTCAAGAGAGGTTTCAAGTTGTTTTATTTGAAACTCAGCTAGCTCAGTGTGATAATTCACATTTTGTGTTGTCAAGACAAGAATGCTGTATATAAAACCTTTCTATAAATTAACATTTGCAAAACTTGAAGTAGCATGAAATCAAGAATCTTAGCAGCAATATTTTAATACAAGCTATTTGTTGCCAGATGATGTCCGAACAATTAATTTCAGTATTCATTTCAGTATTCATTTCAGTATTAATTTCAGTTTCCTTCCACTCTGGTTGACTGCAGTCAGGATTGAGAAAAGCATACTTCGAAGTTCGAATAGCCTAGCTAGGTTTCAGGCAGCACAATAGCTAAATATGCCATATTTGGGTTAAATGCTAGGCAACAAGCTAAGAGATGCACCTAGAACCACACAACAGGGATCCAAGTTCTCAGAGGCCAAAATATGGTGTTTGTCTATCAATTTTGTACACCCTCAATAGACCTTATGCATAATGATGTGATAAGCTGTGACACCTGCAGGGAATTCTGGTTTTAGTAGTCACAGCGGGAAATTTTGAAATTTGAATTTTCGCTGTGACTACTAAAACCAGAATTCCCTGCAGGCGCCGGCTTTATACATCATTATGCATTGGATTTAAATGAATTTAAACCTCACTCTGGAAAACTCTGCCTTCCTCTGCGAGCAAACTGTTGCCCATTGTTTTTTCAATCCATCACCTTATATAGAATATGTACATTATATATATAATTGTTTTTATAATGTAGGTAGAACTTTGTAATAATAAAATGTGCAAACTTTTATTTAATTTTTATCACAAAATTCTCACTGTATTACTGGCTATTTCCTGGCTATAGCAAATCACCAATATCATTTATCAACCTTTCTCACCTCTATTTTTGGGTTCCTATTTTCACCAGCATAGGATTGTATGCATGTAAATGCATGCATAGAATATGAAGGTCTAGATATATAAAAGAATGATAAGTGGGTTTATTCACGCGGAAAAAATATCCTTACACCCCCTAAATATTTAATTCTTGTAATAAAAACTAAAAATCAAACCATAAGAAAGGTTTTTTTATCGCATTTCTTAATAATCTTTGATACCACGGGCGCGTGGAAAAACATCTACGCTCAAGCCTAATTTTAAGAAATATTTATCGGAATTTTTTGTGCAATCGTCAATTGTACGCAATTGTAGCGTTTGCATGAAACGTTTTGCCAGTCGTCATAGAGTATTGATATTTTTCCATAAATAAAATTAAAATTGGTCCAAATTCAAAACACTGAAACAAAAATAGAACCAGCGGGTGAAACTATATATTATATTCCTTGAAAATTTCAAAGTATAGCTGCGGAGCTTTTACTATAATACTAATGTTGATTAAAATAATCACTAGGGGAAGGGGGAAATACAAAGAGTAGCACTAAAACAAAAAATAAAAACTTTAAAAAATTAAAAAAATACTTACTCTTCAAAGACGACAATGAAACGATGAAGTTTCCCTCCTTTTTCAATTTTTCAGGTGCACGTAAAACAGGAATACTTCATGTTATTTTGCCCTACAGAGTACCGTCACCTCTCTATTATTCTCACTATTCTTCTTGTTATACGTATTTTTTAAAGCGATTTCATTACGATTGTTTTTTTTCAAAAAAGCCAAAGGGCTGTATGGGTTGTGGAGGTTCCAAGTCTCAGCCACTTCTTGCATCGCAACCTAAACTTGCTCCAAACAAGTGTCCCCCATCACCCCCGACCCAGGATCATCCACCCAGTACCCCAAGCAAGCATTCCCCCTCGTCCCTACCTGCTCCTGCTGAAACCAACAACAATCACCCTCTTCCCAATCAGACTGCGAAAGATCAAGAACCCGGATCGGAAACAGCTGATTCTGATCTCGATTCCTTGGAAATCTCTTTTGAAAAAGCTGCATCCCTGCGCCTCGAAACACCGGCACAAATGTGGGCCGCCGTGCGGAAAACGTGCTCCCCGAGTAAGAAGTGGACGATAGAAAAGAATAAAAGTAGGCGAGGGTGGAAAACCATTCGTCTGTTTGTGTCCTCAACCTTCAAAGACTTTCATGTTGAGAGAGAAGTTTTAGTTAAAGAGGTGAGCTTTTTGAGCTTTGCTTTTGAGATTCCAAAACACTCGTGTTCCGAACTTAAATAAGCCTGCATGTAAAGGTTGCTTAGCAGGAAACTTTTTTGTCAATCTTATCCAAATATGTCAATTTTTGTATATCTTATCGAAATTTTATTCAAAATTGGGCCATGTACGATCCTTTAAATTTTTTGCGTATTCGGCTTACTGTCAGACAAACAATTAAAACAAACAAATAAACTTCGCAAGCGACTGCTTTCCCTTTTATACAAAGATCTTAGATTATAGCTTTTTTAAGCCTGCTTCCCAGTATAGCTGAGTATGAGCACAAACATTCAAATATATTCTCTTGACATTTCTTTTGTCCTAGCTATAATGACTACTGCTTGAAGTTTTGTGCTTATCTATATGTCAGTGGTTGAGTTGCACGTTACATTCCCTTTGATTGTTTTGCTTTTGCCTTTCTTTGTGCTTATGTCACAAGAGAAGACCAAGCTTTAGTCGAACGCACGCGCTCATTAAATCTATAGGCACACCCCCCCCCTGAGGGAGGGCATGCGTCATATTTTTTAATTGCATTATCGGTTAAAGGTGTTTCCCGATCTTCGTTTGTGGTGTGAACAACGAAAGCTTCATCTCGTGGAGTGTGATCTCAGATGGGTACTTGCATTTTTATTATTTCCTTATTGCAGTTTGTATTTATTGTTGAATTATTATTTCCTATACGTCTTCAAAAGTTTCAACATTTGAGTTTCCCGTTTCCGCTAGTATATTGACCAGTTTCTACTGTTACAGGGTGTGCCGAAAGACTCTACCTCGGAGGAAACAATTCGAATTTGTTTGGAGGTTCTTGATCGTTGTCACGAAGAAAATGTTTTACCATATTTCTTAAATTTAACTTGGTAAGATTTAATTCAAGATCTAGTGCATGATAAAACCACAGCAACAGTTGTATGTAGGGTACAATATCCCCAATGTTTGAGAAATATCTTTTATAGGGCAAAGACATGAATTAAGAGTATGTTACTCAGACGGCACATACAGTGTAGGATATTGTTGTGCTAATAATAAGTGCTTACGATCTTTCTCCAGAAGTAGAGTACCAAGAGTACTTTTACAGAACTATAGAAAGAAATCTTTATTCAGAGAGAGGTTGAAGTTCTGCCTAAAGAACTTAAAACTCTCTCTAAAGATCTCTCTGTGTTTGCTTTGACAGCGAGAGGGCTGGTTGGATACCGACGTTTGGCGATCTTACGTACAACCTTGCTGCTCAGTACGGATGGGTTTACGGCCTCTCTGTTACAGAAATGGAAATTGTTCATGGTGCATTTAGAAAATGCAATCCAAATGGTAAGTAAGCTGGGGATTTTTAGCATATGAGGCTCAGTGTTTGAGTATGCCTGATATATTAACTATGGTTTAAGCTAGTGCCTTTTATTGTTTGAGTTGTGGATTTGAGGACTCGCCAAATATTAAGATTTTCTTTCCTCCTTTAGCTTTGTTTTTGATTCGCGATGGCGAATTTGCTTCAAAACTGCCAAAAGATGTAAAAGAAGCCTTTGTCGACGCAGACTCATTCGCACAAAAAAAACTTGTGAAATTAAAACAGGTTATTTGCGAGCAATTCCCGGTAAGGATTTCTTCGTTTAGGCGTGTAGATCAAATAATGTTAGTTCGGTTGAGGTTTTCTACGGAAGTACTGAAAAAATGGGATGTTGCTGATATTTGATGAAACTGAAACTGATACCAGATACTGAAACTGATGCCGACGATTACCATCTTGAAACACAAAATATAGCTTATGATGTTTCCATTTTATTACAAAATCATCATCGGACTAAGCTGTTCCCCGGACACAACGATTTAGTAGTTGAATAAAATCAGCCGCATGCGGTTTTTCTTTTCTAACCATGCATAGATTACTCAATAAAAATCCTCGGAATATTTGTCAGGTAGAAGGTGTTCCAAAGACAACGTCATGAACTGGATTCAGCTGTATAACGACTGAGTTCATTGATTGGATAGAATGTTATATATATATATATATATATATGCAGTGTATTTTACTGTCTATTTCTTGTAGGAGCCAAACATCCATCATTACCAAGTTGAATGCAGTGATGAGCAGGTCGAGGGAATGACTGAGAGAGATGTGAAACTGAAGGGCCTAAGCGGTCAGGGCTCTTTCTTTTATAAAACAGTAAGTAGACATTAAAGCGTTCAGTGCTTCCACATTTTATTTCAATAACCAGGCGATCTGAAATAGCGTGAAATGACGGAAAATAGGTAATCGATTGTGACAATTATTATCTCTTGAAATATGATTTATATTCTAAATCTGAATACTGAAGTACCTTACGTTACACGAATGAAAATCATCATTTTGCATCGAAACGATTTTCTGCGTTTTCTAGGTGTACGAATTCTTTAAGACAAGGATAGAAGAACAATATCCTCTTGATCCAACCCCAGAGGACCCACTCGAGGCCCAGAGGACTGCGCACGAGGTATTTACGTTGGACGTTAATATGCCAATAGCCAATAGGGTCATGTTTTTAAAAAGAAGTTTATACATATGCATTAATAGTTGAAAATTTTGTTATGCCGTACAAAGCTATGCGATCCTTTTGAAGATTATTTTGTACATTTTTATCTGCATTGCACGGTGATTTAATGCGGTCTTGTGATGAGTTCATTTTTGTTTGATTTTTTAGTCATTTCTTGATATCAGGTCGCAGTGTGTTCTGGGAAGGGACGGCGTACTTGCCAAGGTAATGAATGCCCTGACATGCAATTGATTTCCATCGACAAAAATGAACTAGATCAAACTATTATAATTAAACTGAATAATTGAACTAGTCCTGTGCTGCGTTTGTTAATTAGAACTGAAGAGCCATCTCTAAACACGTTGTCGTTATATTAGATTTTTTGTATTTATGAGATTATATGGTGGCTAGAAAAGACAATTTCATTAGCTTATCAGATGTGTGGTCAGGGCAAAATAAACAGTCCAAGTCTCAAGATTTGAAGGTTTCTTCATCAATTTAGACTGTTTAAAAACTTCATTTAACCAATTTTCGCCACTTAATAACTAATACACAGTTGCTTGTTTGTCGCAACATTTACTTCCCTTACGATTTGCGTTAACCATTTAACGAAAGGAAAATTTCAATATTGATATTTTTATTATTTTTGTTATTTGTTCATAACTAAATTAAAGTAAAGAAAACTTAAAGACCAAGATTAGATGTTCATTGAAATATCTTTCAGATCGAGGAGTATATTCGTAGTAATCCCAGGAATGCTCCGTTGCTGCTTGTTGGGAACGCAGGCTCAGGAAAGTCGGCTATTATGGCAAAGTCAGCGCACGACGCCGTAGAAAAGTCGCATAATTCGACGGAGATCAATTTCCCCAGGTATGTTCTAGAAAGGCGAGAAGTATACTACTATTTATGATCGAGTGTGACTGCTCTTTAAAGACGTTGATAGTAATGTGTATATTTTGGCTTTTGAATTGGTTTACATTGTGAAAGAGCAAATTTAGGAAATGTCTGTACGTAGAATGATTCTTTTCATAGAGTGAGAATGGCTTTTTATTCTTCTTTCTCTTCTATATAGACAAATGTTAAAGTGGAAAGTTTACTTTCATTTCGTCGGTGCCACCCCGGGCTCAACCGACCTGGCATTTTTCCTTCAACGTTTAACAAAAGAACTTAATCCTAGAAAGGTAATGACGTCTGCCAATTCCACATTATGTGGCTATTTTTGCCATCATGAAGTACAATATTTACATTTACATGAAGTACAATATTTGTCTACGGCATGCGTGGGATACCACAGTTTCACGATAGAGATTTTAACATTGGAACTTACTGCAAACAACCATTTTACTATATTCTCAAAAGAAGTGTTAATGGTTGTGGCTGCAAAAAAGGCAAAGCCTACTTTTCACATTTGACTTTGAAGATTTCTGTTTCCGGTCTGCCGTGAGCGCTATGGTCACAACTGTGTTACCCAAGACTTTCCAAACATCTCCCAAAGCCAAAAATAAAACACTTGGAGAAGTATAAAGAGTTACCAACCCAAATAACAAGAATTTTATCCTTTTTTTCTTCTAAGACGGACGTGGTCAGTGATCTGGACTCTCTTGTACAGTTGGCGAATTCACTACTTTCTAACCCGAATACTCCGCCAACGATTGTGTTTGTTGATGCAATTAATCAGGTACTCCTAAAGTATGACAGTCTATGTGAAACAAGCTATCATCTAGGTCAAATGCAGGGTGTCAATATTTCAAAAGTTACCTTCCAGAACAATTTTGTGGCCGTGGTCGCATGTTCTTAGGTGTGGCCGTGATGTTTCTATCAATGCTCTAGATCTTCAATTAAGTTATATTCATTCATATTTAACGTGTTCTTGACGGGAAAGTTTTCGTTCCTTCATAGATGGACAGTGATAAACTGCAGTATCTAACGAGATGGCTGCCGGAGGTCGTCTCTCCGAATGTTCGCATTGTTCTGTCCATGATTGACGAAACGGATTGTCATCGTTTACTGAGGGCGTACAAAACGAACCCTACGGAGATTGTCGTTGGTGAACTGGATTACGACTCGAGAAAGGTAACAGTGGCTCAGGTTTTGATGACTTGAATAGTAGAGTTCCGATTGGAAAAATATATTGAGAATGGGAAAATATGAAATTCATTTTCAGTTTGGCAGATAACAAGGTGGCATGTAAGATGATAGTCTTCGTATTATCTCTTTCAGGCAATAGTCGTGAACAATCTTTCTCGTTACAATAAACGGCTTGACGATGAACAGATGAAGCTTCTTCTTAGTAAGAAAGGTTCAGCCAATCCCTTGTGGTTGTCTCTCGCTTGCGAGGAACTTCGCGTTTACGGAGTATTTAGGATGGTCAATGATAAGATTCAGTCTTTATCTGATGATTTACTAAGGTACTGAATAAGACGGCCTGCCTTAAGGCATTCGTCCCATATGTTTGTGGCTGATAAAACTTGTCTGTTTGGTTTGCCAAGTTTTAGTGAGTATTATGACGATATACAGGAAGTATTAAACCCAAGCTAACCGGGTCATCTTAGATGGCGGGAAAGGACTGGGACTAGTTATGATATATAAGTCAATTTCTCGGTTAGAACAGCTTAATATCTCATGAAGTATTCTATATTTCGGGTGCAATTTATGTCAGAGCTATAGTTCTTACAACCAAACCAAAATTTCGACTTGTTTTAAAAAATAACAAAAGATATTATCGTTAAAATACTACAGAATGGATTTCTATAAAACCGGCTAAAATCCTGTTTTCGCGGTGGTAGTGAAGAGGGAAATAAATTGTTAATCCGAATTAATTTTTCTTAGTCTGGAGGAACAAGTGTTGACTCGTTTTGAGGAGGAGAATGGCGGGCAACTAGTCATAGCAACGGTTTGTTTATTGGAAACCTCGCGTCACGGCCTCTTGGAAACCGAACTCCTAGAGCTTCTAGCCGATGAGAGCAACTTAACCCCCCCGGAATACAAGGCGGGCGATGACGAAGTCTGCAGTACGAAAGCGGAAAATTCGTCCCAGGGTGCCGGCATGAGTGACGCGACCGAGGCTCTGGCTGATAAACTACAAGAGCAAGTTAACATTGCGTATGTTCAAACTGCAGAGTCTAAGGACGAGGCGAAAAAGAAGGAAGAGGCAGAAGGTAAGGGTTATGGTATAATGATATGTATATTCACCAATGATCTTTATAATTTCTTTGGACGGGCTGTTCATTTAATATTTCGTTCAAAGACAATCAGTGTGGGCAGTCGTTAAATTCTAGCTTGTTTAAAAGGGGTTTTTAGCTGATATTCTTTTCAATCTGTAACAACAACTGTAGAAGCTAGTTCATCCCAGAAACGCCGGCGAATTCACCTGCCAGCGGTCAAGTGGGCCATAGTGTACCGCGCTTTGAAGCCGCTGTTGAGACCGTGCGGGGACTTGGGCGAGGGAAGATTAGACTTCTATCATCGATCAATCAGTAAAGCCGTAAGAAGAAAGTAAGTGCGATATTAAACGATTTTTTCTGTTCCGTATTAGATGTCCTGCAGCGGTGTTGCTGAGCTAAATAGAGGGCTACTGCATGCTTTGATTTTCGTTTGTTACTCTGCCTACAGATATTTTAGCGGCGATGAGGCTTACAAGAAACACATGTACACGTTTTGGCACGGACGTCTTGCAGAGTTTTTTGAACACTGCGAGGATTTCGATCGCAAATCTGAGGTTAGTTCTACTTCGATGGATTAAATCGTCTTGGTTTGGGCTTGAAAACATTCAGTTCAAGGACAGAACTTCTATAATTTTTGCCCGCTAGGAATTACCGTATCATCTTGAACAATTGCTGGACAACAACCGTTTGACTCGTTGTCTTCTTGAGTGGCCTGTTTTCGAGCGTCTGTTTTCTGAAGACTTCAGCGTTGACTTACTACGTTCTTGGCAAAAGGTTTGTTTTAGCTGGTATTTTGTTTCACGGAATCATTGCCCAATGCCTGTCTATTTTATATCATGCTGTTTGTTTTTTATTTCTTAATAATATTGCTTCGTCGAGTATTTCGCCATTTTTTATCGTTTCATATTGATTGTCCGTTTTGTTAGGTATTTTTCGTACAAAGAAAGAGTTGTGCATAAAAATGTGCATATTTTCTTATGAAAATTAGAGGAGTCAATTAGAGGAGTTCTTTTTATAGGTCTTTTTGTGTTATACTATATCTGTGTTTTCTTTTATTTTATATTCATAACTTGTATATTTTCATCTCTTTTCGAAAGGCTGGCGGCTATGCAGCAGCTTCAAATCTCTACCGAGAATCGCTCAATATCCTCGAGAGTTCTGGTGCGTCCGCCGCCGAAGTTGCCGAGCGGAAGTTTATGGTCATAACGTTCTTGTAAGCGGGCGGATTGCATCATATTTACTGTTCATATTCATTGGTAAATGCGTACTATTAACATTTTTAAATACATTTTTGTCGCAGAATCCAAGCCGGACAATACAAGGAGTCTCTTGAACTTCTGGAGGAACTCAGAAAGATTGAAGAAGAGCAGATGGGAGCCAGAACTGAGAAAATGGCGGAAATTTATCAACTCATGTCCAAGACAAAAAGCGAGGTACGATGAGAATGTCTTCTGAATGATTAAAAATATCATGCATTTGGAATCATGAAATACAGAAGGGAGATAAAATTTGATAAAAATACGCCGCGATTTTTTGTGAAAATTCCGATTGCATCAAAAATTTGGTACTGTATGTGACGTATAGAAATCGTGTTATCACTGATCATTGAGAACGTTCGCTCTTAATCAATGAAAGATTTAAGGCAAAACATTAAAAATCAAGCTCGCGTGAAAATACCGCAAAAGAATCGCTGTATTTGAAGTGTTTGAGTTCTCCCACCCAATTTGTTAATTTGAGTGTGGGTTAGCGTTCAGAATACGGACGGGATATTATGTATACTTAGAACCAAAATTTACAATATAACCAAGGAGCCGCGTGCCAGCGTCTTCAAACAACTTAGCATCAAATGTGGTATAACAACTGCCTAAATAGACAAAACAGTTCTCTAGTAAGAGTTAGTAGAATTACTAAATTTACAAATTTATTTTTCCATCGATACTCTCAATTTTGGACCTTCAGATTTTGTATTTGGAACCTCGATTTTGTATTTGTCACCTCGATTTGAAACTCGTAGATCGTAATTATGTTCTCTTTGTACAATCACTTCTGTTGTAGATTGTCAAAAATTACAACTTTGTGACTAAAAATCAACTCAAAGAAGATCAGGAGATTGTTAGATTTTGTGAAAAATGCATCAGTTACCGAGAGAAGTTAAGTGGGGACGAGAATGAGGTAACAGTTAAGATTGAGTGTTTTCTAACTGCTCTAACATTCATTTGTAGACAAAATGGAATTAATACGAGCCACACAACCATGTACCTATTCTTGATTTCATGTGACGTCATAATTCCAGTGGCGTCATCTCGAAATCGAGACACAGTATAAATTGGAACGAGTTAATTGTTCACTGTATGTGTTGGCTTTGTGCTTCGTAGCAAATATACGCAAATTCGTAACTATAATTTGTTCCTGTTCGGCATAAGGGTCGAAGCAATTAGGTTGACCCCCACTCAAATCACTATGAAAACAATACGTGAAACCCGGCCACCAATTGTACAAATGTTTTACCCCTTGTCAATATTTTTTCTTTTCTTTTTCTGTTGTAATTCTGTTCGTTGCCCTAGTTTTCTTTTGTTGTGTAACCCAGTGGTGGGTTTAGGGGTTCAAAACACCTTAATAACAACGCTATTGGTTATATATAGCTATTTGAAAAGAATATTTTTACATTAAAATCTGCCAATGCGATTTCGATTTTAAGCTGTAGTAATTTTCCTGCACACCCCTAGATCCGCCACTGGTGTAACCAAACTAAAAAAAGTTATGTGAAATTTTGTGTTTTGTTGTGTACTATTTTTTATTTCCTTGACCTTGTTTACTATATGTTATGTTTGTTTGCCTTTTGCCTTCTTCGTGTATCAAAACAACAAAATTCTATGCATGGTTTGTTTCAGTTTGTTTGCATGTTTGTTTACTGTTTGTTTGTTTCTTTCCTATAGTTTGCGTTTGTGCCGCTGTATTTTGTGTTGCGAAAGTGCAAAAATCATATGATATCGATAGTTATACGCTTGTTTGTTTGTGTACCAGTTTGTGCACGTAAAGCCATAATATATGCTTTCGTGTTGGATTTGATTGTTTGCTTTCGTGCATGTTGGGTTAACGTTTTTTGTTTGTTTATCAGTTTGATTTGATCATTTCAAATGTTTGTTTTGTAATGTTCAAAATGTGTTTCGTTCTCGTAGTTTAAGTCTGCAATGGTGAGACTACTCATAGCTCATCATCTAAGCATTGTCGCCGAATTGGAACACAGCCAAAGCAAGCGAAACGAAGCTTTTGCCACAATTGAACGTGCTATTGAAGTATTTAAAAAGGTAGTGCATGCGGGATGGTCTAAAAGGATACGCAAGTCCAACTAAGTACAGAGTCCTTATTCGTCTTTCGTGAAAACATGCGATATTTTTTCACGCCCAGGACCTACGAATCCTACATCAGGAAGTTTCTTAACGAAAATGAATCACGAGCAAACCTCGTCACAATAAACCGGATTCGACCTCTTTAGTTGGACATGCGTAAACGTAGATTACAATTTCTGCTGTTATTTTTATCTATTTGCAGAATAAATTGGGCAATATATACATTATTATGACGCACCATCTCAGTACAATATGTGATATTGAAAGCTCGAGTGATGTGCGAACTCAGGCTTTTGCTTCAGTCGAGAACGCAATAGAAATCTTTAAAAGGGTAATATTCTTTTGCTTCCATCGCCCGTAAAAGTTAAATACCCCCAATGCAGTGTTCTTTATAGGCCAGAACCTCCAAAAGAATTCACTAATTAGACCCATGATTTGTGCTAGGAGTCACCGGTAAAGCTGTACAGTTTTATTCTATCTGGATCGATAATCCAAATTTGATGCATGCGGGGCAACAAGGGAAGCTTGATCAAGTTTTTCCACGCACAATCTGCAAATCCTCGATTTAACAATGTGACATTATACACATGACTCAAATTTAACATTTACCTGATGTTTCGAAGTAGCTATGTTCTAGCTGTTGCATGCTAATTTCACACAGTTGTCTCCTGAAAAGATTTTTAGTCGTTTGTCACCGTTTACAATCGTTTAATTGCATTTGTTTAGCAAATGATATGGTCACCTTGCTGAGGCTATCATGACGAAGTCCTTTATAAATCCCCGTCTAGCTAAACATTTTGCGGAAAAAGAAAAGGTATACTGTGCGATTTGAATTGTCAAATAATTGCATACAGGTTAACTTTGCAAGCCACGGCAATTTGTTTAAATTGTCCCTTGGCTAGGGGAGAATTTGCTTCAGGATTAGGAGATTGTGTTTGAAAATTGACTCGAAACATTATCACGACTTTGTCGTTTTAGATGCTGATGACGGCCAAGGAACTGTGTGCCAAGACGTACGGTGAAAAACACATGTTAATGTTGCGTCTTTATCTCAATATTGGTATTTTATATGAAGATAATCGAAATTTCGAGACAGCCTACGATTACTTTGTAAAATGGCATGATACGTGCATAGAGGTATGGTGCAACTTCACTTTAGCTGCTTTTCTTGTCATTTTTCCGTCGCTCATTCCGATGAAGTAGCGTTACTATACAAGAGGAGATTTAGATAAGTTGCCGATTCTTTAGTAACTCTCTCATCTGTAAATTGCTCCTCCAGAAACGCAATAACTACAAAAGTTGTTATAAAAGTCCATTTTGTTCAGTTGGTGTCAAACGCTAAACTGTGCTCCACTCTTTCAGGTGCTAGGGCCCAGTCACCCGAAGGCAAAACGCGCTCTGGATACATTAAAAGAGCCAACATACGTAAGAATTGCGAGCATGAGAGAGCAATTAGCTGCTGGTACAGCTTAGAAATGAAAAAGATTACCACGAATGAACATTTGCAATACTAAACAGGCTAAAGCGATGCAGCTAGTTAAGGTCTCCGTGGTTACCTGGGCGTTATTATTCAAACGTGAGAAATTTTTCAGGGATTTTAAGATTTTGATATAATCATGACAAATTACGGGAAAATTTGTTGCGTTTAAATTATCACGAAAATTTGGGCTGCGTATTACCATCGTATATCGTGATTATGCAATCCTATAATTGCCTTCAAACATGGAAATAACTCATTGTAATTTTATAACCTTAACAGCGAAAGCTGATTAATTGTGTAAATTGTATAAGGATATGACATTTCTTATTATTTATTTGTTATTATAAGCTGTTACTGTGAATTTCAGTCCGTTTCTCATTGTTTTTATAATCTATATACTTTAGAAATGAAAGCATTTCCCGTGTTTCTGCACAGTTATAACACGCGTGAGAGTTTGGGAGAACGAGAAATAACCATGCATGCAGTGGATCTTTAAGTGATGTTTCCAACGTCGTGTTTCATTAGAAACATGCATTTAAAACAATCAGCTCGGGTGACTCACTATCTTTTTTTATTCGACTTTGGCACACAAAACAGGCTTTACTGTTAAGTGTCATGATCATTGCAAGTGCATTGTCCGTTACCGTTGGAATGTTCTTTGGGGTAATAAAAGTAAAAATATAAGATAGTATGACGTAACCGCATTGACTGGGTTATATGGTCAGTTATGGACTGTCTATAGTCAGTCAACGGCATTTCCGTTTCGGCAAACTCTTGAAGTTATATGTTTCCTGTTGTTGACAGAGGTAATGTGTACGACTTAAATATCTTCGCAAAAACGTCTGATCAAAAACTTTGTCGCAAATATTGACAGATGCTTGATTTTTTTGAGAAATAAAATAATGAAAAATTATACGATGAAGAAAACCATTGGGTTGTTCTTGTAGCGGGAGTTGAGCCTTGGTGAGTGGTAACTACCTTGGCAAATAAGAACAAGACACTGCGACACTGCGTCAATCTGGTGCCAGGAAACGAAATCCTAGCTTGTTGTAGTAACATGAAGTATCCGCGGTTGATATTTCACGCTGACCACCTGTAGAAACAAAACCACTGAACAAAACTCAAAGAATTTAAAAAACAGAACAATTTTTAAAAGGTTTAAAATTCAAATAAAATAATTTACCTCATTGATATTTTTATGCAATGTCCGGAATGAGTTGGTTAGGATGTAGAGTTGATGTGGATTGTGGAGAAATTGGAGTTTTTGCGGGTAAAGTCACGGAGATCGATGACCAAATTGATTGTGTGAAACTTAAGAATGGTGGGTATATTTTTTAACAGAATATTCGTGGAGGTTTACTTTGTTGGTGTAGATTTCTAAATACTATTGTCATTTTGTCTTTTTATAGCACAGTAGTTAGGATAAATGAATTTTAGTCATATTTGTATGGTTAATTGAATTATTATTATAATTTGTTTTACAAACGAATTTAATGAAAAGTTTGAACTGAATTTGTTCTAAATAATTTGTACATAATAAGACGAAATCTGCGAGTCTGCAAGTTTATCTTATTGTATATAGCAATGTATGATTCATTACTTTCCGCTCTCTTGATGGTAGAGCTTACCGTGTGGTGATGTGACATTGGGAGTGCTGAAATAAAATGTTGAAAATATCTCTCTGGAGAGACTGATTTGAGCAGAATGATGGAAGCAACTGCAGTTTGAGCTAAAACTGTAATGGTTTGTGCCATATGCTTATAAATTTGTGGCCTGAACACTTTTGGAGAAGTGAAAATAAGGCACTACATGAACTATCCTCTCTAATCTGCCACTGACCTATAACGAAGTCTTATTTTGAGCAATATATGTCTATTGCTTTCACAGGAGCAGCCTATGTCTCCAAAGAAAACTTATTCAGCGTCAAAGAAATTTACACCCCAGGTAGGAGTGTCCGGATTTTCTTTAGTCTAGCACTCTAACAACTAACACTAATCATTGTAATGGTAGAAAATTCTTACCGTCCATGTGCTTTTTTTAATTCTTGTAATATTCAATTTCTAGAGCAAAAAGAATAGTGGTAATGAAACAGGAGATCAGTTTTAAAAAGAAAAATAAGTTTTTATGTTGTTTATGTATGTTAAGCACATGCCACAACAATGACTACTACATGTGCACAAATTTGTTCACAACTTTGTAATATGTATCAAATAAAATTTATAACCCCCTATTTTCTCATAGGAATGTTTTGGACACCTCTGGATGACATCAAGTACCTGATTTCGATTTTGAAGTAAATATATTTTGCACACAATTCACATTATATATATTTAATTATATTATTTTTATATATATTATATATTATATTTAAAAGGGTTGTTAAATCACTGTATCTAAAATTTCTCTTTTCTGTCAGAAAAATCTGAAGTTGTTTGATAAGAGCTATTTTTGAGGATTAAGGTAAGTAAGAGTGTATATTGGATATATTATATTTTAACACTATATATACTAAAATTCTGTTAAAGGTTATTTCATCTTATTGTATTTTATGGCCTAACACACTGTTTATCTTATAGGAAGCAAAACAACGCCCCTAGTGAAGAAACCTCAAGGAGAGAGAAAATTGAGACATGATGAAAATGTCTTGGAACAAGAACAGAACCTGTTAATTTAAGGCAAGTAGATTAGTTGATTCTGGTTGTTTGAAGAGTTAATTGAGTCACTTTCCTGGGCACTTTAAAACATATAGGTTGCTTCAGATGCCATTAGAGATCAGTTAGCTAAGAATAGCCATAATTTGTAATTTTCCTTTAGTTTCCATAATTTAATTGCATAGCTTTGCTTGCACAGGGTAGGGTTGGTGAGCAGAGAGAAAAAGAGCTTGTGAAAAAATGCATAATATGTGCAATTAATAATGACCTTTTTTCAGTACCATTAATAAAGTAATTCGCTTCCTGTAGTTGTTGCGCCGTTAGCATACAGGACGAGAGTACCACACGGATGAAGCGTTATAGTGCCTTGTATATCAGTACAATTGAGAATAAACTCTTTAAAGTATCAGGTGGGTCTAGGATATCTTTATCTGCTCCGTTTAGTTCACCTATTCGGGACTTTACAATCTCTGGATTGCTTGGAAAACTGTATTGTATGCTTTTTCCGTCTGGAACCCGTGAAACGTTTTGAGCTTAAATCATAAACTTAGTTTTCAAAAAGGATAACTATTTTCGCTAAATTTTCAGAAAACATGGGATTTAGTGAGGCACAGAGGGTTGAGAACGCAGGCCTGTGCGCATGTCAGATGGCCCTCCAACTAGTGGGTAAGTACGTGGTGTAAAAACGGCCCAAAGTTTGGATTTCAAATTCGACCTTTTTACTGTAATTGTCGCCAAATTTAGATTAAATTTAGAGTAGAGGAAAATATTAAATCTCTTAAAAATTAAATCCCTTAAATCGCTACTTATCGTTGATATTTACTTTATTTTAACACAAGAGGCGCTAATCCAGTGCTATATGTGGGTCAGTGCGCTCTCTCCAGCCATTGTTTTTAGATCAGTGTAGTACATAATGCGTGCTGACTCGACGTTTTCTTGACTTGTTCTACCCAGGTGGCAGTAACCGTCTCACTCAACGTAACGCTCATCAACACCACATGTCGTGATCTTGGCTGGACCAAACGCTGTCGGTATTCAAGCAATTTGTGCTGCCAGGCATCTGGCCAATCATAAGGCAAGTCTTGCTATGACAATCAATGATGTAAATAATGATCAATGAGTGTAAATAATGATCAATAATGTAAAATAATGATCAATGAGTGTAAAATAATGATCATAATGTAAATAATGATCAATAATGTAAAAGTGAAAAGTCGCTATATAAAACGTATTATATAAGAAGGTGTTCGGACACTTTCCAGAATTTCTCTAATATTTTTTGCCCTTATAAATGCGTTTAACATCCATCGAAACTGATTTTTGAATATCTAAACTTCAAAGAAGGAAGAAATCGGGAAGATGTTGCAAAATTTCAGTTTATAGGACTTCTTCATTGTCCAAAAGCTTATTGTCAAAATTTTATAAATGACATTCTCTAATCCTAGGTTCAAGTGACTTTGACAGTGCCAGTGAAACAGAAGTAGGTATATTGTTGTATTTATAGTGCAGTGTTCCATATAGATGTTTCTTTGTGAATATAGTAGATAATAAATAGAGAATTTCAATTTCTTCTTGCATTAAAAGACTCTCTATTCCAGAATCTAGTCCGCATCTTGTGTTTTCCATACTGGTTCCAAACTTATTTCAAACGTTGCAGGTACGGTATAGGTATAATCTTTGCGAGGTAAATTGCCATTCATTGAGTCCACACCACTGAAGTATAATAAACGGAATGCTAACTCAGCGAGGATTGAAGCAAATGCTTTAGTTTTTCGCAAAAATACGTTTTGAGCAGATAATTGGTCGACACGCATATAAGTCCTACAGAACCTAAATAATTTCCTTAGTCCCACGTGTACCTTCATGTACTGTATAAGTTCATGTTGAAATGCATTTTTTCTCCAGATCTTCCCAAAGAGCCGGTGGACCTTGTAATCCACGCGCTGTTTTCGCCAGAGATGAATCAAGTATAAAATATCACAAGAGCTTACGTCAGTCAATCAATGGGCCAATGAGAATAAAGCACCAGTTTTGTTACTAGACCCCTGCTCTCGCTCTCGGATGCTGGGTTAGTGGAGTTAATGTATCCAACTTTTGTGCTTCTTTTGTTAAGTATTATAGACAAGCTGTTTGTATTTTTGAACTGCCTGACAGCTTTCAAACGATTCGATATTTTGTCTCCATATCTTTATTGTAATTAGTTTAGTACAGCATGGGTGTGCATCGCATTCAAATGCCATCCAGCGGTGTTTCTAACAACCATTGTCTTACACCTGTTTTAGGAGTAGAATCAAAGTGGTCATTGTCATTTGGTTTACCGCTGGTAAGTATGACCGTGACACCTGAAAATGACCAATTTTCCCAAATTAATATGCACAGGATTAAAAGAAATTTTATCTTACACTTCGATTATTTGTCTTTAGATCGATGTCCCAACTGAGTGTCGGACGTACCTGGCCGATCTGGGCATGCCAAAAGGAATATACACCGCTGTTAATATTAACTACACCTCGCCATTCGGAGAGAAGTTTGTAATTGCATTGAATCAGTAGTGACAAGGTTTGTTGAATTCCTTTCTTTGTATTGTTATGTCGTGCTTTAGCTTATACAAATTTACATCGTTCACCGAACGCTTGGAGGGGGGGTTAGGGCATATTTTAAGTCACTGGACGCAATGCTCCTTTTTGTAACTGGAGTGTGGACTATCGAAACTAAGGATTTCGAAAGTACTCATTCTCAGCTAAAAATATTCACTTCGGAGTGCATTTGATTATTCGGATATATTTTAGTGGTGCATGTTTAGGCAGCTACGTGACCATAGAATATGAGCGGTGTGTGAAATTTAGGGTTTCGTGTAACCTCGTTCCTCGTGTAAATTCTAAATACACGAATTTAATCGTTGCCGATTATGTTAGGATTAGGGTTCGATTTAGGATTAACCTGAATCAACTGTAAACCTAATCTATGGCTTAATCCTACCACACCTCGTTGACTTCGTAAGAATACAAATATGCTACTTATACCAAATCTATATACTCGTTTTATATTTATATATTTCTATTATTACGTGGCACCTGAGGTTTAAAAATCACTTAAGATCGTTCATCTGCGTTCATCGCATGCTTATCGCTCGAATTTTAACGTTTGACAATTGTGTGGGCCAACCCCCACAGTCACAAATGTGAGTACGTCTTTAAATCGCTTTTATTGAAGACAGTTCAATAAACCGCGAATTCGGGCGAATTATTAACGAAGGTGGCAAATCTAGTTTCCAGGACCAGTTTCTAGACTCGATTTTTTATCTGCTCCAACACTAACTTCCAGAAATTTTGGACTAGATCTGTTTCTTATGAACTGTTCAAACTGATTGTGGCTGCTTGGCGCGCTATAGCCAGCAAATCTGCCTCTATATAGTGGTCAACTATTATATGTACTGCCAAGTGCAATTCATCGTGGTTATTTTCGCTTTAGGGATTGTCAGACTAAAGTACACTCTATGTATGTCGTGTATGAGTTTTAAGCATGCAGACTTGCTCCCCTAACTATAACCTTTTATAGACACAAATAGGCCTGGGCGACAGTCTTTACATTATTGCATCAGTTTGCAAAGAAGGTCAAGGAATTTAAATAGCGAATTCTCGACTTCTAGAACATTTTAATGACTACATATATTGCTGCATTGAGTATTCCTTATTACAGGTACAAGGATATTGGTATTCTTATATCCTTGTGCATGCAAATGACCGTAATTTGTGAAACGTATTGATACTGATTCGATTACGAGATAATATATTTGAATTTGACGTACGTCGTTGCAAATTTATGTCATTCCAGCGACAAACAATTGTTGCTCTTGAAAGTCGAATTGATTCTTCTCTATGTACTTATCATATATTCGCTACTCCCGTACATTGTACCTTATACAGGCGAAACAAACAGTAAAACAAGCAAACGACTATCTTTTTTGAAATGTATCGATGCTCTATACAAAGCCGATATTTGCCCACGGACAAAGAACGCGTGTGTCGCTTTGAAATAATAATTCGTTTACATATTGTTTTGTCAAGCATTTCGACAATACCGCGTCAAAATAAATACAAAATTTCAATGGCTTTCTGATAAATATTTTCAATGCTTTTCTATGGAAAATTACTGCTTGTAGTCATTTAATTCACGTCATGCAACTGCAGCGTTGATTGTAGCAACGTTTTGCGAACCATTAGACGCAGGTTTGAAACTATTTTGCCGGTGTTTTTTTTCCAGATTGTTATCGGAATAGCTCTTTCATTTCTGTGACGATGCAGTTTACAATCACAGTGGTATGCGGAGCGGCCCACCCTATAAAGCCGCGATTATGCAACATATATTTCTGGGGCGATCAAGATTAACAGTAATCGATAATTTCTATGGGGTATAGTTTAATGTGTTAAATATATAATACATTCCGCCATCTTTGTCCCCGAGTGCGAAGCATTTGATTTGTAAATTGAATTCAAATTTTCGCGTTTCAAATTTTTCCTCTTTCAAGTCGATATTAATGTGTATTTTGAAGGTATACATAATATCGCTCGCTTCAATTAAGAAATGTCTTCTTGTATTCAAAATCGATATAAAAGCGAACATCTTTCCTTTCATCATTTCGACTGTTCGTTCTGTTTTCGTCTGTTCAATTTTAAATGATTTGTCACCGGAGTAGAAATCCTTTTAAATCTAATTTAACAGGAAAGCAGGAGGATTAAGCTCAAGACATATACTTTGGCCACTTATAGTGTTAAATAATCTAGGTAATAAGTTGCTCCAAGTTTAGAATCTCACTATAACCGGAGTAGAGATCAAATGTTTACGGCCATATAGTTTTTCCCATCACTAGACTGATCCGACGAGAACGTGGGTTTTTATACCAGACCAAGAAAATTACAGATTTTATGATTTCCTTCAATCTTCAATAAGGCATACACAAAACTGTGCAAAGTAGATTTAGGAAAACTGTTAACTAGTTATGAAATTGAGCATTGTTACCACTTAATAACTGAGGAACATTATTGGCAATGATTTTAATTGATTTTACTTGTTTGTGCCTGTCACATAAAATTCAATTTCCGCTCGGCAACAGAGCGAAACGTGCTTTGAAAAGCGTCAAACAATCTAGCGCTATAATAGTTACATGTTTTCTATGAGATATTTAAACAAAATACATAATATTTATATGCTATGTCTAGCGAGCAGTCTGCGAAGATGCAGTTAAAAGCAATAAAGCTTTTAGGCAAATTTCAACCAGCCATCTACTCCGCTACTCAATGAACTTGGGAAAGAATTCGTCGATAAAATATTTATCGACCCATACTCAATTTGCTTGAGAAAGCGTTTTAAACGAGCCTAAAAGCCTTATGAATAATTTCATTAAACGATGCATCGTTTTTTCAAAGTTTTCTCCAAACTTCGCGTTATTTGAGCATACTTTTGAAATACGCCGCAAAAGCAATTAAGCTGCGTTAGGGTAGCAAGATATATAAATACCAAGAATTGTGAAGTCTAGCTTAACTCCCCTGCTGGGAGGCAGGCAAAATCTGCACGAAGTTTTGGTGCTTTCCGACGGGTTGTTGGTGAGCTGTCTTTTGAGAAAGGGCTGGTTTTAGCGAAGCCTATCGCGGGTCGCGTTTGTTTTGAGCGAATTTACTGCGGATTGAGTGAAGTTGTCACCGTTTAATTAATTATTCAGAGTAAATAACCTACGCTTCTTTGTCCGAGCGCATTATGGAGGCAATAGTTATGTTAATTACCATTTGAAAACGTGTATTGTGTTCAGTCAAGGGGTAAACGTTAAATAGCTTTGTTCGTAGCTTACTAACTCAGTCTTTCGTTTGTTTGCGATGTAAAGACAGTTGAAAAGATCTGTTAACTATATTCTTTAACACATAAGAACGTTGACAAAGGGAAAACAGTCAAGTTTTCACAACAGTATTTGCACAACGGACAGCCGGACTTAAAAACTCTTACGACGCGCCAAGGGAAGGAAACGTGCAAAGCGACAAGGATTAGCACAGATTTATTTCGAGGACAAATTTCGCCTCGCCACTTACACAGCTATCGCGTTGCATCCCGTGTCGCTTGGTTAAGGCGATTAAAAACATTACATATACAACAGCGCTTTTCTCACGAGCGCCTGGACTTGGTGTTAGGACCAGACTTACAGCACCACACAGAATTTGTTCTCGCTGAATTTTCACGCGAAGAAGGGACTCGTCGAAGGAAACCTGCGAACACAGTCCCAAAGGTATTGTAAAGTTGTCTTCATTGAAATACGTGTCGTTTAGGGTAAAGTGAGAATTTTAAAATACGTTTAAATCTTGTGCATTCCAGGACTTTGCGAATACTTATACAGCAAAGGAAAACTGTCGGTAGAGTGGTGACAATCTCAAAGGCGAACAAGAGGCGATATTTCTCAAGTGTTGAAGAAGTCGTACTGGGAAGTATATATTCAAGGCTTCATACAGACTTAGATTTGAGGATTTAAAACATTTTAATCAAATATTTAAACGAGTTAAGTGACTTATCGATCAGAGATGGCAACCACAACTCAGACACAGACTGGCGCCGCGGCGACGAACAACGAGCAGCCATCGACGAAATCCGAACAACATATCAAACGACCAATGAACGCGTTCATGGTCTGGTCCCGTGACATGCGTCGCAAGATGGCCGCGGAGCACCCGAGAATGCATAACTCAGAGATCTCGAAAGCATTGGGTCTGCAATGGCGAGTATTGCCCGAGAAAGAGAAAGTCCCTTACATTGAAGAGGCCAAGCGTTTGCAGGCCGAACACAGCGTCCGCCACCCAAACTACAAATATAAACCCCGCCGACGAAAACCGAAACCCGTGAAAAAGGACACTCGCTTCCCCTTTCCTTTCCCACCCACGGCAGATAACGGTGCATTAAAGGTACCAGGATACCCACAATCCATGCCCCCAGAAGGCATGTACCCCTACTACCAAGTGCCCTCAAGCACCTACATGCAATACCACGATCCCTATCAGGCTGCAAGGCAAGCTTCATTTTACTCGCAATCTCAAGGAAATGTCCATTCTCCAACTGGGGTCACCCACAGTGATATAGGCCGCGACCTGACGGGGTACAGACCTGATGTCGTCCAGATGCATGGAGCCCCACCCCACCTATACCCCATTGACCCAATCAACGTCCCCACCCAAGCCACGTCGGTTTATAGTGGCACCACAACGTCGCTTAGTAGCCCAGCTATGCCGGTGAACTCCACGAATTCCGATAACCCACAAATTCACTATCAACAATACTTTACCCAGAGACATATAAACTTATAGATTCGTTTAGTTCCTAGTGGTCACTGACGGCTCGTTTTTAAATCGTTTATAAAGATTTACAGACGTTTAGTGAAATTATTTATTGATCGAGAATATCATTAGGCAGTTTTCGCTTCCAAAAATTCAACTAGCTTGTCCAACAAATCTGTTCTTCAGTGCTATAGATATGGTTGAAGAAAGACATCGGCGGAAGCCATTGTATATCTAAGGCAGAAGAAACACTTCAAAAACTGAGTTTTACATTGAACTTTGTGTGAATGAATTCCGATTTGTATTTATGTTACACTGCCGGCAAGAAACTCGTCGGATTGTGCTGAAATTTTGTGCTTTGATAACTGTTAATTTACGGCATATACTCTGAGCAAGGGAGTGTTGCAATTTGTGTGATTGATTAAATGTATTCTAGTTACTCTGTACTGTATTTTTGTTACTTTCGAACTGGATACATAAATTGTGTATATATTCTTACGGAATACATAAACTAGCGATATTCGGTTGTTCTGGGAAAGATCAGGGTGTGAATACACGTCAATTCATTGTCCGTTTTGCTTGCATAACCACAATATTGAGCTGCGTTTATTCATGTCCTATATCTCGAACTTCGGGGTGCCAATGTGTCGGAGTTCTTCAAGAAAGCGTCGAGAACAGCATGTACTCGAGAACAGCAATCGCTTCGAGCCAAAATTATTTTGGCAACGATCGAAAGATCACTAATTATCAAGTCTTGTGAATGTTGAAAGAAGCATATATATGTAGCGCTAATAATGGGCTTAGACGCCAGTGTGACTCGAAGGGTTAAGTTTTATTCGTACAATTAGACGATCATTCACTAAACCGGCCAGAACTAAAAGCTTCTTTCAAACAACAAAACACGGCGCCTATAAAGAGAGATTCACGATTACTTCACCAATTCGTTCCTTGTTGTCGTGAGCAATTTGGAGGAATTTAAGTAGCCTCGTTGGCAAATATAAAATCCGTCTTGGCTAAAATAAAGATTTCTTGAGGCTTAACCTCTTCAAAGATAAGTGCTTGTTTATGTATTTGCTTATAACGGTACTCTAGTGTGCACAACTCGTAACGAATAAGGGCACTTATCCTCTTTGTCACGACCAAAGCTATATAGACTGCCAACAATCCTCTCTCTCTAATAATAATAATAAAATCGGGGGATTTTGTGCGCTTTATGGGACCATTTATATAACCGCTACCTTTTCAAGAACCCCGCTATACTTTTCAAGAACTTTGTTGCCAATATTTCCGAATAAGATGACTATATATACTGGAGTTTTATAATATATATAGATAGCTCAAGCGTTTCGGTGTTCGACAGGGAATAGCTTTAGTTGACTATTTTTGAGGGTTGACTCTCGCGTCAGGACTTGAGAGCAATCGTCAATAAATATTTTGTTATAAGGGCGTTGAATTTCTGACACTTCAATCCGTCGGCATATTTGCATACCTTATACATAATAAGTCTTTGGGGGTATTATGTCAAACAGCTACGGAAATTCCTCTGTAAGTTCACTAATACACGTATATATTTATCTATATCGTGGGAGTATCGAAAATATTACGTTGACAGCGAAAGTCCTTCTTTTATTATTGTAGAAATTCTCTTCCCGTCGGCCTGTCTTAAAGCTTTTCTGGCTTCCCACGTTAAAGTGTCATTAGTCTCGCGTCGAAAGTTTCAAAACTCGAGTGCGACGTGGCAATTTCACACACGCATAACAGAAGTTTAATAAATTTAATTGCATGCATTCTGGTTTTTTACCTTACTGTTTAACAATACTGTCTTACTGAGCTATTATCGCGGGTAACTCGGTCGATTTAAGTTGGCCTTCTAGAAGTATATTTATAAATGTTAATTAAGACAAAAAAGTCAATAGAATAATTTGTGGTGCTTCGTAATATGCTTTCCTATATATGCTTTGACTTTAAAACCATCTCAGTACCGAGGCTACGAACCTGTTCGACTTAAAATCGTGGATGGGTATGCCCCTTTATTTATTCGCTAAACTGAATAACGTTAATTCAAAAGGTCCTCGACACACAATACGGCTATTTAACAAGTTTCTTAACCATGTAAATGTCAGGAAAGAAAAGCTTTATTCGCGAGCACAATGCGTTGGCAGCCGCAAGACAATACGGCATTACATCTGCAAACAAATATAAAACATTGTGAGGATGGGGAAATAGGACCTCTTTTCAATTTGCCATACGATATGGGGTTATTATAAATCCGCATGTATATAAACTAAACAAATAAACTTGTTCAGTCGAAACGAAAGCTCGTTGTTTGCAGAGAATTATACTGTATAGCGAGGTGATTTTCGTGATGTAACTATAGTCTATAGATCATGCATGGACATGAAATTCCGCATTGTCAAAGAAACGTATATGTCTTTGATCACTTTGGTTATATATAGTCGAAGAAAGGCTATATTGGGAACTTTACGTGGTGCACAGAGCCAAAGGTATACGTGTACATAATAATTCTATTTCCTGGTCGTGAAAAACCACCTTTTGTTGCACGTGTCTTGAAATGCACTTTAGGCGTTACGTTTCCACTACTTGTGGCATATACGAACTTCAGAAGGCTTATTTCAACCTATTTAAAACCCTTGGAAATGCTGTTTGTGTAGATTCTCGCTAGGTATTATAGCCTATACTTGAAATGGGCGGTACACGATGCGTGTAATTGTTTTGAAATAAATGTGGTTTACGATTATAAGTTGTTTCTGACAAATCTTCAAACGGTTACGGATTGATTTCTCAATAAACTAATATTGTAGCTGTAAGTCTTTGTGAAAGGGTATATATCACTGAAAGTTCGTTTCGACGGTTATAAACGTGATGGTGCATTGCAGTGTGTTGATTTGTTTTGATTTACGCTTCCTTCATCAATGCGGTTGTGAAAATTCTCGTTTCAAAGCGTTCTCAACGGGTGTGATTTTTACCGTATTGAAAACGCTTCGGCGTCACTTGGAGGAATTGTTTCAGACTTTATCGCTACATCATGTGTATATCTGTAAATAAAAGAGTGGCTTACATTACTTTAGTACACCATCGCTTGAAACAAAAGTTCCCTGTCATATTGTTAAACATGGCACATATAGGTGCAGACACTATATCACATTTTGTGGTCGCCCTCAAAAGCTTCCTTAAACGGATGCGTCATTGTATACTCGCAGATGCGTAGGTTAAAGGAGAGGGCTCATTCAAATTTCGCTGTTATTATGCATAAAATATGATTATTTCAGCTTTTCAGATCTTTTGACTAAATCCCGTTCTGTGCTTTCAAAATTGCATATTCCTGCATACTGAGTATATAGCATCGATAATACACAACTATAGCTTTAAGTCTTAGGTTTGGAATTTTCAAATGCCACGCATTTTTGCAGGCACATTTGAAGTTGTTAGTTTCGCTTGGGGGCCAGCAACCCACGATTTCCTCTGTATTAGATTGCAAATCATTTCAAGGAGCTGATTTTTACTTTATATTTCAGCCCCTTGTAATTTACTGATACATTGAATGAATGTTATGAAATATACCTTGAAATATCCCGAAACTATAGGACGGTGTGAAAGACAGTGCAACGAAGCCTGGGGTTTATATTAAATCTTACATATATAACATGATATAATCTATAATTTAAATGGGGGCTGATATATTTCGGTCATAATTTCTAAATATAAAAACGAAAATATTTTTTCATACAACGAGGTTAGTTATTGAATGAAAATAAGGAAATCAAAGATACGAGCTGTACATCATTTTTAACCCTGGTTTATTTTTAGAGTAAAATTTCGTGCATGCGATTTCCCTTGCACTCACACAGCCTCTTCAGTAGGTCTAGAACCGGTATTCGTACTTAATTTTTTTAAGGTGTCGCAATGTCATCTCTGTTTTTGTTGAAGGGGAAGGAAGTGAAAGTCTTATCCGATTTTAACAACAAGACAAATGAGATTGGGTCCCGTTTTTGAAAAGGTGACGAAGATTTTGAGATGGAAAAGATGCCTGTCACATGTACAGGAAGGTCTTGAGCTAAGTTTTTTTTATCACTTTTGCATTACTTTCGCTGAAAATTGTACTCCAGTTCAATAATATACGTCTTATTCGACATATAAACTAACAAAAAATTCTTAACAGCGGAATTAAAAAATGGTCAAAATTTATTTGCGATGATCTTTGTAATAATCATAAATAATGTGTCTAGTCATCCCAAATACATTTATTTTCGATAATCTAATCATACTTCCTCAACAGCTTTAATACTGTTACAAGATTAGGTCATGCACCTTATGCGAAGTCAAATTCGAGTCTATACACTTGCAATCTGCATGTTGACTAGATACGAACTTTTAACCTTGCAGTCAGTACTGTACAACCTTTAAGATGATTTTAAGGAAATCCACAATATCAACGTCAAAGCACTTGCTTTTCATTATCTAAGCATGCATGCATATAAAGTCCCGAATTCTGCATATTAACATTAAATTTCCTGAAATCTCAGCTGCATATAAGCCTACACATATTAGTCTTCAAAATCCAATTGCCTCAGTTACCTATATGTACAACATTGCATGGGTCTTTAGGATAACCACGTTTCCACAATATGCAGTGACTTGCCTCTCATACACAAAATATCCTTATAGGGTAAACCACATATGTCATGCCTATATATGCATTTACTGTTCCTGCACAATATAATCATTTATAACTCGCTGTGAGTTCTCTACATTAGACTTCTTACTTTAAGACCTACAGTACCTACTATAGATTACTTGTTCTTCATAATCCTAATCATCTATAACTTGGCATTGAGTGCTTTAGGTAACCGTGCATGCACATACTGCATATGATTCTGTAATCATCATCATCGCTCTGGAAGCCAACATTTAAATTATGTAATATAGTTGTTCACATCAATAACCATTAATGGTATCAAATAACTCGAAAGTAAATTCCGTACATTATCAAACAGCAACAATGGTCCACCTTCTAGACAGTACGTTCTATAATTGCATGTTATATCATGCTTCAGCACAGCCGTGACTGTGAGTTTATTAAAAAAGCAACCCAACATTTAAAAACATGGTCTTCACTCTGTTTCAGCACTAACAATATATTGTGTATATGGTTTAAATAACGCTTTGAATCTTGGAGTGGCACGAGCCCCGTGTAGCATCAATCAGGTAAAATTGCACATTCGAGACAGGCGAACAGATGCTTGCTCGCAGGAAATCAAAGATAAAATAGAACAACCAGGAAGGTTACGAATTAATCTAATTAAAGTTTAACCCATGGTGTTTTTACCAGACTGAACATTCGAGAAAGCGACCTTCCCTGTGTGACGTAATCAGTAGGTAGGCATGAGAACTTCCAAGTTGCTTCTAGTTACAAGATGATTGTATCGATATAATCGAAAAGAATTATTCCGCTTGTAGATAATTTTGTTGTATCAGTAACAGATTGGATACCGACCGATGTCACTGCCACTGGATCTCTGGCGTGGAGAGTTAACAACTATTGGAGATACCCAGGAAATACAAAGTGCATTTAGTTTGAATTCCTTTTGAATGGTACACTGCATACGTAGGCTAGGAAAGGATTTTCACGCTGAATTCGGGGAAGAAGACCTGCAGTTTTGCAGCTTTGGAAAACCTCGGTATAAATTAGGTTAATTATAAACCGTGCACGGGCTTGTCTGGGCGTTCCAGCAAATCGCGGCGTTTCTTTCTGAAGCTTGTCCTTGGCCTACACCAGATGCATAAATTATTTCCTAAATTTAACTTTCCGCCTTCGGGGTACACGCTACAATGGAGGCAGTGCAAAAGCCAATATTCGCTTGCCAACGAGTTGATGAGTTGGCTGCATTTTGCGAATGTCAGGGTCGTCCAGCGAAACGCCGCTGCGTCGATACCCAGGGTGGCGCGCGTGATAACGGTATATTAAGGTTATGGCGCAGCGTGACAGCGATTTTCTTAAGCCCCGCTGCGAAACCAACCCAAAACAAACCCTTTTGTCTAATGCGGTTATAATTCTTTGGATTCCTCACAAATTATGAACAGCGATTTCGAAAGCGTTTGATTACCTTGCTATAGAACATGAAATAATTAGTTATTGTAAAACAGAGCTGTCTTTGTGGAAACCACCATCATTAAATTGTGATGCAGTTGTTTTTGAAATTCCTACCTAACCGAATCAGTTTTGGCCGAGAAAAAGAATAGTAATCGAGAACAGATTTTCGTGCGTTCCAAAGTGCATTGCTCGCTTCGTTGATTTTTGCTGAATAACAATTCGGACTTTGAAGGCTCAGGAAATCCGTAAAACGTTCCATTGAAGTTTTCGATTTGTAAACTTGGGGAAAAGTTTAAACTTTAAGTATGTTTTCCGTTTAAAGTGTGCGTCGCGTGAACTTTCTTGCGTTTTATATTGCGGGGCGGGTGATATCTTCCCAAGTATTTGGATCATTTAATTATGATAAGATCAGTAATGAATTCCCCCAAGTGAGTTGGGCACTCCTTCAAAGCAACAATTTGAATCGGACTTTGTTCCTTTGATGCTGCGACTGAAATCCGACAACCTCGAAATATGCCAAGAAAGCTGGCCAAAGTTCCAGCCAATATTCACGATGACCACTTGTGAGACACGTGTACTTGTAAGATAGTCCCGTACAATTATTCCCCTGTTTAACTTATTTATACTAAGAACAATATGTAATGGCAAATTTTCAATCGGTTTTTGAAAATGGTATAAAGAGCAGCAATTTGCGTGGGCCGGTTTTGATCACCTTGTGAGAGTGTCGGATCGAAGGCTGTTTAGAATACAAAGAACTGACATATCGACTTAGATAGCAACGTTTTGAAAACCTATTATTAATGGTCGGAAATACAAATACAAAAGACACATGCAATAATAACACGTTCGTGCATTTGTGTTCGGAAATGTTATAGTGCATGTGCCTTCCGCTTGATGAATATTGACTTGAATATCATGATAAAAATCGTGCATAGACCGATTCAAAAATCGTGCTTGCTATTTTTTGCGAAACGCCAGTCATTTCGAATGGAAATATTGTGGTTGGGTAAATTTTATTCAATCCGGTTACTGAACGTATCAATATGTTGCCCAAGCGCTTTGTTGGAAAGCAGAAAAGATGGCGTTCACTTGCTATATTGAGATCAGTGGCTTGTGAATCTTCCTCGTTGTTGCAACCGATCTCTATGTGATAAGCTGAACGGGTGTTAGTGATGGAAGCCTTTTTTTCAGTCGTTTATTTGCGCATACCGTTAATCAAGCACAGCTGTTCACAAACAATTGCTGTAGTCACCATCAAAACTGCTAGAATCGTATGTCTACGATTGTCTAAGAAATTAAAGGTTTCTAAATACACCTTGCTCGCATATTGGTATTTGTTCTGGGGCCGGTGGTATAAAACTCTTTAACTACATTTTACATAGTTAAATCCTAGTTAATTCAGAAATATACAACTCTGATTGGCCAATTCGGTCCTACAGTTAACTTTTAGCTAGTCTTTTATACAACTGACCCCTGTCCGTGCATTATCTAACAAAATTAATTACAAATGGTACAATCATTTATATACATGTTTTCTAGTAAAACTCTATTAACCCTTCGAGGGTTTGCATAAGCCATACTCGTGCGCGATATAGACTGTATATAGTTCGTTAAACGAAATATGGGAAGTTACAAAATTGGCATTAATGCTGATATATTGGACATGCATGTGTATTAAAGTCATAAGAACTACTTTCTTCTTAGGACTACCTTAAAAGAACGGACTTTCAGAGATTTTGAAAAATAGATAGAACAAACTAAAAAATCCCTCATAAGGAACAAACTTAGAAAGACACGAGGGACTAAAGTGTGTTCATTGTGTCTGGTACTGGTGCCCGTCTTCTTTGGCGATCAGGTAAACACATATGTGTATACGTCTTTAAGAACGGGTACTACCTCCGTTATGTTCAACGAAACTGTTTTGACTTTGAGCAAACAGTCTAACCGCAGCCTAAGTTAATCCCTGCCTCACAATTTCTTGTTTCAGTTTATTTCTACGTAACAATGAGGAATTTCATTTTAGACCAATCAGTATTTTTTTTACATTTTCAGTAACCCAATCAGAATGCATAAATATTGATTATACTTCCGGTAAAAAGGTACATCATTTACCACTTTATATGAAGTATTATAAATTTGGGCATTCTGATTTGTTTAGTTCAAAACGAAATTCCTTCTTGTTTTCCTGCGTTAATTTGTCAAAAATTAAAAGTCATGCGTTAAAGAAGCAATCATGCACTCCCTTCACAAAGCCCGTTTGTCTTCTACCGTTTGTCTTCTATTGCAGTAAGAAAAGTATTTTTTCATTTTCATTTGACCACATTCCATTGGATTCATGTCGTAGTTGTCTTTCATTTGTTTTCTCCAGCAATATCATTGCTTTCTGCACAAGTGTTTCCAGAGATGCGAATCTCCCAAAGGTAATCTCGGCTGTTTTTCTAGTTTGCACATATTGCACTTCGTTTGGCATTTCTTCCGAACTGCAGCTGACTTCCTCTTCTTCTTTCCTGTCCATATTTTTAAGTATCTTTCAGTATATTTTTGTATCTGTGTCTAAATTGAAACATGAATGAAAGTTGTATAGTTTGGTTGTTGATTTGTTACTAGCCACATTTTTTAAGCATTAATAATATACTTTACTGTTGCATTAATAATATAATTTAAGGTTGACATGATCGATGAGCGTTGTTATTTTTTAATATAACTGATCGAGTATTCTTTTTATAGATGATATTTATTTATACGTCTCACGTTCGCCAGAATATAAATGTGCAAAATTTGAAAGAGTAAAGCTGTATGGTGCAAAGGAACTTTAAAGTGTGTACCAATGGCCGCTCTGACGTTCAAAATCATTTATGGCCTTTAGTAATACTCTACTAAATCACCTGCAAATTCTCAACAAAGATTCATAAATTTCTTGAATAATCGTATCCTGCACGTCACTAGAAGACAATGATATTGATGAACGCGTTCACTTTCATACGACCGTCTTTACTTCTTTTCACTTGCTGGTTTTCTCTCAGGTTCAGTATGGTTTAGGTTCAGAGAAGAAGGACGCCCTTTTTAAAAAAGTTTTTTTAAAAAAAAGTAAGTTTACAAACTTTTTAAACAATAAATGTTAAAATAAGCTACAACATAAAAACAAGGTGCAGAGGCCAAATTTAAGCTGGAGCCTTCAGCCGTATTTGTGCTAAAACACATTTTCTCCTTCATCAAAATTATCGCTTGAAAAATGTCGTTTTCTTACGCATGTAATAAAGGATGCTGAATTTACATCTTTACACATGCATAGGTCGTGATAATAAATTGAAATCTATTTTTCATTTAAAGTGCTACTCAATTTGATTTATAGCATGCATACTAACTTTTTTGACAATTATGCACAATTACCCAAAGGTGTTAGCCCATTGAGCTGGCAGATTGATATTTTACAGTATTTCTGGCAGATTATTTTACCAGAATGGTATCTAACAGTTATTCCTGGAGAACTTTTCAATAACACAGCATGGCACTGTTGGTAAACTGCATGGTAGAAATGTATATATGGAGGACCCACAGGTGAACCCATTGGAGCTCCATTGCTTTGTTGTAGAGCTAATATTGTTTTAGTAAATGCCCCTAGTATTTTACCATTTCCTGTCATTCACATCTTCGTGGGTATTTTAGCTTTTAAAACCTATTCTTTTGGAAAACTTCATTCTTTTCAGGCACATCGACAATTTTATTACGGCCGGCACGGTTTATCGATCAACTGCCTAATTTGTACGCCACAACTGAAGTTAGGGCCAGCTGTTTGAAAGGCGTTTAGCTTAATTGAAAAATAAATAAGCCAAAGTATATAAATATATACTATCAGACATCTTGTGGATGGTCAACCTAAATCTTATGCATTGACTATGTATACTTTCAATGAATAAAAACTATTAAATGAAAATATAATCATCTCAACTGTTCAAAAAATAGATAATTTTGTTTTCTATTTTGAACTTATGTCTGCTATTTAAACTAAACGCATTTCGAGCAACAGCTTCTAGTTTTGAGGCAGTGACTTTCCAGGGCATGACTACGAAAATATGTTGTCTTTGAACTCTATTCCATTCGCTTTGAGCATTTAATATTTATCTCACTGGTATAAATATACAGTTTAAAATACATTGTCGTGGGAGTTTGTTAATTTCTGTTTCCCTGCTGTTAAAAACATACATGGAATGTCTCGAATGTAAAATTAACATGTTTTTTACGGTCTTGGTGATTCACTTAATTGTCTGTTGCAGTCAGTCTCACGAATAATACGAAACCATCTCCTCTTCTTTGAAACACGGGTATCATGTGGCAGGCGCCTGAACACTGGTTTTATGCGATAGACGCTATGCACCCTCACTTATTAAAGGGATACGCCAAAAAAAATTATCTTTGTCTGTTTTAAAAGAACGTTATGATTATGTACAAAATTTGCTTATGGATTTTTGTTAACTTTATTACTTCTCAAGATATTTTTGAATGAAATTATCTTCCATCCGCCATTTTGGATATGCGTGTTCTTGCTTTGATATGCATGACGTCACCAGCTGGGTAAAAATAAGTTCTGTAACTTCAAATAAACGATCCAGCAAAGTGACAGTTCCATGGTATTACAATCACACTTATCTCAAATTATGACGTTTGAATTGTAAGAGTTCTAAATTAAGCGTAAACATATGTAGTTGTTATTGATGCATGGCGGATATATCTCGATAGTCGATGTTTTTGATCGCCAATATCTTGCGAAGTAAGGAAGATAAACAAATTTTGTTAAAAGGCTCTATAAGAAGTGCAAATTTTCTTTTCAACAAAACATGCAGAAATAATTTTTATTTCTACATCCCTTTAATTATTTCCATATCCCTTTAAGTATAGGATTTGTAACCGTTATAATATGTTCCCGCTTATATCATTAAAAGAATTTGTAGGCAAACTGAAAAATCATACTATGTATCCTTATGGTGCTATTAAAAGTAGAACTGCAGCCATGATAATCTCGACACTGCTTATTTCCAGGTCCGATGAAAACCAACTCCTTGCATAAATAAAAGGGTATATATTTCCAAGTATATATTTGAGTATATTCTCAAGTAAATAATCGATAAAGAAGTGAGCATTTCATATTAGGTACAATTATATATTAGACTTGTGAATATCACTGAGGTATCATATCGCTTAGCCCTTACAAGCTGAACGATTTCTTACTTTAAAAATAGGAAAAGTGAATGAAACCTTACCTAAAATGTGCTTTTTAAGTTGTCCATGAACTGTAAATCTAAAATTTGCACCACAAACGGAATGCAAAATAACGGGTAATCCCCCTCTACGTATGTCAAAAATGTACCTGCACTTTAAGTACTTTCCCCAAAATATAAGGCGCGTGACAAGCTAGTCGAGATTTTCACTACAACGGCGAAGACTGAGTCAGGCTTCAGAGTATATCAAGAATTGCTGTACAAGTGTTAATTTAGCGGTTATAAGACGTTAAAGCATTCTTGACTTGCTTGGATTAAGTTGTGTATGATTCCACCCGAAATTAAGTTGATGTTTGGGATCAATTGTATAGAGCCTAGTTCGAGGTAGCGCCCGCTGCGTCCTGAAATGCAGTCGTTTTGTGCAGGACGTGAAAATCGGAGATTTGCAGTTGTATATAAACAGAACGTATACGGCGTCTAGAACTCCCACTATATTTAATTATTCATAAACTCCATATTAATTAATTATGAATTCCCTTTCAATGAGCCATTGTATTGATAGCCACCATCGTAGTGTAAAACAAAAGCATACAACTTTCCGCATGTTACACAGAGTTGCAAAGAGTTCCTCCGGTAGGATTTCAAGTTTTGAAAACCTTCCTCAAAATGACGTTATGTCACTGAGTCAAGTGGCAACCAGCATAAAGAAATATTTGGTTTTTTGGTACATGCATGTGATCAATTAGAGTGTTCGACTTCGAACCCTCCTTACAAATCTCATTCAAAGCAAACCTTCCTCCGGGTGGTACCCGCGTACCCGCAACTTTTTTGCAACTCTAATTTTACAAACTTTGCAATGTCATCCGCTGCTCCGGCTGAAAAAAACAGAACACGTTTTCTCGCACACTATTGAGCGCCTGATAGTTAGGGTGTTAAGTGACAGTGCGGGTTAAAGTTAGAATATTTTTGTTGCGGCTTTTTCGGTAGCAACAGCGCCCATGCATCGGTGCAGACAGAAAGAACCGTGCAAGCAAAACAAAAATCGTTGCTAGGCCACAATGGCTAGGAAAGTAATTGTTCTCAGATCAAATAATTATCGATATTTATCAGATGATTAGGCGGACGAATAAGTTCAATGTATGTATATTTCAAAGGTACAGCTACATGTTAGTATATAACTGCATTTAATCCATACGAAGAACGTCTCATTTGATTACGCTTCAGAAAATTTTGAGTTTGTCTAGCATCGTTATAGCTTGCTTGAATGTATAATGCGTTTGTCCTAATTACGAACTTTATGCATTTTCCTGCCGGCGAAATTCCGAGAATTCGAAAGAAACACAGCCTCTTTTGATAGATTTAAGAAACCAAGGTTTTGTTCGTAAAGAAGGTTGTTGGGTTTTTACATTTGTTGCTATTCTAACACAAAAACCAGGGTGATTCTTACTTGGAATTCGCACTACATTCTTCGGCTATCGTTTCGCACATTGGGATTCGACAAATATCGCGTATAACATAATATGATATTGAACTTACCACTGCAGAATAGAAAACAGCCAGGTTATATCTCCCAAATATCGACGAATAACGAGACGGAATGAGTTTCCAACCGCACAATTGCAATTTACAAAGAATAAACGTTATATTTTCTAAATAATTCTGATGAAGCTGTCGCATGTGGTTTTGAATCAAAACAAACGCACAGGTCACGCTTAGAAGAAGATTGGCGGAGACTGAAAAGCACCTGTATGTATACTAAGTGTTACTCGGTATATCCTCTTGACCGTTCTTCGTTTTGCAGGAGTTTAGCGAAATAACGAAGAAAAAAACCTAAACAAAAGTTTTTCATTCGGTTTTCATTATAAATTTTTCTATTTGGCGATAAGGGGTTGATACGCTGGATTTTCATCAACAACTTTTGAGCAGCCTTTAATCAAATTTCAAGCCTTTTATTAAAATTCTATTTCATTTAATGCATGCGCAACAAGACAGGCATTTCAAAAAGAGAATCGGTTTAAACTAAAGCAAAAACTAAAAAAAAAACTAAAAATAATCAGTTAGAAGATGGAGTGGGGTGACTCAGAAATATTTCTTACACATACGTTTTAGTATATATTGCATACTAACTTTGTAGTATATTCGGATAAGGTTGGCAACTGAAAAGGTTTAATTGTCGCATTATGTTCAGTGGCGTAGCCAGCATCGATAATTGGGGGGGGGACTATATTCATGCATACTTTCATGTTCTGCATTATCAATTTCTTTTGAAATCTGTTGTCGTTGCAATCACTAGTCTTATGAATATATGAATATTGGCATCCGCAATTATCGATGATTATTTTTACTTCATGCACAGTATCCTTGCTGAAAACAATTTTTAAAAATAACGAAAATTTGACAAAAGTTTTTTATTTTACTTGCAAGGCCGAAATCTTGTCAGCAATTTAAAAGCAGCTTTTAACTAAAATTCTATTTTTAAAGGGACTGGGTTGGAGTTGGACAACCCAACAGCTAATGAATAAGAGCTAAATGTTACAAAGCATCCGCCTATCTTGTCTCTGTTCATAGTATACAAGTTAAAAAAGAAAATTGTTTAAACTAAATTAGCAACTACGTCTCTTTCGTTCGAAGATTGAACAAAGAATCTTCTATCAACCTATCGCTTGTGTACTTTTAGTACTTCCGTCATTAATCTCATTTGCCCGTTTAGGTCACCCTTTGCATTAAGTACCCAGCCGTACATAGGAGAAGGATCTTCTGGAGAAAAGGTATTGATACCTTTGTCAAGGATTCCCCGTTTTACTAAGTCGGAAACTGAGCGCTCAGCTGCTGTAGTGACAACACTCAAATCCTGAGGAAATGCGACTTGACCTTGCGTAAGAGGACCCATGTAGTAAACTGGATAGGCTAAAGTAACATCTGTTGAAGGTACTAGGGAAAAACTACGTATATCAATAAGAGCACCATCCGGACGATAGAAATATCTACCATTTCTCTGAACCACTTGTGGATGTTTGGAATGGTTTTGGGCATTTTTCGAATCGCCAAACGGGACGAGAACTTCTTGTAGAAGGTTATGCTTCTTTAGGGATTTTGTCAAAGGCGACGAATCTTTATCAAAATCACCACATTGTCCCAGCGCATCAATAACCAAGTCATGGGTGTTTTCCAAACATTGATTCTGTTCGGTCCACGAAATCTTGATTTGCTTGGTCTCGGGTGTTTCAGTAATCGTGTACTGAGTTCCCAGTTTCTGAATTTCAAGGAAGCCACTTTGCATAAGAGCCAGTATCTTCTCTGCATTTTGCACAGGAAAGGGCGCGATTAACAGATGCAACTCGGTTTTCACGTTTTCAAAACGCATTCTATCTTCAGCAGTGAAATAACTCAGCACCTCATCGAAGATGGCGTATGATTGGTAAAAGACGTTCTGCAGAAGTAAAGGGATGCCACTTTTTAGGCTTTCTTTCGCATCTTCTGTTTCTTTACTGAGTCTTTCCTTGTAATTCGTCTGCCGTAGGTACATGTTGAGCCTGTTCACTGCTTCTTCCAAAGAAATAGTTTCCCAGTCATCGGGAAAATACGGGTGCAAATGGGTAACTTCGTCATAGATTTCCTTCTTCAGAAGGGACCAAAACTTTTCTAAAGGAAGGAAACCGTTGTTTGCTGTGATTATTGGAATAAGCTTTTCCGGAATCAACTGCTTGTATGAGAAGATCTTATTGACGACCACTCCCATCACTTGGGGAAGAATTGCTTTGCGACCATACATTATCATCTTGAATTTTCCCTCTCCTTGGAAAGGCAAAAAGGTCAGTTTCTTTTCCTTCTCTTTGCCGACTCGCTGGAAAACACCTTTTGTCTTCCCCAAAGCTAGTGCGGCATCAATAGCGGATAAAGAACATCCCAAAATCCCGATGCTTGTCTTCGACTGTGATCTCTCTTGCAACACGCGTGGTGGATAAACTGAAGGTATCCACGCTGAAAAATGTGGATGGCGATTCTGGCTCCAGTGCCCCGTGGCGATAAAAAGGGTGCAAGTAAAGACAGTACTTTCATCATCCAATGTGATTTCATAGCCAAGTTTTGAGTCATGGTTAGCAGGCTTGATTGAAGTAGCCTCTGTAAGATTTCTCAAATCCACTTCAAAACCTTTGCGTGCCAGCGTCTTGCAGAAAGATTTGAATCTATCTTGAAGGTACAAACCGACGATATATCTGGGAAATGGACGATACACCCAATCTGTGCTGCTCTTACTTTCCGGTACGCCAATCGAAGCACGGCACTCTTGAGTTAGCGACTGAAGCCATGCAATAAAATCGGATCTTTCAGACACAGGAATGTAGGTTGCGGTTATTTGAGTGCAACCGGCTGCAATATTCACAATATGATCTGGAATTGTCATTTCCTTGGAGTAGGGTAACCCCGGACCAAATTCTTCCATTCCCTCTACGACTAGTATGCGAAACGATCCTGCGGCCTTCACTAAAAGACTAAGTTGACCAAGCACAGCTGTACCAAAAGCACCTGCTCCAACAATCGTAATATCGTAATTTGAAGATGGAATTGTTTTATTCATTTTTAAGCCTTGTTTAATTGCTTCAAAGTTGCGTTGATTGTGCTGGGGAAGGAAAAAACTTTGTCAAACTCGCCAATGCACAACAGGTGTAATATAATACAACAAGTGCAGAATAATGATGTTTATTATAGGTTGTTTATTTGTTTGATGGGGTATTTTTCTCACGAGATACACAACAGACACAACCAACCTGCCAAGAACCTGATTAGTTTTCACTGCAGGTTGGCTATTGTAGTCTTTTTTTAAATATATTTCAAGTGAAAAATACCCGATCAAACAAAAAAGCAACCTAATTAACACCAACAAGAATCGAGGAATTTCGTTTTAGACCAAATACCAAATTTGTTTACATTTTACTAACCCATTCAGAATGCACAAATTTGAAATACTTCCAGTAGAAAGGTACATTAATCAATAATTTACATATAGTATCAAAAATTTAGGCATTTGGCTTTGCCTGCATGAAAAATGTAAACAAATTTGCCAATTTTCAATTAAAGATGTCAGTGGCGACTAATTCTGCATGCATAATAGAACCTAAATATGAAGCAAAAACCTGCAAACATATTACTTACAGTATTATAGACCGCAATTAAACTAAACTCCCTTCACGATATCCTAGTTCAGTTCTCATGCATTAGGAAGCAATGACACATACTTTTATTAGCTGCAGGTATATATATATATTCGTTTAGGTATACCTAGATTGTTTCGATATATAGTATTCAAGTTCTTTCAGTTTCAGTTTTTACGATTCATTATTTCGTATACTTCATTTGTGCCTGAATTACTAATTTTTGCATGGGAGCGATAGAAAAGGCCTTCTATGCGGCTGTGCCAATCTGATCACACTTTCTTTTGAGTCTTTACCGCAATATTTCTTAATACGTAGCACAACTAAGTAAATTATATAAACGGAAGTCCGAAGTTGTATAAAATAGTTTTAAGATTATGCCGTATAATCGCTATGAAAATCAAGCAGGGCCTCATTCAGCCTAGTCGTCTCACTGGTATACATGCACTGTTGTAGTTATTTAAGATGTTTAGGTATTAAACGCCAGTTTATAGTATGAGAACATATACGCTTTGTCTAATAGAACTAAAATTGATGACGAGTTAAGACGATCTAATTATCGATCGATAACGCTGATATTGTTAGATATACATACAGGTCGCGTATACTTACAATTTTGAAGCTGTTGTATTTGGCCAAAAACTTCTCCCAACCAGATTTGAGTTCAGCTGAATGAACTAGTATTGCTGCATGTAAATTATAATTTACTTTAAACTAATTCATCACCTTTATATGGTGTTCTTTCATTATAGTAATATTGCGGAAATGATGTCATATCGATCATTCCAAGAATCACGCGTTGAAACTGAATGTTTATATTGTGAACTTTAATTGTTCTCATCATGTAGGCCTATTTTATCATCATGTAGGCAGCGAATAAGAAAAGAAAGGTGACTAAAATAACGAATTTTTGAAAGAACGATTTCGAAATATTTAAGGAAACTTGATAATAATAAACGGAGATAGAACAGATGTAATGTAACTTGACCGTCATTTCTTTATTGCTAATATATCTTTAGAGCAGTTTCCACTTAGCGGAACTTTTTTATTGCTTCAATTGTGGAATTTGACCTAAGCGGATTCACTTGGCCGGTCACAATTGAGAAAAAAATCAAGACGAAGATTTTGTTCGATCAAAAAATCGAGCTGTTCGATCAAAAAATCTAGACGATGATCTGTGCCGTTTAAACCAAACGCCTTTCGAGCAACAGCTCCTAGTTTTGAAAGAGTGACTTCCCAGATCGGGGAATTACTGAAATACTTCATGCACGGACGTGCATGACTACGAAAATATGTTGTCTTTGAGTTCTATTCCATCGCTTTGAGCATTTGATATTTATCTTACTGTTATAAATACAGTTTAAAATACACTGTCTTGGAAGTTTGTTAATTTCCGTTTCCCTGCTGTTAAAAAACATAGCGTTCGAGAATCGAAGTTTGCAATGTTTACCGCGACCAGAAACGAACTAACTTCAAGATATAGAAATACGGAAAATATAGCCATGCCGGCCCATGCGAAGTTCGCAAAGCCAATATGACTTGATAATTTGGGATAACTGGGAAAAAGGCCTTTACAGAAGTATTTCTGTCTATAGCACATGCATGCATTATTACTAATTTTCTAGTATATTCGGATAAGGTTGGCAACTGAATTCAATGTATCATCACCCTATTTTTACTTGCTACACCAGTACATCTTTAGTTGAAAACAATTTAAAAGTTTTTTTAAAACAACGAAAATTTAAGAAAAGTTTTTCGTTTTACTATCAATTTTTTCTTTTGACGATGCTCTATTGGCACAGTAAAGACAGTATACTTTCATCACTCAGTCTGATTTCACAGTCAATTAAGCTTAGAATCATGGTCAAGCAGTATGACTGAAGTGGCTTCTGTGACGATGCAGTTATAGAATCGTTTAACGAAATTGTTTATTATATTTGCATATTAAATTTATTATATGTATTTCATTAATTTAATATTTTAGATTACAATATTTACATGCAATAGTATAGAACACAATAATATATATATATATATTTAATATTAATAAAACCCGGCTTGGCGTGCACGTATATAGTTTAGATCCGTGTTTATAAGGCTCGCATACATCTGATTTTTGAGGGCCCGTTTGATGGCCTCGTTACTATATAGTCTAGTGGAGCACTATGTAATAAATTGAAAGGAATTTAGAATGTGACAGTATTTTTAAGAACGCCCATATTTATGATATACCGATTACTGTGGTCTAGCAGGTGTTCAAAATTTTAGACTAAGTCTATTTTTTGAAACAGGTCTGTATTTTTGCAACCATTTAATTTAAAAGTATAATTTTGGTGTGTACGTTAATATAATTATATATGCGACAGTCGCGACTGTCTCGATAGACTTTTTTCAATCAATATTCATTAGTTCGTTTACTTTTTTATTCATGCCAAGCATATCTCGAATGCGTTTCTTCTCCTCATCATTGAAGTCGCCAGGAATCTGGGTTTGAATCGCCTCACGATCAACTTGCGGATGTGCAAAGACCCTCCTGAACTCGAGCAATTTGAAGAACACTTTTTCATGTTCTTCCGACCAGGAAAACTTCTTCTTCAAATCATTCCACTTCTTGTTCGCTTCTCTTCCTTGCGGTGTCTCCTTTTTCATCTCCAACCAATTTTTCATGCTCGTAAATATTTTTCGGGATCCGTATTTCTTACCGTTTGGATATATGTATATTGCAAGATCCTTTTCGAAGTCAAATGCAATCTGACCAGTTTGGAGAGAGTAATTTTGTTTTTCCAGTTCGGTGACTCGCTGTTCCAAGAATTCTATTCTTCCCTCTAGTTTTTTCACATATTCCCGGGAAAGCTGAGGCGATTCTCTGATTTTCTCTATGATCTGTGGTACCATTTCCTCGCATTCAGTCAAGTTTCGCTTAAGATTTGGCATTTCATCTTTCCAAAAGCTCTGCTTATCAAGATTGTGAATTTTACCATTCTGGATCTGAAGCTTGTCTTTCAATTTCTCTAGATCAGGAATAACCTCCATTTTAAGTCTTCATAGTAATTCAGCGATATCTTATCTAGTACTCTTCCTTCGTGATTTTGTAACCTATAACCACATATGAATAAGCCAGAAAACAAATGGTTACACATGCATGCCAAGTGTATTAAAATGGCGTTATAAATTTGCATGCAACAGTCATAATTAACAAGTTTCTACATAACGTTCGCATGTGCATCCATGCATTTAATACAGGCAATTTACGAAGAACTACGACGCGGTTAGCTCGAAGTCGCTAGTCAATTATTTTGCTATTATTTGAGGAGAGCACGCGCACTATGGCGTAAAGACGCTAAAAAATAGTGCTCCGTGACATTTGAAATTTTTACACAATTACTGCTAAATTTTTAGAAACATTATTGCGTTATTACTTAAGTAAGGATATCTTTAAAACAACGTTGGTGTTATTTTTTGTTAACTTGGTGTTTTCGCGCATTTTGTGACTTTATCAAGATTTGGACATTGAACATTGGTCATTGGAGTGGTTACGCGTTCATTGCTTTTAGCGTGAATAATTTCCAGTGCTACTTCAACTGTGAATTCTGTGAGTTCGAATTGGTTATATTATATATATTTTTGGAACTTTTACGCAAATATTTTGCTATTTCTCGAGTTTGGACCGTTAAATTATATTTGCGAACGTTATTCCGTTAACCGCGTGCTACGTGATTTGGTAAATTGGTTGGTGACGAAGCACGCTAATTAGAAACTATGCCGCAAGAAAGCAAAGACGGAGAGCGCGTATTTCAATGTAATTTGTGCCCGAGACAATTTGGTTCGGAACGAGGACGGTCGCTACATTTAAATTCATGCAGGAAAAAACACGCAACTGGTGGAGCGAGTCAACAAGATGGACAAACATCAAGTATGCCTGGTTCTATTGTTGTCGATCCGGTTACTCCCTCAAGTTCTCAAAATAGCGGATCACCATGTGTTTGGGGCAGCCTCACTAAAGACGATCTAAAGCAAGTTGTTAACGCAGCCTATGAAGAGGTGGTTTTTTGGCGCAAAAATCTGTTTATGTTGCCGAGTGGAGCTGCTGGAAAGTCATACGTCAGGGAACTGGAGAGACTTGTTAACGCTTGGAACAGTAACTCGGAGATCTTGCATGATATTTCTTTAAAACTTACTATGATCATGCCTGCTCTTCTCTTACAAAAACCGAGTTTCAAATCGAGATCGAAAGACCATGTGACTTGTCTGTCTCGGCGCATGGCTTTGTGGCAACAAGGTAACTTTGATGGGTTACTTCGGGAATGCAGAACCATCCAGTCGACACTACTGGCTACTAGAAAGGTTTCGAATGAACAGCTTTCCAAGACCTTCGCTAGTCTCATGTTTCGTGGCAAAGTGAACGCAGCTCTACGTTTGTTGGATGAACAATCATGTGGTGGAGTTCTTCCTCTTAATGACGCTGTGTACAAGGACCTCTTGCAGAAACATCCACCTGCACAACCTGAGGATCATTCCGTCATGATTGATGGTGAAATTCCATATGTCGATCCATCGTTATTCGCCAACATCGACGAGGCAGCCATAGCAAAAGCAGCATTGAGGACTCAAGGTGCTGCTGGTCCTTCAGGTCTTGACGCACTTGGATGGCGGCATATTTTGGTGTCTCGCAACTATGGAGATGCTGGCAAAGATCTACGATCCGCAATAGCGTTAATGGCGAGAACACTTGCAACCCAGAAGGTCGTTATTGGAGCAGATCAGACCACCAGCTTAGAGACCTTCTTAGCGTGTCGCTTAATACCTCTGGACAAAACCCTGGTGTCAGACCGATTGGGATTGGAGAGGTTCTACGACGGATAATTGGAAAATCAATTGTCTTTGCCATTAAACCACAAATCATGGATAGCGCAGGAGACTTGCAGCTATGTGCAGGACAACAATCAGGCTGCGAGGCTGCTGTTCACGCCATGTCGAAGATTTTTGAAGAAGAAGAAACAGACGCTGTCTTACTGGTAGACGCCACCAATGCGTTCAATTCCATCAACCGCAAGATCATGTTACATAACATTCAGTACATTTGTCCTGCAATGGCTGTTTATACGTTCAATTGTTATGTAACAGCTTCAAGATTGTTCGTGCAAGGTGGTAAAGAAATTGCATCAGCTGAAGGTACCACGCAAGGTGATCCGTTAGCCATGCCGTTATACGCCGTCGCCATTACTCCACTCCTGCTCATGATTAAATCTGGTGAAGCTAGTGATGTAAGGCATGTTGCGTACGCGGATGACCTTAGTGGGGCAGGTAAGCTAATGCAACTGCGTGCCTGGTGGGAGAAGATTGCCGTGCATGGTCCGAGTCTTGGTTACTACCCGCGAGCTGATAAATCCTGGTTGATTGTGAAGCCACACCTGGAGCAGACTGCCATTGAGATCTTCGCTGGAACTAATGTACGAATTTCAAGTGAAGGGCATAAGTACCTTGGAGGATATCTTGGATCGGATGACGGAAAAGATAAGTATATTAGTTCTTTAGTTAGTAAATGGTGCCAGCAACTTCACGTTTTGAGTGAAATTGCCAAATTCCAACCCCAAGCAGCATACACGGCGTTTGTCTCGGGTTTTCGGCACAGATTTACTTACCACATTCGTGCCGTTCCAGGTATCAAGACCGCGATGCAGCTTGTTGACGACACCATCAACCTGAAGCTCCTTCCTGCACTCCTCGATAACCGTAGCTTGTCCATCCATGAGCGACAATTGGTTTCGCTTCCAGCTCGTATGGGAGGTCTTGGTATTCCGATCTTTAACGACATCTGTGATGAAGACATTTGAACTCCACAACCATCTGTCATCTTCTCTCAAGTAGAATCATCCACCAGAATGGTACACCATCAGCAGAACATGGAGATTCCATCCACGATCTTCGCCGTGAGATTGCAAAACAACGTCAAGCTAGGAACTCGTTGCTGCTACAGAACTTGAGATCGAGCATGAGTGAAGAGCAGATTCGAGCAAATGACCTCGCCCAGTTGAAAGGATCCTCAGCTTGGCTAACTGCTCTGCCACTTGCTGAAGAGGGCTACATCTTGACCAAGCGTGAGTTCTTTGATGCAATCTACATGCGTTATCGATGGCCTTTGAAACGCCTTCCATCTTTCTGCGCTTGTGGAAAATCGTTCACGGTAGATCATGCCCTGTCGTGCCTGAAAGGAGGTTTTATCCATCGAAGACATAATGAGATCCGTGATCTACTTGCTGCTGCTATCGATGACGTTGCTTACGATGTTTCAATTGAACCTGCTCTTGCTCCTTTGACTGGCGAGGTTCTTCCATCCAGTGCTAACTCAGCCGATGACGCCAGAGTGGACATTGCTGCGAGAGGTTTCTGGCAGAGATGTGAAAAGGCATTTTTTGATGTAAGGGTGTTTAACCCATACGCCTCTACACATCGACGCCAGACGTTGAGCAGCTCGTTTAAAGCCAACGAACGGGAAAAGAAGCGACATTACAACCAACGGATTGTTGAGGTCGAGCATGGCTCCTTCACACCGGTCGTCTTCAGCGCCTTTGGCGGATGCGGAAGAGAGACCCAACATTTTCTTTCCTTCCTGGGTGCGAAGCTGGCTGACAAGAAGAATCATTCTCCATCTATGGTGGTTAGCTGGTTACGACGAAAGATCGCCTTTGCTTTGCTTAGAGCTCGCGTGGTGTGTGTTCGTGGCAGTCGAAGTTGGAGGACTGCGTCCATCACATCAACTAGCGACATTACGTTGTCGGAATGGAACTCCAACATTAGCGAGTAGTCTAGTTAAGTTGTTTTTGTAAATAGTCTGTAGAACTATTATACTTAATTTTAATGCATGATTGATTATTGTAAATTTCCCTAGTACTAATAATGTGAATAAATTATTTATATTATTATTTTGCTAGGAAAAAGCAACGGAAAATTAATTATATATGCTGCCAGAGCATATTTGACGCAAACAGTCGAATGTGACGTTCGTATGTGGTTTAATATGTCATGCTATACAACAGCGGGCCAGGCATACTTAGTAAGATCAACCGTTTTTTCGGATATCCTGTATATTTATAATTACCAAGATGGTCTTCGTGCAAAAGATTTCTGAAGAAACGCGGGCACTGGTTCGATTCTTAAGTATGGAAAATAAGTATTCAAATCGTGAAATGGCTAAAAAAGCTAAAATCTCTAAAACAACTGTCTCGCAATATTTGAAAACACATGCAGAGGCTAAAAGAGAAGAAAACGTCACCTACAAGTACGGGGCGACCGTAAAAATATTGCTAATGCCCGTAATGCACATGCAAAGACACTCTTTTTCTTTTATACAATGTATAGCTTTTGTGCAAACAGTTTTCTCACGGATAATTCTCAACTCTCCCCTACAAAACGTTGAAATGCATGCATTAATACACCGCAACAGAAAAAAATCACCTGGATTGCTTCATGTCGCATGTTTGCAACATTTCGCGACGACAAAGTTTCAACTAAAGTCCGGCGCACGCTAGAAGAAACAGCGTACGCCAATAGCCAAGATTAGCTAGCTCTATTGCGCTTCTATATTCACACAAATTGTCAACGACGTGTGCCGGCAGGCGTGCAATACGTATAGTAGACTTTTAGTATTTTAGTTCATATTGACGTCTATAAGCACGCGAGTGTAATGTATTTAACCCATATAACGCTAACGTGTTAGGTAGTATATAGTATTACCATGACATGCATGTATTTTATTTCTACTTACCAAACAGATTTTCATATATATAGTCAACCAAATAGAGCAGCGATATAATTATGTTTAAAAGTAATCATGCATGTAAGCGAAACATCAGCTGTTTTGCGCGCTCTCTCTCTGTACTCGCATATATAGCTGCATGCATGTTTGAAACATGTAGCTATATATATAGAGAGAGCAGGACAGCTAGGAGTATATTAATACTCATTTTATTGATTATTCTTCATAATATATAATAATACTAGATAATTCCAATTTAATTAAACTCGAAACGGCAAAACATACAATTATTTCGTACTCGTACGGTCGTACTCGTATACATACCCGTGAAATGGTCCAATATCTTATCAGCTCGTCCTATTTTACTAAAAACACTGAAGCACGGATTGTTGAAAAGTTTTTTCTTACTCTAGCACAATCACGGTGGTTTTCTTACTCAGCAAAACACACTGGCCCGTGAAATAAAATATTTATATCTGTAGTAAACAAGATGACATGTGTTAAATGAAAGTAATAAATTGTGGAGGTTGCCCAACAGACAGGGATGATGTGATTGTTTTGGAAACTACTGTTTGCGCAAAAAATGCTGACGTGTAATTAAACGGTAAGGTGATAGATAGTGTAATCTGCATGTATACACATGAAGTACAAAATGATTTCCAAAAGTCAGGACGGCTTAATGGCCCAATGCTGTCTGTGGGAAGCTGATAAGATGTTGAAACCTATTTTAAATACGCAATTTGAAACATAACATTATTTTGCTCGCGGCATTATTTGATAACAGTCATATATCATTGTCAAAATATAATTAGAGCACGCGCTGAAAAAAAATTATTAAAAGCGCTGTAGCTAAAATAAAAAACTGTTAGAGTAGACTTAATGAAGCAAAAAAATGTCTGAGCCTTTTAACGGCAGTCAGATAGAGTTTTCAATTCTTAGAATAATATATATTACTAGTGAAACAATCGATTTGAATAGCTGTCACATGCAATTTAATTAAAAGTAATCTTTATATTTATCGAGGTAGATTTGGAGGGATTCTACGTTATTTCCTGTATGTAATTGAAGAGCCACTTCTATTTCATGCATATTTCTTCTTTTAAAATATTTTTAACTCCGTGCATGCACACCGTCATTAGACTTCAATGAACATTCATTTAATTTTTTACGACGGGATACGTACATCTATTAATAATTGCATGACCACATTATTAAAACGTTGCGATAACCGGTGTAAAGAAAAGCAATTATGAAATAAAGATTTATTTGATTGCGGTTTTAACGGAAGTAAATTTTGAGAAGTCTTTGCCATATATCTCTGTCATATGCCAGGCGTAATAAATTGTAATTAGGTCGAAGCTATATATTATGATGAGTAGGCAAATAACTTGTACATGAATTTCTTTATATAGTCATGAATTTCTTTATATAGTCATGGAGATATACTATTGCTTGAGTCAGGATTCGAGCCAGGACTCGAGCCAGGACTCGAGTCGACTCGAGTCAAGGACTCGAGTCAATTAACCTTTCTCACGCAATGCGACCAATCCGCCATATTTGGATGACATATAGTTGATTTTATAATAAATCATTTTATGAAATAAAAATTGGGGGTAACATAACTCGTAACCAACAGGTAATTGCTGTCCAAAATATCGGATGCAAATCGTTAATTTTCATTTCTGACCATGGCATGGAGAATAAAAACACATTGTGTTTCTATTATCCATTGTTTTAACTTTCAAATCTTTACGATTTAATGGTGCATGCACCGTAATGGTAAAAGAATTAGCCTTTCTAACGCTATATGCGACCAATACAATGTTGCTGACTAACTAGAAGTTTTGCAAAGTTCTGTTTTTGAATTCATTTAGCGATTTAAAAATTGTGGACTCAAAAAATGGTATCATAAATAATCACATTTAACGAATTCGGAAAAATTCTAGTCTACTTAAAACCTGCCGCACACGAGAGCAACTAGCCGAGTTAATAATCACTCGTGGCTGTTGGCGTAAGCAAATTTTTCTCTTGTGCGGACAAATTTTAAGCGCTTTTGTTCATTCGTGGCACTTTATTCTGGAACGAATGAACAAAAGCGCTTAAAATTTGTCCGCACACTGGAAGAACCATTAAACTGGGAAGAACCCGCTTACGCCAACAGGCACGCGGGAAAGACGGCAATAGAAGTTTCCATCATGATCAGCAAGACGTAGATGAGTCATTAAATCGGAGCTTGTCGGCTCGAGTCCTTGGCTCGAGTCCTGACTCGAGTCCTGGCTCGAGTCCTGACTTGAGTCCTGACTTGAATCCTGCCTCAATATTTAGGTACCCTCAGATTATTTTTAAAACCAGCGAAAGTGTCTAGCACAGGTCAGAGCAACATCAATTTACAAAAATAACGCTTGATGCCAGAATAAAAGATTACCAAATGGTTTTCCGTGCAGGATTGCGTGATCCATGCACGAGGGATGTTGCGACACTTTCGGAAAGGATAAAAAACACGAGCCGCTTTTGATTATTAAATTATTATTATTAAAAACATGCTGTTGCACTTTCTCGTAAATATTATTTCATTCTAAGAAATTATCAATTTTTGTTTCTATACACTGATAAGCAGACGACTGGGTTTCGTGTAAACTCTCCGGTTCCTCTAGAGAATTGCAATCACGGCCTCCGACGTGAAATTCAATAGTACCTTTGAATTTTTTTCCTGCCATTGTATTTATTACTACACTTAAGGGCCAAACTCTTGCTAGTTTTAAGTTTCTTTGCACCACAAGGGAGATTGTTCCAATGATCAGCCCCATCACAAGAAACATTATTGTTAATGTTCGCAGATTGTTAACATGTGGCACGTCAGGCCTCGATATAACAAGAGACAAAGTAACCATTGCGATATTCTCCAGAGATAACACAACGTAAATAACACACAATCGGTAGTACATTCCTGTTTGTTTACGGTATCCACACCAGTAAAGCGTCGCTTCTGAAGGATGAAACACGAGAGGGAAAATGAACAAAGGCTTCTTTAACAGAAACACTAAACAATCACGAAAGTTTTCTTTTTTCCTGCAAGTTTTGTCAATAGTCAGTCCGACGTTTACAATGACTAGATGAATACAAAGCAGAGTAAAAATATGCTGATGAAACACATGTGCGAAGATCATTTTTGCAGCGAATCGCGATACGAAACAGGAAAGTTGCCATAACGAAAACACTATGCTCCATTTTTGACCTCGTTTGTATTTAGTGTCCCTTTCTGTTCTGCCCCTTTCAAGTGTGGTTACATTCCAAGCTAAAGAGAGTAGAGAAAATACTGCTGAAAGCACCGTGTACCATGGAAATTGCCACTGTCGTAACATAATGTAAATTTGCAGACACCATTGTGGGGCGGACTCCACCATCGCCTCAGTATAATGCATCTTAGAGAATATATACACAGATTTAACCCAATTATTGTCTTCATTACGATACGATTCACACAATACACAGGACTCCCGCCCGCACTTATCCTCGCATGGACCGGCAGTATCCCAATACCTACGTTTCCACTGCCTAAACTGATGGATATAACACAAAAATATCGATGAAAACAGTCTCACGCAAGTTTCGAGCCTGCTAATTTTCTTTGCTTCTATCGTTTTGTCACGCGCGACGATTGTAACGACGAATAAACTGGCACATATAATTGATACCGTCGCAGCGAACCACGCAACGTTTCCATTTTTCCAATATTTGACGGCTACGAATATATCGGAACCCAAATCGAATATGAATAACGAAAAACCCGTGATCAATATAAGTAACTCCTTTTTCCCTCTCATCTTGAAATGTTCTTGTCATTAGAATTAACGTATTCCATATTACTGTAGTTTTTAAAACACATGTTTCAGTTGTTTCTTCTCGTTTTGAATGAAAATAAACTGTTTGGTTGACTACGGTCGACCTTCCAATTGAAGAAAATATATCGCATATCAATCCTTGATCGTCTGTTATATACTTTAGCATTAAAAAACCCTTGTTCAAAGCAAACACATCTTCTGCATATATTTACTATAACTTATAAATCAATAAGCATCCTTTTGTAGAGTAATCTCTTGTAATCTCTCTGCATGTAAACAGTTGTCATGCAGTTGTTAAGTGCAAAAGAGATGAAATAAATTCAGTTTTCTGGCGGTTTCGAGGATGCCTGTATGATATAGGATATAGTTTTGCTCAATTATAGACTGGATAATGTTTGTCTGGGCCCGGTTGTATCAAGCCCGTTTAGCTTAAACGGTGGATAAGTCAAAATTAAATAACAAACACTCTTACATCTCTCTAGAATGAGTCAACTTGAATATTATGCACTGAATATATCTAGTTGTAAACGGTATCGTTGTATTAAGGTTAAAAACATTTACTTCGCTTGTTGAATAAAACGATCTATAGACTTGCTTTCTATTTTGAACTTATCCATCGTTTAAGCTAAACGGACTTGATACAACCGGGCCCTGCACGTGGAAATCATGCATGTCATAGAAAGGATCGATGGATCTTAATCTTTGATCTTGATTTTTTCACATCTGGATTTTAGGGTCTTATCTGACCTATGAAACATGATTCCTTAAAGGTAAGTGATGCTTCTGTCTCTTACAACAACAAGAGGACCCCTGGGATGGGATACCAGATACGGACGAAACTGATTGTCATCTTTACAAAAGAAGGTAAGAGTCTCCAGCTCGCCGCCTGCTTCAGGGTAGCACAGAATGAAACAGGAATCTTTTTTCCTAACTCTGGTTAAAACCAATATTTTACAAACTTCGTAGTGAAATGCGACGCTCCATACCTTATGATCTTCTGGGACTTTTATTGTTGTCTTCAGATTTCCTTCCTTGGTGTATATTTGAACCGCCGTACCATCGTCTGTTGGTATCATGATTTCATTCTGCTGGGAAGTACTCAATGAAAATGCCCACCTCGAGTCACGTTTAAACTTGTGTTTCAATTGACACGTCTTGTCACAAACATACACATGAGGGTCTTCCTCATTGATGATGGTAATATCATCGTCTTTGCATATCGCGATGCTAACTAGAGTAAAATTTTTGTCCTTGAGAAAATCCAATGTATGATTTGCTTTTACATTGTAATTCTCGTCCAATATCGTCAACATGAATCCTACATTCAAACGTCTTCTCACCACGTAAACACTGTTATTCATATCAACAGCAAGCGCCACTAAAATATTACCTGCAAATTCAGTTATTTCAACCCGTTTGATTTTTCCTGCATCATGGATAATCATGATGTTGTCACGAGACCCAGTACCAGAGACAGTAAGAACGTCCCTCTGACTGTTCACAGCAGATATGTAGGGTATTATTTTTTCATCAAGGAACTGTTCGTTTGGAGGATGAGGCAATTCCTCTCCCATAGACTTTCTTTTTGAAATTTCCTTCCAATTTCTTATTGGGTGAAAACTACGATCAGGAAGTTCAATCGTTGGGATGCAGCCGGGGAAGGCGGACACTTCAAACGAATACTTGCTGCTGAATTTCCAAACATATTGAAACAACAGATAGTTGATTAACATAACCGACTTGACGTTCTCCACTCGGTGAGTTTTATTCAACAACGATTTGACTCCACCGTTCAAATACACCGAGAATATCTCGTGAATAGCTGGTAAGCTATGCAGCTTCTTTAAAAACGACAAACACCCTGTGATTGCGGTCTCAGGACTATCGACATGTTCCAGTATTTCTGAAACTATTCGTAGCTTCGCGGCAAAAATTCGATCTTCAATACTAAATGCCTCATTCCAGAAAGCAGTGGTTGCTGTCTTGCGCGCATCTTTGAATCTTTCCCTCGCAGCTTCAAACTCTCTGTCCGAGTTGATTTTAAGCTTTTCCATGGCACGAGGAAGCTCTATTGCTTGGTTTAAGATACCAGACTGAATAACGCTCGAAGGTTCACCTGGTTCGTCCTGAGTTTCGCTCTCTTTCCGCTCGTGATTTGATTTATCAAGAGAAACACTGAGTAACTCAACTCCTTCTTCTAGGAAATTATAACTGGCGAGTAAAGTTGATCGGGAAAGGCCATCGATCTTAGACTTCATATCATTTAACTCTCGTACGACAATCTTACGAATTTCTGCATCGGTTACATCGCCGTCTTTGAATTTGTCTGCCGTTGAGTCTCGGACCTTATTCCATAATAAACCAAGTGTTGAACTGAGAATACTTGTCACAATTGAAGACATACCGAGTTTGTGTACTGAAGCCAAAAATTAAGGTTAAATTTTGACTAAACACTGGTGAATATGCTCAAACACATTCAACCAAATGATTCCTATAACGATGTTTTTATCTACGTCGTTCCGGGAACTTCATAACATGAGAAACAGGCGAGATTTTAAGGTTGTTCAAGTTTACAGTATAGAATTACCTTGTTTACACTTTACATCCTCTACAATATATCTAGGAGCGATCTCGTATATAAATATCCCAGCTGTATTTCACTTTAGTCTTATGTCACTGCATGAGCCAAGTTTTTTAGGAAAAGTTATAGACACGAGCGAGATGAAATCATTGCGTGTTCGTAGTTGAACAAAACACAGTTTCAACAGAACTAAGTTAGGGCTATAGGTATTTACAAAAGTACATAAATTAGGCATATAAAAGTAAACAATATATAGATACTTCGCCTTACATTACCGAATTCATAAATTAGTCATGACACCAACAACAGTATATGTGAAAAAAACTTGCAAGAAAATCGGACTAACAAACCGAAATCGCTTCTCTCGCCAGTACGCGTTTTTTCTCTCTGAAATTTCTTTGTTCAACCTGAAGAGTCCCGACTGTCTCTTCAGGTTGTTAACTCAGCCAAGAGTTTGAGCTTGGCTCAAATGAACGAATGAATGAATAAATTCGAATGTAGTAAATATACCTGAGTTACAAATTTGCAAACTTTGCAAGGGTATATTTTCCGCATTTTATGACATTTCGCAACCAAACTTTGCATTTTTACTAATTTTGGTATAGACTGTCGGAAAAGCTCCGCTTTTATTTGCAACCGACGTGAAATGATATTTTTAAAGGTCTGTTCACACGAACCAATTTTGTTGGATCCAATTCACTTCTGATGGATGTTTTATAGCCTGCTGTCTTGTAATGTTTATGAGCAGCAAAATCACTGAAGCTAATGCACTACGGCTTCATCAATAAGCGACTATATTTCATACGTCTGAAGTGAATTGGATCCAACAAAATTGGATGGTGTGAACAGACCTTAAGTAAGTCAACTATTGAATTCCGTGAACGGGTCACGAATGCACTTGCTAAGAAAAAATACTATAGTCCGCTGACCAACCGCATACAAGTGCTCACATTATGTGACAAGTTTTCTTTGTTGATTTATACAGATGAGCAAAATTTATACTTCCACAATTTTTTGACAAGTATACTTGATTTTGAACAAGTGTACTGGTCATAGAAAAAATTGTGAAAGTTGGGCTTACAGGCGAACAATTAAAACTGGTAATAGAGAACTCTCTCGTCTGTAAGAGGCTTTAAAGTGTATAGATATGGCAGAACCAACATTACATATAGTGTTCAATCACAACTGACAACCGCCGGTTTACTTTGTCTTCTGTATACTACCTCTATTGCATTTCTCGATATATTAGGCAGGTAAGTTCACTTATTACCATTTAACATGTCCATGTTTCATATTTTCTTTCTTATGTAAAAACATTGATTGCGCTCGGCGTTTGCCGTTTCACATTCAGTAACGTAAAGCTTATAAACTCTCTAGTAAAAAAAAAATGCCCGTGCGGTAGTCAAATTTACGAATATCAATATTTCTAAGTTAATGTATGTAGTTATTCACGACCACTCTTTTAAAACCCAGGTCTTTTAAAATACAGGATGTATAATATATTTTCCAGGTACTCCACTTTGTGCGCAAAGTTAAAAAGAGTTTATAGTTCCTCTGTGGCTTTTAATTAAACTTTCGAAAATGCTTTGAAAATAAGTAAAGGTTTTGTGTAAAGAAATTATTGCTGCCCTCAGGCAGCTTTCCTATTCTTGCGGAGACTCTTCTCCAGACCTCTTTTCGGACGTATGTGGATTAGCAAAAGGAAACTTGAATTTTGTCGGATGACGTTAACATTTTTATGACGTTTTTTGACGTATTTTCGTAGAATATTTTTATCGATGATTTATTGCTTTTGTAATTTGTACACCAACTGAAGTGAGTCGTCGAAGAGTAACCAAAACCGCAGTGAGTACCAGTCTGGAGGAGTACTACAAATTTAGTAATTTATACGAAAACTAAGACTAATAGTAATAAGCTATTAGATTATTTGATCAAGCAAATGTCGTTGTAGTCCTGTAGTTCCTGAACTGTCATTTTGTTTGATTCCGGAGGATTTAGTGATTGTAGATAAAAAAAACGGAACTGTAAATTCTGTTTACAGGCTATCGGGTCACATGTGCTCGCTTACCACATACAGAACTCAGTTGAATTTTATATAGGTATATCATCATTAAAACTATATCCATCTAGAGGTCGGCAAACAGTGCTCCAAGTCTGTAGCTTTGACGATATCACGGCATATTTGTACTCAATGTTTTTTATAGTAAAACTCAAAGGCCATTATGTATAGATGAAATGCAAATTAGTCCACAAGCGGCAGCCAATTTGTCACTAATTTCTTTAGTATTGGAAAGTGAAAGTTTATACTGCAAATATTTCTTTTGACTATGTAATATAGGCTACCTCTAAAGCGACTGAGTAAAGAAAGTCGACTATATATATAGAACTAGATCGAAATCACCAATTTGTGGTCACGTGTCTTTTCCAGAAATTCGGTCATGTGCGCCATACTAGTAACCCTTACAATTCAGTATATCATTTTTTTATAAAGGAAGCGATCTTACTCAATAGCAGAAAAACTCCTGCAACAAAACCATGGAAAAACATTTTTATTAATTTATTCCGACTTATAATTAGCCTTAACAAGAAAACGAAGTCTTGGCCTCTGAGCCTCTTTTCAAGTGTTGGCTTCTTTGCACATTTATTTTTCAAAATGGAAATCACTATTTCTTGAAGGTTTTTTTACTTCTTCTGGACATATAGCCATGCCAAAGCAAAAGGAACGTGTAATACATCCCATATGGAATGTGGAATACATTCCATTCCAAATTTCAACTCAAAGTCTTTTATTTAAGAAAAAGAAAGCATTTTCCGTGTGGAAGTTCTGGAGAACCAAACTCCCACAAGTGTTTCTATACCTGTATAGAAACACAAGGAAAAATGTCTTCTATTTCTTTTATAATATAAACTCAATAAAAAATTTTTGTACAAATATTGTAATTTGATTCAATTACAAGTTCAGCGGAAAAAGTCCCGTGTTTTTATGCAGTTATAGTCTTATAGAAACACGCTTCTCGAGCGTACGCGTGTGCGTATACTATAAATGTTATATTATAAATGTAATTATAAGGTTCACAAAACAAAATAAAATTGGAGAAGAAAATTTATATCGTGCAATTTGGTATACGTGCATATATATATATGCATGCATATATTGCTCCTATAAATATAACTGTTCCAAAAACTTCCTCCTCTAAAATCTTTACTCTGGTGTTTAATATATCCTTTTTCAAGAAGTTCCCAAGAAATTTAAGAATAGTAAATGTTTTTAAAGTAACTGTTTTAAAATGCATTATTAATATACGTCATGCAGTTTGGAACTATCGTATACTGTATATACATTATTCGGATTTCAAAAACTATCCCCTTTTGCTGTAGTAATTTGCGTGATAAAAGTGGGTTTAATATTTTACTTGATATGTGAGAAAGTGTTGTAATTATTTTCTTAATCTTCCTAGAACATTTCGTTCACTTTTGTTGTGATGTTAATTATGGTCTGAATGCGTTGCTTTTCTTCATCAGTATATGTTTCAGTAGCCTGGTTTTTGATCGTTTCCGGATTAGCAATCGGCTGAAATTCTATCTTGCCTTTAACCATTTTTAAAAGCACTTTTTCATGATCATCTGACCAGGAGAACTCCTTCTTTAAATCGTTCCATTTCCCGTTTGCTTCTCTTCCTTGTGGTGTATTTTTTTCTTTCTCCAACCATTCTTTCATTTTCGTAAATATTTTACGAGATCCATATACTTTACCTTTTGGATAGATGTATTTCGCAAGATCATTCTCGAAGTCAGTGGCAGCTTGACCAGCTTGACCTGAAAAACGTTGATTCTTCAAATCTTCTTTCAAATCTTTAATTTCATCATCTTGCTTGAAAATTACCCCTTCGAGTTCGGCGATTCTCTTTATATTACTAATTTCGTTTTCTTCCAAGACTTCTATTTACGCTCTAAATCTTTTACGCTCTCAGAGGTAGGCATGTTGAGGATTATATCCAAAAGCTGTACTAATTTTTCTTTGTCTTCATTCATGTCGCGTTTAAGGTCTGCTATTTCTTGAATCTGATGCCCGATGCTTTCGTCGCTTTCCATCTTTTGAACTGTTTCGATCCGCTTTCCAAGCCTTTCATTCAAGTTTAACACGCACGTAGTCAAATTCATCTTGCGTCTTCGATATAGCTTTAAGTTATCTGTTATCTGTTATTATATTTTCCTCGTTTCCTTCGCACCTGGGAAGTAAAAGTGAAATAGTGCTACTATAATAATAAGTGAATAGTGCTAATTCAGGTGCTACTAAAAACAGACAAATTTTACATTACGAACTATGTCTTGTCCGAAGGTAATAATTTAATTTTCTAAACCCGCTGCTGGATGTTTTCCAACAGAAAATAAAAAACTCATACAAGTGCATATAGTGAGGAGAAAATGACGCAAAATCTAAAAATATCGCTGATATTTGCGCATGCAGTTTCGTTTTCAAAAGCACCTGCCTTCTCGTATGATATACGTGCGTTTTCTTTCTCCCTAATGTTGTTCTAAAAGGTTTGCCTGTGTTGCTGCAAAATACGGTCCATCAAACTATAATTACGTCAAACTTACCACTGTTAAGTTCCCAAATATCTATATACTTCGAAAGGAATAAACTGTTAGTTGATATATGTGTGTCGCAACGCGAGTAGCGATATAAACTTGCTTATCGAATGCGATTAGAGTACCTGGCATTTGTGGCTGAGTTTGCCGTTAACTCTCTTATACGTATGCAGGTGGTATTTCGGAAAAGTTTCCTGCGCATGTAAGGATTTGATTGTTTTTTCTAAAAGCGGTTTTTTCTATAGACCACTAAAGAGGAACTTTACATGCAAGTAGAAATTAGGGATGAATAATTAAAGAAGAATCCTATATCATATTTAATATATAATTGATCGCACATACATGATTAATCGTATAAACAGGACGAAAAAATGAACGTATATTAAGACTACGGTAAAAAGTAGCAGTTATGTACTAAATGTAGGATTGTTTTTTGCGTCATCTGTACGTACAACGTAATTTTTTTACAATAAAATGTAATTATAAAACGAAAAAAAGCCAAAAGTTTGTTAAAATTTGTCGTATCTCGATGCGGGATGTTGCCATAGTTGCAATGTAATTACCGTACCGCAAGGTTACCTGACGCAATTCAGTCATCCCATTGCTTGTTTGCTTCGCCTCCTTGTTGTGCCTCCTTTTTCATCTTTTTCATCGTCATTAGACTATGTTAAGTGCTTGGGTACGAGGCTTATTGGTGTTATATTATTTGTTGCTCATTAGCAACCGCTTCCTTAGGCTTATACTCTTAGTGCTGCATAAACAAAGTAAAACCAACAACACAGGTGCATGCGTGGGCCTTACCTAAAACCGATTGTTTTCACTGTAAATAGACATAAATTTATCGACATGAACCAAGTTCTAGTAGCGCCACTGGACCTACTGATTTAAAAATTGTTGAAATTTCGCATTGCTTTTCGATTTTTGTGGACATAAAGTCTAATTTATTTAGAAATATATGAAACCAATATTGTTTCATCTATTCAGACAGTTTGTCATATATTAAGAACTATAGGATTTCAAAATGCAAATAAATAATAATATAACTGGAAATTCTTTAAACCTTGCTATCTTCTAACAAAGTAAAGTGCTTCCCGCCAGGCTCACCAAGGGAACAGTTTAGTAGAATTGACTTTATCATGATATTCAATCAATGTCCATGTCATGAATTACGCAATAGGAAAGGGACTGAAGTGTCATTTTCAGGTATTCTGTGGACTGTCGGAAAAGCTCTTCTTTAATGTGAAACCGACGTGAAATGTATTTTTAAGTAAGTACGATTGAATTTACTCCTGTGGCATTTCCGTAAAGTTGATCACGACGAGTCTTGAATACTGGATTAGAATCTAGGGACTAGTTTGCACGTGCTACTGAAGCGTTCGCTCATAATCAAAGAGGATTTTAATTTTTGTTAAACAACGGAGACATCTTGTGACAGTTGATCACATGCATATAATGTACAATTATACAATAGCATGCACTTTTAGGTTACTTTCACACCATATATAAGCGCAATGTTTCACACGGTACGGCCGGTACCGTATGCGCTCGTCACGACACCATCGTTTATGGTTATGAAGCAACCATGATTAGCAAATGTTTATCAACTTGACACATTTGGTAAATTTATTCAGGTCTCGCACATTAAAAATCTCCACTGTCTTTTATTAACATCAAAATTTGACCTGCTCAGATGGCAATCAGCTGTTACCATGTGAACCGGCTTCATTAATGTGTAATTCAACCACCAAATATGGTACAACCAACCATACATTTTCCGGCTTCTTAAATTACGTAATAGTGTTCACAATTGGCCGACCGTTTACTTTGTCTTCCGCATACTACCTTTATTGCATTTCTCGATATATAAAGCAGGTAAGTTCATTTATTACCATTTAACATTTCCCGACATACATTAACTTTATAAAAGTGACAACCGTTCAGTTTTGAACGAGTACGTATTATACTGCTATAAATGCCTCGTTCTGCAATGTGACGGAGACAAAGTTTAAAACCAATTCACCATCTGTTTTATCTGTTGTGGGATAAGAATTTTGTTTAATCAAGACAAGTAAACAGTATCCAAGGAAATTTGCTATAAACCTAGCACCTGAAACAGGAATTTCGTTTCTATGACTTTGATATTATAAAATATAGATCAAGTATTGTGTAACATGCAATGATGCCTCTACGCACTTTGTATTTATTAAGCCAAAGAGATTATAAGAAACATTATAGAAGATATAATTTGAAGCTAGCAAACTAAACTGCATCGAATCAAAACTATACTGTCAAAGTGTGTGTAAGCATGCAATGTTTTCAAAATAATTATACTAATCGCAACCGGGCCGCTTCGTATAAATATCAATTTTGTATATTACGGTGCAAACTATGTATTAACGGTTGTATTATTGTATTCGGTTTAATTTCAATTGATATATAGATCCATTTTATCGTATGTTATCAAATTCTTTTTAAATATCAGAACAGTTACTGTTTATAATTACAGTATATATATATATATATATATATATATATATATATATATATATTATATATATATATATATATATATATATAATATATATATATATATATATATATATTTATATGTGTGTGTGTGTCTGTGCGTGTCTCAATCATGATCTGCTTGCATCAGCTCGTTTACTCTTTCGGTCATGCGAATGATGTCTTGAATCCGTTGTTTCTCCTCATCATTGAAGTCGTCAGTCTGTCGTAATAAATCCGCCATGTTTACAAATGGATTGAAATTAGTTGTGTTCAGTGCATATATTTGGCCGAAATAAAAACAACACAGAGACAAAAAAATATCTACATATGAACATATTATTGCATGCCTGCTGCGAATCCAAGAGTGGAAACAATTGATTATTTCCATGCAGGAAAATTTTCTACTGGATTAAACGGGATAGTTACTTTGGTTCAAGTCACTCAAACATATCTGAGAACATATAGACAATAAAAAGTTTCTAATCTGACCGGTCCGGTAAATAATTTTCCACAACCCAGATGTCTACCACTCACAACCTTTCCTCCTTGGATTTAGTTAAATTAAACATCAATGATCAGTATATTGAAAGTAAGCATTCGTGGAAAGTCCTGGGAGTGGAATTTAATGACCATCTAAAGTGGAATCTACATCTGGAAGAGGTAATAAGATCAACCTACGCATCTTTGGTTTGCTTGAGGAGGATAAAACGCTTCACGACATTTCTCTGAGAAAACAGCTAGCAGAGTTACTGATTTTATCAAAAATGGACTATTGCAATTGCCTATATGGATCCTTGCCTGACTATCTGCTGAAACGACTGCAAAAAGTCCAGAACGCAGCGGCAGGTTTTGTGATTGGCAAGTTTGCAAAAATGAAAGATGTACTAACATTGGGTGGCTACCAATTAAAGAAAAGGTTGAATACAGTATTGGAAAATTAGCTTGTCAAGCCCTGATGAAGAGCCATGTAATATGGATATGCCGTATTAAATCATCATTAATATTATTATTATTATTATTATTATTTTCCTTAATTGGAACCAGCCTTAAGAGAAGTTTTGTTAATTAAAAATTGAAACCAGCCTTTATATGGTATCCTGATGTTAAATTAAAGCAAGCACGTTGGCTAGAGCAATACGTACATTTAAAAATGGCGACACATACCCCGTAATTAACCATCCTTAGCACTATTGCATGTTCACGTTCCAAAAAAATAAATTAGACGTAAAATCTTTGCGTTGAAGTCCCCGCGATGTCTTTTTTATAATATGCAATAGCCTTCCTGCATGGTCAATGTTTGTGCGGTGTGCCTAGCCTTCCCTCTTTATACGCATGCAAGAATAATTACATGTTTAATGTAAAACTGTCCAAACGTTAACTGTGTAATGGCGTTTTGGCTGATTTTTTGTCTATGAAAAATTTTGCGACTGAACTTTGCAATTATTCTAATCTTTTCATGCTCTTTCTAACTGTGGTCATTCATTTCCATCTCATTGTCCAGATCTTACACTTGCGATTTTTGCTGCGATTTTATGTGCGATTCTCCTCTTTTGACAGATGCGTATGAGTAATCAGTTACGAATGTTCTGATTAATAAGAGCTCTCATTTGCATGAACATCAATAACTAATTAACTCGTTCACATCTATCAAAAAGAAGAAAATCGTACATTAAATCGCAGCCAAAATTGCAAGGGCCTTGTTAAAAGTATAGTCACATCGAAATATGCTGTTGCACTTTCTCGTAAATATCATTTCATTCTAAGAAATTATTAACTTTTGTCTCTATACACTGATAAGCAGTCGACTGCGTTTCGCGTAAACTCTCCGGTTCCTCTACAGAATTGCAATCACGGCCTCCGATGTGAAACTTGATAGTACCTTTTAACGTTCTCTTTACCATAGCATTTATTACTACATATAAGGGCCAAACTCTTGCTAGTTTTAAGTTTCTTTGCACCACAAAGGAGATTGTTCCAATGATCAGTCCCATCACAAGAAACAATATTGTTAATGTTCGCAGATTATTAACATGTGGCACGTCAGGCCTCGATATCACAAAAGACAAAGTGACCATTGCGATATTCTCCAGAGATAACACAACGTAAATAAAAGACAATTGGTAGTACATTCCTGTTTGTTTACGGTATCCACACCAGTTAAGCGTCGCTTCGGAAGGATGAAACACAAGAGGGAAAATGAACAAAGGCTTCTTTAACAGTAACACTAAACAATCACGAAAGTTTTCTTTTTTCCTGAAAGTTTTGTCGATAATCAGTCCGACGTTTACAATGACTAGATGAATACAAAGCAGAGTAAAAATATGCTGATGAAACACATGTGCGAAGATCATTATTGCAGCGAATCGCGATACGAAACAGGAAAGTTGCATAGCGAAAACACTATGCTCCATTTTTGACCTCGTTTGTATTTAGTGTCCCTTTCTGTTCTGCCCCTTTCAAGTGTGGTTACATTCCAAGCTAAAGAGAGTAAAGAAAACACTGCTGAAAGCACCGTGTACCATGGAAATTGCCACTGTCGTAACATAATGTAAATTTGCAGACACCATTTGGTGGCGGACTCCACCATCGCCTCAGTATAATGCATCTTAGAGAATATATACGCAGATTTAACCCAATTATTGTCTTCATTACGATACGATTCACACAATCGCAGGACCCCCGCCCGCACTTATCCTCGCATGGACCGGCGGTTCCTGAAACCTACGTTTCCACTGCCTAAACTGATGGAGATAACACAAAATATCGATGAAAACAGTCTCGCGCAAGTTTCGAGCCTGCTAATTTTCTTTGCTTCTATGGTTTTGTCACGCGCGATGATTGTAACGATGAATAGACTGGCACATATAATTGATACCGTCGCAGCGAACCACGCAACGTTTTCCATTTTTTAATATTTGACGGTACGAATGCATCGGAACCCAAGTCGAATACGAATAACGAAAAACCCGTGATCAATATAAGTAACTCCTTTTCCCTCTCATCTTGAAATGCTCTTGTCATAAAAATTAACGTTTTCCATATTACTAGTTTTGAAAACACATGTAAATAAACTGTTTGGTTTGACTACGGTCCAGCTTCCCATTGAAGAAAATATATCGCAAATCAATTCTTGATCGTCCGTTATATATATACGTTAGCATCAGAAACCCTTGTTCAAAAACAAACACATCTTCTGCATATATTTACTCATAACTTATAAATCAACAAGCATTCTTTTACAGAGTAATCTCTTGTAATCTCTCTAAACAGTTGTCATGCGGTTGTTAAGTGCAAAAGGGATGAATAAATTCAGTTGTCTGGCGGTTTCTATAGGATGCCTGTATGATATAGGATAGTTTTGCTCAATTAAACTGCATAATGTTTGTCTGGGCCCAGTTGTATCAGGCCCGTTTTAAGCTTAAACGGTGGATAAGTCAAAATTACACTCTTACATCTCTCTTGAATGAGTCAACTTTAATATTATGCACTGTAGTAGTAGTTGTAAACAGTATCTTTGTATTAAGGTTAAAAACATTTATTTCGCTTGTTGAATAAAACGGCAGACTTGCTTTCTATTTTGAACTTATCCGTCGTTTAAGCTAAACGGGCTTGATATACAACCGGGCCGTGGTGGAAATCATGCATGTCATAGAAATGATCGATGGATCTTAATCTTTGATCTTGATTTTTTCACATCTGGATTTTAGGGTCTTATCTGACCTATGAAACATGATTCCTTAAAAAACTATTTTGAGATTTTGATCTGAAATTTTCACCCTGACCATGTATTTGGCACTACCTAGCTGTGCAGTGGTACTGTGAGTACCCATCTTAGCCGTGCCGTGCCAAACAAATTGACTGTATTGTAAACGGGGCTATATATATAAAGGAGGTGTAGCTAGACAAAAATTCATATATTCGTCTTAACCTCTGGTTTGCTGATCTCATTTAAAACCGATTGTTTTCACCGTAAATGGACAATCATTTACCGACATGAACCCATTCTAGCAGCGCTACTGGACCCACACATAAAGCATTTGTGTACATTACTGCTGGAAATCCTTTAAACTTTGCTATCTTCTGACAAAAGAAAAGTACTTCCCGGAGATTTTCTGAGATTGTCAGATTTTCTCTGCTGAATTTAAAGTCATTTGTTTATTTTCTTACTTTTTCGCTGGACCTGTTGCAAGCTACACAAAAAATGATTTTGGAATTTTGACAGCAGAAAACCGGACTAGCCTAAGTCAACTATTGAATTCCGTGAACGGGTCACGAATGCACTTGCTACAGCACTGAAGCACAGAATAGACATTATACCAGAAAAATACTATAGTCCGCTGACCAAAAAAATTGTCAAAGTTGGGCTTACAGACGAACAATTGAAACTTGTCACATAAAAACTTGTCATAGAGAACTCGCTCGTCTGTAAGAGGCTTTAAAGTGTATAAATATGGCAGAACCAACATTACATAATAGTGTTCAATCACAACTGACAACCGCCGGTTTACTTTGTCTTCCGCATACTATACACTCTATTGCATTTCTCGATATATTAGGCAGGTAAGTTCACTTATTACCATTTAACATGTCCAAGTTTCATATTTTCTTTCTTATGTAAAAACATTGATTGCGCTCGGCGTTTGCCGTTTCACGTTAACGTAAAGCTTATAAACTCTCTAGTAAAAAAAAATGCCCGTGCGATAGCCAAATCTACGAATATCAATATTTCTATATAGTTAACGTATGTAGTTATTCACGACCACTCAGGTCTTTTAAAATACAGGATGTATAATATATTTTCCAAGTACTCCACTTTGTCCGCAAAGTTAAAAAGAGTTTATAGTTTCTCTGTGGCTTTTAATTAAACTTTCGAAAATGCTTTGAAAATAAGTTCAGGTTTTGTGTAAAAAAATTATTGCTGCCCTCAGGCAGCTTTCCTATTCTTGTTCTTGCGAAGACTCTTCTCCAGATCTCTTTTCGGACGTATGTGGATTAGCGAAAGGAAACTTGAATTTTTGATCGGATAACGTTAACATTTTTATGACGTATTTTCGTAGAATATTTTTATCGATTATTTATTGCTTTTGTAATTTGTACACCAACTGAAGTGAGTCGTCGAAGAGTAACCAAAACCGCTGTGAGTACCAGTCTGGAGGAGTACTACAAATTTAATAATTTATACGAAAACTAAGGCTAATAGTAATAAGCTATTAGATTATTTGATCAAGCAAATGTCGTTGTAGTCCTGTAGTTTCTGAACTGTCATTTTGTTTGTTTCCGGATGATTTAGTGATTTTAGATCAAAAGAGAACGGAACTGTAAATTCTGTTTGCAGGCCATTGGGTCACATGTGCTCGCTTACCACGGACATAACTTGAATTTTATATACGTGTATCATCATTAAAACTATATCCATGCAGAGGTCGGCAAACAGCGCTCCAAGTTTGTGGCTCTGACGATATTACGGCATATTTGTACTCAATGTTTTTTATAGTAAAACTCAAAGGCCATTGTGTATGAAATGCAAATTAGTGCACAAGCGACAGCCAATTTGTCACTAATTTCTTTAGTATCATGAAAATGAAAGTTTATACTGCAAATATTTCTTTTACTATGTAATATAGGCTACTTCCATTGCGACTGAGGAAAGAAAGTCGACTATATATAGAACTAGATCGAAATCGCCAATTTGTGGTCACGTGTCTTTTCCAGAAATTCGGTCATGTGCACCATACTAGTAACCCTTACAATTCAGTATATCATTTTCTTATAAAGGAAGCGATCTTACTCAATGGCATAAACTCCTGCAATGGCATAAACTCCTGCAACAAAACCATGGAAAAACATTTTTATTAATTTATTCCGACTTATAATTAGCCTTAAGGTGGCTCCCTAGGGTTTTGAGAATTTTTTTAAGTGTAGGTTTGATGATGTAGAATTAAGCACCAACATTGAAGACTATAGGTTAAAATTAGCTTTAACATATTGACTACCATGTTCAAAATAAGAAAATATTGATTGGCCAATAGACCTTTCTTATAATGACGTCAAACGCGTTTCGCGTTTAACACTCTCCTATATTCACACAAATTGTCAACGACGTGTGCCGGCAGGCGTGCAATACGTATAGTAGACTTTCAGTATTTTAGTTCATATTATCGTCTATAATCGCGCGAGTGTAATGTATTTAACCCCCATATAACGCTAAAGTGTTAGGTAGTGTATAGTATTACCATAACATGTATTTCACTTCTACTTACAAAATAGTTTTTCATATATATTGTTAACCAAATAGAGCAGCGTTGAAATAATCATGTAAGTGAAACATGAACCTATGTCAGCAAAAACGTCGTTGCAAAAAAGTCGTTTCCGCAACCCCATGCATGGGGTTGCAGAATTTATACAGTTCGTGCGAACAAATTTGCCTTGTGGAAAACGGGCTCAACTGCAATCTATGACGTCACCTGAAAGCCGAGACTGTAAAACTAAAAGTTTTGTTACATTTCCTTTTCAGCACAAGTCACATTTATTTTGAATCTCTCCCTCTAAAATCAACTTCCCCAATTGCTTTGTAATTATTCACAATGTGCACACGACATCGGCTTAGCTCCACCCACAGTTATTGGAAGAAGGATGGTTAGGCTAGCCGGCAAACTTCAAAGGCTTCCGAAATTTATGCCGAGCATAATTTTTTATTTTTGTCACGTGATCAATAAGTGGTATATGCCAGGAGTGAAATACAATATGGCGATATAGTGAAATTTGATACAACCCAACTCTCTGTTCGGAAATATAGTTTATTATGGCTAATCCAATTGTATTGTCATATATTATCTAAAATAAAAATTATCTGGATGCGTCGCAACAACACAGTTAATGGAACAGTTAGTTCCTTCTTCCGTTAACTTTGGTCACAATTAGCTATACCATATTGCCCATATTAGTACATACAGCTGTCACACGCCATGTTTATTATGACGAAAACAATTCTTCAATCAAGTGGCATGATAATTGCTTATTAAAGTCCTGACAAAATATTTCCTTGTATTGTAAAAGCTGACCGCGTAGCAGTTATTTTGTCAACAATACTGCACGGGAGAACTAGCTTTTAAAACGTGTAAATACACAGAAAATGGAAAGTTCACACAGTTGGGCATGCTGTGAAATATTTACATCGCTTTGGTCGTGGATAACCGGAACTAAAATTTATAGATCTTTGGTAATAAAAAGTCTTTCTATTAATATTATGCATGTCTAAGTATATATTGAGTCATGAATGCTTTGTCATCATAAATAAATGTATAATAGCTTCTTAGATTTATTTACTTCTCCTATAGCTAAAAGTAGATTAGTGATAAACGAAACTGTATTGTTGTTATCAAATTCTAGCTGCATGAATCTGTATTGCCGAAAATATGGAGGTCAGGCAAACGTTTTTCCTAGAAATCTAAATTGTTTAATTAAAATTACAGTTGCTTGGGAGACAGTCCAACTCAATGCTTTTGATTCATTGACTAGATGTGTCACTGAATTAACTATTATATCATATATAGTATATATACCAACTGTTTCGTGGTCGTGGTTAACCGGAACTGAAATTTATGGCTCTTTGGTATTAAATCTAAATGTCTTTATATAATATTATCTGTTAAGTATATTCAGCCTACTTTATACAGATTAATAAGGTTTTTATAATCAAATGGATTCTTAGAAATGAAATCATGAAATGGATTCTTAGATACATTTACTTCTCCTATACTGGCTATAGTTAAAAGTATTAAAATACTTGTTATCAATCTAACTGCATAAAACGGATATTGCCGAACATAGCCATCAGACAATTGTTTCTCACTGGAAAACTGTTTAAATGATATGAAATCAATATTTGGTAACAGCTAGTCTGGTAATACTTAATCTCTTTATCCGTGTTCAGTCCATTTTGCGATTTCGAGTATGTAAATATATACATAAAATATTTCCTGTGAAAATTGGCAGGGGGGGTTGCTACTATTTACGGTACTTGCTGAGTGACGAATCATGATAATAAAGTCCGGCATTTGTAAGGAAACTTTCCTTAGAAATACGAGAATGTCGATGATAACAATTATAATATGTCTGATAAACTCTTAGAACTCGAAATATTTAAAACTTACACTGATGGAAAAATAATATACGAAACACTGTGGTTCTTTATTTGAGTCACAGAATGAGCACTCTGTGTGTAAATGCAATTTGCCATGCGCTAAACACCGCCATTTTGCCGTGTAGTTTTATAAAATATTCTTACGAGGTACAAATTGACGAATGGGAACGCAGGTTTGCGAAAACTGAATGTAAAAAATCTATATTTTCTTTAAACAGGTAAACGGGAGAGGGAAGAAAGAATTTCTCGTCCTCTTCGTGAGCTGGTTTTTGTTTGTAGTTGATATTATCACGGATATTATCGTGGCTGTCGAGTATCGACATAAAGGTGATACTTGGTGGTTTGTATTAACCTTGTGTTTCATTCTCCTACCTCTCATCATCATCACCTGTATTGCTTTTTATCAAATTGTTACCGCGCCTCGCATCTCCGAAAGACATGTAATCCTGGGTGCCATTCTAACCGTCTTTCTTTCGTCAGTGTTTTCGCGATTTTTCTACGAGTTTATGCTATTGAAACAAACCTATTGGGATAACGGCCCTTGTAATGAAAATAATGAAGGCTGTAGATGCACTAAATGTAAAGTGTATAAAGAAAAATTAAAGGCCTCCAGCAAGTCAACTTACAATCTAGCGTGGATACAATACGTTGAGACAATGGCAGAGTCCGCTCCACAATGGTGCCTGCAAGTTTATGTCATGTTTCGTCAATGGTATTTCCCATGGTACACCTTGCTCTCTGTGATATTTTCCTTCCTTTCCTTAGCCTGGAGTGTCACAGCTCTTGAGAGAGCAAGGGCAAGGAAGGATAAAAGCGATCTCACACTGCGTTATAGCGTTTTACATTTCTTTTATGAACTGTTTGGTTTGTTTTCCAGACTTTTCGCTATTGTAATTTTTGCGTACGTGTTCAAAATGTACATTCTCCTTGTTTTTGGATTTCATTTGCTCGCAGTTAGTTTGGTTTTACGATGTGTTTCTTCTCATAACTGTGGTTACAAGTGCTGCAAAGGATGTGGCCAATGTATGCAATTTTGTCGACCGTTCATCTACTCTTTTCCGTTTCTTTTTCATGCATCATACGCCACACTCAAATCGTTGGAAATTGACTCCCGTGTAATCTACTTCGCAGCGTACGGTGTAATTTCCGTGGAAAATTTCATCATGACAATCACGGCCGTCTTCAGATTAAGATCCGGAGTTGCGCATTTAGGTATACTGGGACCGATTGCGCTGTCTTTCGTCACAACTGGTCTGGTCCTTGGTGCTGTTCTGTCGGTAGTATATTATTTTAGTTACAACAAACCAAAACAGGAACCGCCACCTTGCGTATTGTTCCATGAAAACGAAGCACTAGCTCGTGATTTTTAAGAGTATTATAGCATCCTGGGGCCAGTTGTTCAAAGCTAGGTTCGCGCCATCCCTGGGTTCTGAACCAAATGTTCATTTTAAAACTTTAGAATATGACTTCTGTAGGTCCAGAAAATATTTATGAAAAAAGATATTCAACTTTGCAAGCAAGTGATGAAAAAAATTGATGGAAAGATTTGCTTTAACCCAGGGTTGAGCTAACAGGCTTTTGAACAACCAGCCCCCGCAGCCATATACAGGGTGTATAAAAAAAATGGTGACCTGAATTCAACGCGTTCTTGTGCATGAATTACTTGATAAGTAAACGCAATTTTGTAATATTAAGATAGATCAGGCTTTTCGCTATTGAATGATATGTCAGTTCACGTACCATAGGAAGAAAAAAGCAGCTGATACGAATTCGTTGAGAATTGTGATGATATTTCGGAAAGAAAAATTGCCCTAATCTTGGATGATTTAAATTTTCTGAACATAAGCACTACCAGCTGATCTGAGATTATGACGTCGTGAGGCGCATCAACAAAACTGAGCTATAAAGCGCTTGGAGTCATTTGTCCCCGTTCTTTCTACTAATAGTATAAGGGGCGAAAAATTTAAATTCAATTTACAGTTTAGTGAAAGCAAACGTATTTCCGCCTAAAAATAATGGAATTACTGAAAATTTTCCAGTGTCGAAGTCATAGGAAATTAAGGAAATGATACTTCAGTTCTGTCGAGGATCTAGTTTCTGCATGATTAGCTTCTAATTTCTTTTACTCAGGTCGGCTGACGTTCGACAAACTGCGTTTAAGGTTTGGAATTGAATTTATCCAATGGCTTCCCCATTCGAGGTTTTTTATGGTATCATTCTGGATCTCAATTCTCTTCCTAAATTCCCGCATGTCAGGACGCACTGCCATTCTCGTCTTTGAAGTTATTCGGTTAGATATATGATATATATATATTACTATGATTACTATCTTTTCTCCGACCTCGCAATTCCGGGACCTATATAAATAATAATAATATCAATCTTTTCTTCTTAGCTAGTCTGTGGCTAGTTAGCATCAGCTAATCGGTTGGGACAATGGTAAAAGCACATAGCACTACGAGATGCATTATAATGCCTATATAGTTTTCCTATGTCATAATTCAATGACGATGTCTATTGTCGGTGAAAAAAATTATCTGCCTTATTGACAGTGGGTCGTAGAAAATAGCCGATGAACTTGATGATGAATTAATACTTAATGTGTCAGGTTTGATCAGGCTTAACTCTCAAAATTCAGGCTTAACTCTCAATATTTTTTTACAATTCACATTATTGAATCGCATGGACGCTACCTTAAAATAGTATGGAAGAATAGCATGGAAATTTATAATATCCATATATACTAATATATTCCATACTATGGATATAGTGTGAAATGAGTATATAGGTATGGCATATTCACCGCATCCCAGTGAGCACACGACGTCGTTTCGACGTTGATTTATGGTTGAATTTTGGTCGCGACGTCGATCAACCCAATATCGACTTCGTTTCGACGTCGATTTCACGACGTCATATCGACGTCGCAAACTGACGTTGTTTCAACGTTGTTTCGACGTCAGGTAAAACTAGAGTTTGCTGCGTTTGCCGCATTTAAATTGTATATGAATTCACAACAATATTGGGATAGTGTTGTGAACATCATATATGCAGCGTAATGATGTGTTTTTGTCAGGTCGTTAAAGCGTCGATATATCAATCTATTCTCGACGTCGTTTTCGCGACGTTTTTTCAACGCTGTTTCGACGTTATATAAAAACTTTACAGGACCAGCTTGCAAAGACTCGCAATGGTAATAATAGCATTCCTGATAGATAGTTAGGACGAACGTTGCGATTTTAAGAAGTGTTGAAAAGTAATTTCTATGTAACAGACTATTTAAAACCATTATTAAATACCTCGGGCCTCCCCGGAGCAACATCGGTCATGCATCGTTGGTAGAGTGCGCGCAGTGCATTTCGGGAAGGTCGAATTGAGCGCGTCCATTTGAAAATTGAAACATGTTGTCGCGAACGGAATATGAAACATTGTAGCTGTATATTTCGGGATATTTTCACAGGATTTTCTCAGTTTAATGGTTGGATATCTTCCGCATAAATCCAAGAAAGCAGTAAAGGTTAGTGAGAGTCAGTTTTACAGTGTGTATTGCCATGACAAAGGCCATGAATCGCGAGATATGAATACGCGATCGTGACATCGTGATTATATTTTGAAATTTAAACGTTTAAAACATTGCCCAAACTCTTTGATTCTCTTTTAAAAATGGTTCAGCTAAACGAATAACGATACTTGCTCATTAGATTTTGTTAATTTATGTTTCAACGTTGTGTGATCGCGGGTTATTCATTCTAATATGACTTTGTATATACAGTAAGATCGCCATATTTGACGCCAGAACTAATTGCATTTATAATCCAATTCAATCCGCTACTTAGTTTTGATAATTTAGACCCAATTTATGGTTCCGTATGTTAGTCGTGTGTTCTTTATGTGTTGAACGCGATTCGATTTAGCTATTTGCTTTGATTTTTTGAAAATTGCGTACTATTATAAGCCCTTTGCTAGATGAATAAACTGATTTTTATTATGCTGCTCCCTTTGCCGGTTGCCTTTCTCAATTGAAGTGTCAACGTGCTACATCATTAAGCTTAGTAAATAACTAGCGAACGGCCTAGCACAGACCTATAACAAATATATGGGGTAAGCGCACACATAGGGACCACATATGTAGTAAACAATATCATCTCAACTTTTAAGGTTGGCCAAATCGCAAGTCGCAAATTGTCATCACAAGTAAATGCCCCTCTTGTTGCTGCGTGTATAATGATGATGAAAAGATTGTTCAGAATGAAGGGAAAGATAACATACTTGAACATAATATCCAATTCCACATTGGTCTATAGTGTCCAAAAACTTACTTTTTATTTTACAATATTGAGACTCTTCTCGCACTATTTTGAGGCGAGATTTTAAGAAAACATAATCTGAGATGAAGGAATGCCAGACAATTTTTCGAATCTGATTTCTTAGCTAATTTCAAATCAAGTATATTATAGATTTAAACAAGGTGATGTAAATTGAATAAAATTTGTTTGAACTATAGAGTCAGTGCAAGTATGTTTTTTATATGCATTTCAAAATCTAGCTAAAATCCTATGCACGGACGTTGTTTTAAAGGCAATAATCTAACGTCGATTCGATTTGCGTTTTCAAATCATTTTCGATGTTTCGACGTTGAAATTTCATAAATTGTAGACGTCGATTCGACGTCGATTACCCGACGTCGTTTCGACGTCGAACAATCGACGTCGATTCGATTTGCGTTTTCGAACCTTTTTCGACGTCGTTTCGACGTCGCTGGGTGACGTCGATTCAACGTTGAATCGACGTCGTTGTGCTCACTGGGATATAGTAAGAAATTCCTGTGAGACTTACCTGGTCGAATTTATCTCTTCACGGGTAAAAATACTCCATGAAAGATCTTCAAAGGCGCTTTCCCGATATATGGTTGGTAGAAGATCTTTTTTATTATGCCAACTAATAAGAGCGCAGTGGCAGAATGTATACTTGTCAGTCTATAAGAATTGCGATCTGCGTTGAAATAATGCGTGTAAAAAGTACTTAGCGCCTGTTTTCCATAGGCTAATGTCCCTTTGTGAAGTAATCTCTTAAATCAACACAGGATGTTGTAATGTACATATATTTATACAGTTAAAAAGGAATTGGGGAAATTTTTTATTTCTGATCGAATTTGTCATGTGTTATTCTGAATGATAGCTCATGGTCCTGTAGGAATCTTCTTACAAATTACAATTTACATTTTCAACGATGATCGACACCGAACAAGAAACCACGTAAGCCTTAACAACATAATTGTCGATTTATTTAATCATGAATTACGTTGTATTTTCACTCGAATATGAGCTTGATATTCAGTTTGAAAAGACTTTAGTCGGCTACAGTTGAAATCACTCGCTTTGATCACGAAAGGTATGATGGGTTTTTGGGCCATTAAAGTTAAAAACATCTAGCGCATATCAATTCCTGTATGATTGTCCATTAGTTTTAAAAACGCTTGTTCAGTAATGTTGAAAGATTTCCCAATATTTGCTTCTTTATATAGCTATAAATACCTATATAAGTATCCTTTTGTGCATCATTCTCTTGAAATCTCTATGTAAAAAGTTGTTATACAGAGGCTGATTGTACCAAAGCTGGATAGCGCTACACAGGATGTCCCCCAAAAACGATTGAAATCATGCACGGCCGTTGTAAAAATGCGAATTTTTGCCTGTGAGGATTAACTCTAGCATAAAATGCTAATACAAAAAATTAAAATTTGCCAGAAAATTAAGAAAGACATGTCGAAGGTCATGGTGCTAGAGATTTGTAGAGTGTAAATATTGCTATCACGTAATATGATGTAAGTTTTAATAATTCCTTCAATAGTTTGCTCTTAAAGTGGTCTTATACAATTTTTTTTCTTTTATTTTGAAAAATATAAAAATCTTTTCATGCCATATGGATTGCAAGCCAAGTTGCTCTTGGTTTCACTTGTAAGAGTCTTCAATCACTATATATAGTTACCCATACCAGACACATCCAATGGTGGAAAATTGACGAATTTTGTGAAAACGATGACAAACTAGGTTTTAACGCTAGGATTGGTGTAATTTAGTTTTAAATATTTTTGCCTCGAAGCTGAACCTCGAATGCCACTTGTGGATGTTTGAAACACTTTTGGATATTTGGAATGATTTTGTGCATTTTTCGAATGTCAAGCATATTATAATATAGCATATTAAAAATGCATAAAAAGTACATGCATAGCGCATTGAGAGTCGAGCGCGGTACGTGGAGAAGAAAATTTCTATCGTGCAATTTGGTACATATACGTATATATGCCTGCATATATTGCTCCTATAAATATAATTGTTCCAAAAACTTCCTTCTCTAAAATCTTTACTCTGATATTTGAAATATCCTTTTTCCAGAAGTTCCCAAGAAATTTAAGAATAGAAAATGTTCACTGTTTTAAAAGTAACTGTTTTAGAATGCGTTATTAATATACGTCATGCATGCAGTTTGGAACTATCGTATACTGTGTATTACTATATATATATACATAATTCGGATTCGAAATAGTCGAAAGTTGGTTTAAAAATATTTTAGAGAATACAATACACGTATAGCTGTAGTAAATATATACAATTATTATACAATATCAGAACAGTTACTTGAAAATGTTTATAATTACAGTATATATACTTAAATGATTGCTGTATCAGTTTATACCTCCATTTCTGCATGGCGTGTCTCAATCAAGATCTGCTTGCATCAGCTGGTTTACTTTTTCAGTCATGCCAATGATGTCTTGAATCCGTTTCTTCTCCTCATCATTGAAGTCGTCAGGAATCTGGGTTTGAACCGTTTCCAGATTAACAGGCGGATGTGCAAATTTCCTCCTGGACTCAAGCAGTTTGAAGAACACTTTTTCATGTTCATCCGACCAGGAAAACTCCTTCTGTAAATCATCCCATTTCTTGTTTGCTTTCCTTCCTTGTTGTGTCTCTTTTTTCATCTCCAACCATTTTTTCATAGTCGTGAATATTTGCCGGTACGAGAATTTTTTACCATTTGGGTAGACGTATGTTGCAAGATCCCTTTCGAAAACGAACGCAACCTGTGCCGTCTCAAGAGAACTTGTTAACAGCTGAAAGCTATTGTTCGTCCTCTGTAGATCGATTTCCAATTTATTCACATTGGTTGCCAAAAGCTGAACCTGTTCTTTCTGTTTAGAGACATTATTCTCAAGTTTTTTTATCAGATTTACGTGATCGACCTCATTTTTTTCCAAAACCTTTATTCTTTCCTCGTATTTTCTCACATCTTCAGAAGTAAGCACCTGCAAATCGTTGAGTTTCTCTATTATCTCTTGCGCGATTTCCTGATCTCGAATCAAATCGCTCTTTAGATCTCTTATTTCATTGATATTTTGCTCAGCGTTTTGCGCTTCAATATTCTTAACTGTATCGATCCGGGTCGTCAGCCTTTCAAATAACTTTTGGGCGTGAGTGAGAGGAACAAAGGCATTCATTTTTGTCTCAATTTTGTCTTCGGAATAGATTAATTATCTTTTCTTAGTTCCTTCCCTTTCTTTGCCTATAATCAGGATAATAGAAAAAGAATGTCAAGCTACGAAACAAGGCTCTATAAAATATTCAAGCTGTAACTCAAAGTAATCTTACAGACACATCGAAAAGAATAACTACCCGATAAATTTCATTAACAAAGTACTAACGAAACTGAGTAACAAACAAACTAATGAAATTAATGAATCACAAAGAGAACCTGAAGTATCAAATAAAACAATTACCTTACCATACATTCAGAGCACATCTGAAATGACTGCCAGACTACTTCATCCTTTTAATATTGACGTAGCACATAAACCAGCACACAAACTTAGGTCACATTTTACAAAACACAAGGACAAAATGACAACCACCGAAACAAGAAATGCCATCTACCTGATTCCTTGCAAAGACTGTCCACAACGATACATAGGTCAAACCTCGAAGAAAATCGAAACCCGAATAACTGAACACAAGAACGCTATAAAACGACACGACCTTAAATCCCTACCGCAGTACACACATACGACAACTTCCACACCTTCGCCTGGACAAAAACTAAACTACTGGGACGAGCACAAACAAAACACGCACGTGAATTCAAAGAAGCTTAATTGGTTTAGCGCAGACGACAATACTATTAACAGACATATCGACATTCCTGCAATCTATCTGCAACTTAAGACAAAACGTAAGGACTCTATCAATAATGACATTAATGTAACTAATAATAACTTAAATCCACCCGCATCTGATACACAACAATCTAGTCATTCCACAGCGACCATCCCTGACAACGAAATGCAGTCAACCATGACAACGCATCCCTCAACTACCACTCATATCAGATCAACTTCAAAACAACCAATCAGACGCTCTCAATGTATACAGAGTCTTAAAGAACAGCGCGAAACTTAAATATATAAAGCAATACACATGTAAATAATTTAGATATTCTGAAGAAGACTCGAAGTACCGAGTCGAAAGCTCAATAAAAAACAATTTTAAATCCGGAGAACATTCATTGACAAACAAATATGCCTGGATTACAAATTTTTAAACATATATATATATATATATATATATTATATATATATATATATATATATATATATGTTTAAAAGTAATCTTGCAAGCGAAACATGTAGCTATATATAGAGTAGAGCAGCTAGGAGACAGCATAATAGCCTTTTATTGGAACGGCAAAACCTACAATTCTTTCAACGGTCGTACTCGTACATACCCGTGAAATAGTCCAACATCTTATAAGCTCGTCCTATTTTACTACAACACTGAAGCACGGATTGTTGAAAAGTTTTTTCTTACTCTAGCACAATCACGGTTATTATTTTAGCAAAACACTCTGTCCCCAGTAAAATAAAATATTTATATCTATAGTATACAAGATTGCAGGTGCTAATTGAAAGTAATAAATTGTGGAGGTTGCCCACCAGGCAGGGGTGCTGTGTGTTTTGGGAAAATGTTTGCGCGAAAAATGCTGACGAGTGACGTGTATGGTGTAACTAAACCGTAAGGTGATAGATAGTGTAATCTAAACTCTGTATGTATGCACCAAGTACAAAATGATCCAAAAGTCAGGACGGCGCGTCAAATGCTGTCTGCAGGATCGGCTGATAAAAGATACTGAATCATATTTATTAATTGCTTGCGGTGGTATTTAATATCAGTGACATCAGTCATTGTCAAAAAATAATTAAAGCAGGCGCTGAATAAAATTTTAAAAAGCGCTGTAAAATAAAAAGTTATTATGCACGCTACACTTGAACAAAAGACTAAATGCCTGCCAAGAGATTTTCATGGTTTTCGAGAAACTTATCAAAACACAGGCAAAGTGATTCCTGGAGATAGAGTTTTCAATTCTTAGAATTGATTATTTATTGATGTGTTTTTTTAATATTATGTTGCCATGGGCTACCTATCTATGTTGCCATGGGCTACGTATCATTATTAAAACGTTGCGATTGGCGGTGTAATTAAAAGAAAGCAATGAAGATTTATTTTATTGATTGGCAGACGGGCAGGCGCGGTTTAACCGGAAGTAAATTTTGAGAAGTCTTTGCCATATATCTCTGTCATATGCCAGGCGTAATAAGTTGTAATTAGGTCGAAGCAATTAGTATGATGAGTAGGCAAATAACTTGTATATGAATTGCTTTATAGTCATGCCGATCTAAAATTAAAGTGCATTTTTCATCTCAACTTTCTTTTGATGATTTTCCCATGTATGTAATGAGATTTCGAATACAGGCGTGAAAGTCTATAAAAAATTCCCCGAGGTAATCGAGTCGGCTACAGTTGAAATCACTCGCTTTGATCACGAAAGGTATGATGGGATTTTGGGCAATTAAAGTTTAAAAAATCTAGCGCATATCAATTCCTGATCGTCCATTAGTTTTAATTAAAAACCCTTGTTGAGTAATCTTGAAATATTTCCCAATATTTACTTCGACTGTATAAAAATACCTATACAGGGTGAGTAAAAAAAAACTGACACCTTTGAAATTGAAATTAGCCGCGAACTTATGGCTCTGGGAACGGGGTTGTATTGCTATCACGACCTCTATAATGTAAGTTTTAATAATTCCTTCAATAGGTTGCTCTTAATTTACCATTCATCCACCAAAACTCTTGCTGGTCTTAAGTTTCTTTACGTTAAGAGTGATGCGATGGAATTCGTTGCTAAAATTGAGTGGAAAATCTAAATTAAATCCTAAGTAAACAAATAATTAGGTTAAATCCTAAGTGCACAATATAATATTGGGTTAGCTGGAAAACACAGACACTGACACATGACACTGACACGCTGACATGGAAAACGCTGACATGGAAAACGCTGACATGGAAAACGCTGACATGGAAAACGCTGACATGGAAAACGCTGACATGGAAAACGCTGACATGGAAAACGCTGACATGGAAAACGCTGACATTGGAAAATGCTGACATGGAAAACACTGACATGGAAAACACTGACATGGAAAACACTGACATGGAAAACACTGACATGGAAAACACTGACATGGAATGGTTACTCACTATTATACAATTATGCAAATGTATGGTTATTGCAATTGATCAAGTGAGATAATATTGAAAGGAAATTAATCAGTATACGTGTCATACTGTCGTGACGTAAGAAGCCTAACTGTTGGGCTACCAATGGGTCAACAGTTAAAACTAGGGTACTGTAGTACTCAAGCAAATGAAGTACTGTCTCTGTATAGAAGGTGGTGTGTGATCCCCCTCTCGGATTTAACTCCCTTCACATATTTTATAATTGTATTGTGTCAATATTTTTTTCTTTTTAGTTTGTGTCAATATTTTTTTTCTTTTTTAGTTTATAAACTATACTAAGTCCTTAAATTTGTTCTTTTTTCTATTTTTACTGACACACTGACACTGACATGGAAATGTTCGTCATCTTTCGTACGTCCGACTATGGCCGAAGATGGACGGACAAACACACGGACCCACAGACCACAGACACTTTTCAACTACATAGTGGTAAGCCGCGCATGCGCAGCGGCTACCCACAAAAAATAGAAAAAAGAACAAATTTAAGGATTTAGTATAGTTTATAAACTAAAAAAGAAAAAAAATATGGACACAAACTAAAAAAGAAAAAAAATATTGACACAATACAATTATAAAATATGTGAAGGGAGTTAAATCCGAGAGGGGGGTCATCACACACCACCTTCTATACAGAGACAGTACTTCATTTGCTTGAGTACTACAGTACCCTAGTTTTAACTGTTGACCCATCGGTAGCCCAACAGTTAGGCTTCTTACGTCACGACAGTATGACACGTATAGTATATACTGATTAATTTCCTTTCAATATTATCTCACTTGATCAATTGCAATAACCATACATTATTGTATAATAGTGAGTAACCATTCCATGTCAGTGTTTGCCATGTCAGTGTTTTCCATGTCAGTGTTTTCCATGTCAGTGTTTTCCATGTCAGCATTTTCCAATGTCAGCGTTTTCCATGTCAGCGTTTTCCATGTCAGCGTTTTCCATGTCAGCGTTTTCCATGTCAGCGTTTTCCATGTCAGCGTTTTCCATGTCAGCGTTTTCCATGTCAGCGTGTCAGTGTCAGTGTGTCAGTGTCTGTGTTTTCCAGCTAACCTATAATATTGTACATAATTGAAAAAGCGATTGACAAGCCTGCTCCCCCTAAGACACGTGAAAAAGCAGTTGGTGTCAACACGTCCATGTGAGATACACTCTGAGTATCAATCGTTAAAGATAATATTCGGTAATTGCCTCCAAATAGCGTAATTTCGCAAATGACTATATAGTCTGGGAAAAAAGGCCTTTCAAAGAAGTATTTTCGTCTATATAGCACATGCATTAGTACTAACTTTCTAGTAGCTATATTCGGATAAGGTTGGCAACTGAATTCATTTTATCACTCACCCTATTTTTTCTTGCTACACCAGTGCATCTTTAGTTGAAAACAATTTTAAAGTTTTAGGATTAAGATGGATCATATAGTCATGCAGTAGGTATGAATGAAGTGACCTCTGTAAGATTCCTCAAACGGTTTCATTAAAGCAGAAGACCATGTACATTCGATAATTATAGTATTTGTACTGATTGAAGAGCCGTTAGACCGTCCCGGCGATGGAGGACAAGGAATTACGGAAATTTTCAGGTGATATCATATCTCTTGAAAAACTTGAATACGTATATTGCAAGATCCTTTTCGAAATCAAATGCAATCTGACCAGTTTGGAGAGAATAATTTTGCTTTTCCAGTTCGGCGACACGCTGTTCCAAGAGCTTTATTTTTTTCCTTAGTGTTTCCATAGGTTCACACTGGAGCTGATATTCTTTGATTTTCTCTATGATCTGTGGTAACATTTCCTCGCATTCAGTCAAGTTGCGCTTAAGATTTGGCATCTCATCCTCCCAAAAGCTCTGCTTGTCAAGATTGTGAATTTTACCATTCTGGATCTGAATCCTGTCTTTCAGTTTCTCCAGATCAAGAATAACCTCCATTTTAATTCGCACAGAAACTCAGTTAGCGATCTCTTATCTATTACTCTGTTTTGCACCTTTTTCGTGATTCTTTAACCTATAACCACAAATGAATAAAAACATCATTTATCAATTTTTTTTCTGGCTTGTTAGTAATCAGGTCATAACTCCCAGTGAAAGCTAAATATATACGTTTTAAACTAGATTTTCCTATGGAATTTTTTTTACAATTCACATTATGGAATCTCATGGACGCTATACCTTAAAATAGCATGGAAGAATAGTATAGAAATTTATAATATCCATATATTAATATCCATTCCATACAATGGATATAGTGTTATTAGTGTGAAATAAGTATGGGTATGGCATATTCACCGCATATATATAGTATGGATTTAAAAAGAAATTCCTGTGAGACTTACCTGATGGAATTTATGGTGTTCTCTCTTCACGGGTAAAAATACTCCATGAAAGATCTTCAAAGGCGCTTTCCCGATATATGGTTAGTAGAAGATCTTTTTTATTATGCCAACTATAATAAGAGCGCAGTGGCAGAATGTACTTGTCGTTTTATAAGAATTGCGATCTGCGTTGAAATGACGTGTGTACAAAGCGCCTGTTTTCATACGCATATGTCCCTTTGTGAAGTATAATCTCTTGAAATCCACACAGGATGTTGTACCGATATAATGTACATATTTACACAGTTAAAAAGGAATTGGGGAAATTCTTTATTTCTGATCGAAATTGTCATGTGTTATTCTGAATGATAGCTCATGGTTCTTTTGAAATCTCCTTGCAAATTACAATTTACATTTTCAAGGATGATCGACATGCACTGAACAAGAAACCACGTAATTGCCTTAACAACATAATTGTTGATTTGTTTAAACATGAATTACGTCGTTATGCATGATTTTGTGACGGTATTTATCAATTCCTGATTGTCTATTAGTTTAAATGAAAACCCTTGTTCAGTATAAAGGCTAGTTTCCACTCAGGAAAATTCTCCTTTGGATCGGACAGGACAGGAAAGTTTCCTTTGTATAAACGCCGCCTGAGAACTCACCGACAAAGAAAATTTTCCTGTCCGTTCAAAGGAGATTTTTCCTGAGTGGAAACTAGCCTTAATGTTGAAAGATTTCCAAAATGACACAATATTTACTTAAACCGTATAAAAATACCTATATAAACATCCTTTTGTGCAGCATTCTTTTGAAATCTCTTGGTAAAAAGTTGTCAAACAGGGGCTGGTTGTATCAAGGCTGGATAGCGCTACACATGCAGGGTGTCCCCAAAAACCCAAAAACTATTGAAATCACGGCCGTTGTTAAAATTTTAATGACTTCTTCGCGAGTATTTTTCCGTGAGGATAACGCAACTCCTAGTATAAAATTCTAATACAAAAATTTGTCAGACAGAAGAGCGACATGTCGAAGGTCATGGTGCTTTAGTCGTAAATTTAAATATTGCTATCACGACCTCTAATGTAAGTTTTAATAATTCCTTCGATAAATTGCTCTTAATTTACCATCCGTCCGCCAAAACTCTTGCTGGTCTTGAGTTTCTTTGCGTCAAAAGAGTGATGCGATGGAATTCGTTGCTAAAATTAAAGTGCAAAATCTTAGTCAAATCCTAAGTGCGCAATTAATCACGTAAATATTTTATTAAAATACATGAAAAGGCGATCGACAAGACTGTTCCCCCCACGATACACGAACTAGCAGCTGGTTTCAACACGTTCATGTTAGATACACTCTGAGTATCAATCGTTAAAGATAATATCAGCAAAATAATGTTTTCTATGATGATGAGAATATAGCCAATAATCGAATTAGCATCTCGTGTTTCTTCCGGGCAGAAACCTGTTGGAGGATGAAACAGAGAAGGAAAGCAAGCCAAGCATGTCCAAAGCTTGACCCCCTTTGAATGTTCAGATCCTTGTATCACGAGTATCGCTGCTATAACAATCCAGTGGACGATGAGAAAGGCGAAAACGTAATATCTGAACACGTAGGCAAAAAGGACGATTGCAGATAGTCTGGAAAACAGTGTACACAATTGCCAAATTAAAAACAGTACAAATTCCTTCACACTGGTGTCTTTTCCATCAGCTGCATCTTGTGCTACATCCAATCTCGTAATGCTCCAAGTTAAAGATAAGAGTGACAAAAAAATTGAGACGACGCTATACGATGGGAAATACCACTGACGTATCATGACGTACCCCTGAAGGCACCATTGTGGAGCAGATTCGGTTATTGCCTCCAAATAGCGTAATTTCGCAAATGAATAGGCATCTTTAGGACGCCACGAATCAGAATAACTTTTTCAATTGCCTCAATGTAACGAGCAACCATAGATAATTGTAGAATGCTCGCCATGCATGACCAGATATTCGTCAGTTGAAATAACGATGTTATGTTTACTATGAGTGAAGGTAACGCGATGAAAACAATCGTTATGCCAAACCACCAAAGATCATTACTTTTCCAGAGCTGAAAAGCTACGTAAATGTCTGATCCAAAATCAAATACATACAAGAGCAAGCCTATGATGAAAAATCTTGTTCTCTTTTCATACTCCATGTTAAATTGCTATAAAATGTTAATGATATAGAAGTTATATACACTACATATGTGTCACATCTCATGAATCCGCATAAATAATTTTTTCTTCCAATTTCTTTTTCCTTCAACTTACACTGTTGAAAATACATAAAATTCTAGAGGAAAATTAATTCATAAATATTGGCTATAAGTTAATTGAGAACTATTATGAAAAATTATGTCACATCAGTCACGTTTTAGTTCACTGATATATCACTGCAAAGTTAGGGCTGCAAAGATATGCAAAGAATATGTTGTTTACATAGCTTTGCCCTAACTTGGCTAAATATAACGCAGGATATTTAGTAGTATATGCAGCATGGCAGTTATATCTTGCCGTTCTTATTCTTATAATCTTATTCTTATACGCGGTTCTATACACCGTAATTTCGAATATAACATATGCACGAGTAAATTTTTCAAACATCTGAAAATTGCTTGGTCGTTACATTTTTGCACTGTAATATTTCAAGAAATAAAAGATAGGTTGTAGTAATATTCCCCGAAATCCAAAACGTCTTCATCGAATTATTTAAACATTTACGCCAAGTAGAATTGTTTTCTTGCTAGTTAAAGTTATTGACTGTTAAACTTACCAAAGCATACAGATCAAGCCAAGTGTATATCGACTATTCAAATAACAGCAAATTGCAGGAATGATTTTCCTTGCTTTCTTTAGTACGCAGTTTCGTTTTCAACATGCGGCAGCTGCATGGGTCATGTATCATATATAATATATAAACAAAGCTAAGGTTTTGTAACGGTGGTAACCACGGGTAACAAAACTGATGGGATTTCCCTTCTCGACTCGCATTCAATCTTCTGCATAATCGATTCAATGAATTCGGGACACACTTGCAAGAGTGTCAAGTTAGAAGCGCTTGAGTACGAGGCTTATTGGTGTTATATTATTTGTTGCTCATTAGCAACCGCTTCCCTAGGCTTATACCCTTAGTGCTACGTAAACAAAGTAAAACCAACAACACAGGTGCATGCATGGGCCTTAGCTTTTGTCCGAGAGTGATCACGGTTCTCAGTTCATTCATTTTTAGTTTTGATTATACATGCATCGAGAAGTACAGCCAGTTAAATTGTTTTTAAAACAATTATAGAAACTTATATTGTCTTCCGAAGCATGTATTTATGGTTTGTGTGTGAACTGGAATACCAATTATATATCATCAATAGGACAAAAATGCCTAAATTTGAGACGGAGTGTTCTAATGTGATTTAGTGTTTTAGTCGGAGGTGCTGTCCGAACAAGGTTTGACCGAAGACAGCAACGACAATCCTTTTTGCTCATTTTCTCTGCAAATATATAAAACTAGAATGAATATCATGCGTATATATTAGTTCTCAGTTCTCGGCGTAACAACACAGGAGGCGTAGGTATAGAAGGACATTCATATATTCGTTTCGTCCTCCGGCTTTGCTGATCTCTTTTAAAATCGATTGCTTTTGCCCGTAAATAGACATGAATTTACCGACTTGAACCCAATTCTAGCAGCGTTACTGGATTCACTCTTTTAAGAATTGTTGAAATTTCGCGATTTTCGTGGACATAAACTCTAATTTATTTGGAAATATAACCAGGGATAGCGTGGCAGCGTTACTATATAGTAACTCTCCTGACGAAGGCCCTCAGATCGAAACGTCGAGAAGTGTTTTGTTTATTTTAGGCATGCAGTTGTTGTTAATATATCAAACCAATAGACTTGCAAGAAGCCTGTTTTGAGTTACGCCATAACGAGGCTAGTCAGATTTTCTCTGCTGAATTTACCGAAGTCATTTGTTTATTTTCTCACTTTTTTGCTGGACCTATTGCAAGCTACGCACAAAAATGATTTTGAAATTTTGACAGCAGAAAACCTGACTAGGCTCGTTCAGGACTCGTAACAGGCCTCTTTCTCTTTTTGGAATATACGTTTTATTTTGTAATATGTTAAGAACTGCAAGTATAGCATTTCAAAATGTAAAAAAGCATTTGTGTACATTACAGCTGGGAATCCTTTAAACTTTGCTATCTTCTGACAAAGTAAAGTGCTTCCAAGATATGGATTCAATCGGTCTCTCCATGTCATGAATTAAGTAAGTCAACTATTGAGTTTACACTTGTGGCATTTCCGTGAACGAGTCACGAATGCACTTGCTACAGTACTGAAGCGTCCACTTGAAGATTTTTAAATTATTTATAAACAACGGAAAGTTTATGACTTTATTACAACAGACCAAAACATTGATTTTCACTCTAAGACACTGAGATATCTTGAAAGAGCCGATCATATATAATATGTGCATTATGCAATGACATGCACTTTTGTTAAAGTGTATAATCCGACCACCAAATATGGCACAACCAACATTACATAATAGTGTTCATATATAACTGACAACCGCCGGTTTATTTTGTCTTCCGCATACTACCTCTATTGCATTTCCCGATATATAAGGCAGGTAAGTTCACTTATTACCATTTAACATTTCCCGACATACATTAACTTTAAAAGTCACAACCGTTCAGTTTTGAATGAGAACGTACAATATTGTTGCTATATTAAAAATGCCTCGTTCTGCAATGTCAGGAAGACACAGTTTAAAACCAATTCAGCTTCTGTTCTGATCCTGACGTTTGTGGGTAAGGAGCGACTTAAAATTTGACTTTTGTGTAAGGAAGACAAGTATAACCAGTATCCAAGGAATTTCGCTAAAAACGTAGTACGTGAAACGAGATTAGATTGTGTAACAAATATGCTTTTACGCGCTTTGACATTGTATTTATTATTGAGCCAATGAGAAACATGATATAGAAGTCATAATTTGAAGCTAACGGCAAACCAAACTGCATCGAGCCAAAACCATGTCAGTAGTATACAGAGTGGCGGTTCTGGAGCGGGTGGTGCGGGTGGTGCACTTAGCACCACACATGACGTCATCGATTCCTAAATGTTTTAATTTATTCCGGCATTTTAATATATTTGAGCTTTGCCGTTCATTGCTATAGCAATTTTTCAGGGTATTTTACTACCATTTCTTTATTTACATGACTACATCGTTTAGTAATGTCTGGTTACTTAGTTATATTAAACGGTAGGCAATTTCCCGCCGTATGTTGTTCTTATCGTCGTTCGTATGCCTGTAGTGATTTAGCGGTCGTTTGTTTACATACGGCCGCGTTTTATTTCTAACTGCTCCTCTACCGCTTATACCGTCTGCTTATCTGCAATCGATGTTTTATAGATTTATATTTGCTTATATTCTGTTTAGAGTCCTTAGTTTAGAGTCCTTATATTCTGTTTAGAGATCTCATGCAGTTACATTAATTAATCATAATTTAACGCTCTGCCAGTTTTTACACAATGATTGTGCAATAATTTATTATTCATATAAGTACGCGCGGGGGCGAGGAATGGGGTAAACAATGAAGCCTAATAGCGTAAATACGCAGGATATGTTTGTTTGACAGCAATTTACTTAAATTACACAAATGCCGGTTTACTTATCACACAACTGAGAATTTGCGAAGAGTATATTTTATTTCACTACGATTACACATTTGTATGTCAATATTTAGTACCATTAGACTAATGTTCATTTTAAACAATTGTTATTTCGTTTTCTATGTATGCTTTGTGATACAGTTCAGCTCATACGTTAACCCTGATTTAATTGTCCTCATATATCATAATGTCAATATGCCGTTGACATACGAATCATTTCCATACATCAATTTTCGTGTTATCGAGTTACTCAAAGTGTACTTGCGTGGAATATGAGGTGGAATATCGGTTACAAATTTTGTGCGATGAGCAGATGTGTACCTGCTCGTAACTGCTCCTCTGCTCAATGAGATATTTCATACCCACTTGAAATTTTTGTTGATAAAATGAAAATTTACATATGAACTAGCGGCCGGAAAGAAAATTTCAGACATGGTTTAACGATTTTAACATTTATTTGTCTTGCAATTAGTTACAGCAATAAATAATAATTTTCCCTAAAACGTTTTCTAATTTTTTTTTTCGCTCGTTTGCCATATATGGTTTCCTTAAGAAAGGTTAGGTAAACCTTTGCTATTGGATTAAATTTAAAGTCTAATTATCATCATCGTCATAATCTTCACTGTCTTTATTTTCCTCGTCATCTTTAATCTCGTGGTCGCTTAAAAGCCTTTTAATAAGAAACTTTCTCTTATCAACTGCAGCTTCTATTGCTTCTTCTGGGTCAAAATCATCATTTTGAATAAACGATTCCTTTGTGTGCATTATTTTCCTATGTACTAGATCTTTCTTTAGTTGTCTTATCCACAAAAGGCGCTCTAAATAGATATTTTCTAATTCTTTCTGGAGTCTAGGCATAATATTCAAGTAGGCTTTTTCTTTAGCAGATTGCTCGTCGAAACCTTTGTCGCTTGTGAGGCGTTCTTTCATTTCCTCGAAAGCTGTGTTACTTCTTTGTTTTGCTTCTTCTATTAGTGGTATCCAGGGATCCATTTCTTCTCCAGATTCTGAGTCAGTCGTCGTCGAACCTCCTGACTGCTGAGTAGAAGTTGTTGAGACATCGTCACGGAAATCTCTTTCTTGACTGTCCGAGTCTGTGGCAAGAGTGTCTTGTTTCATCAAAAACCAAAAAAAAAAAACCTGATTGTTGGGCTACCTATGCAAGAATAGACAAGAGTGAGCACGTTTAATAAGTATCTATCTCAAAGGATAATGCGCATGCGTATTACGTGTTTTGTTATGTCCCACAATCAAACGGTAAACGTTTTGTATTTATATTTCGTGGTTCGTGCAGAAACTGATCAACTGATAACTTTAAATTTTCATCCGCTGCGAAACGAAATCGTTTGTGTCATATCAGTAAATTCAGTTCTGTAAGGAATTGGTATATTATCGACGGTTAACCGAAGAGGCTTAGGTAAGACGTCAATTAAATTTATCACTTCCAAATTCCAAGTAGTTGCTGTGCCCTTGTTGGCTGCACCAATGAAGAAAGAATCTGAGGTGCCCCTTGGGAAATGTCTAGCAACGAACGGGTTCAATTGTTTATTTATGTGCGAAGACTTCTTAGTAGTTGCTGTGCCCTTGTTGGCTGCACCAATGAAGAAAGAATCTGAGGTGCCCCTTGGGAAATGTCTAGCAACGAACGGGTTCAATTGTTAATTTATGTGCGAAGACTTCTTAGTAGTTGCTGTGCCCTTGTTGGCTACACCAATGAAGAAAGAATCTGAGGTGTCTCCTGGGAAATGTCTAGCAACGAAAGGGTTCAATTGTTAATTAATGTGCGAAGACTTCTTAGTAGTTGCTGTGCCCTTGTTGGCTGCACCGATGAAGAAAGAATCTGAGGTGCCCCCTGGGAAATGTCTAGCAACGAACGGTTTATTTTAGTTGTGAAGTTTATTTAAGGCTGTTTGGTCAGAAAAACTAACAGACTTATCTGTTTTAGAATGGATAACACTTGCAGGACTTGTTTAAAACAGTTCACACAGCTGCGAAGTTTGCGTCGTCATGAACGGTGTATTCATGGTGAAAGAAGGTTTTGTTGTGATCATTGTGGCGAGTCTTTCACACGAAAAGATGCTTTGAGGCGGCATCAGAAGCGTCATCAAAAAATGATTACACACACTTGCAACAACTGCATGAAAGATTTCCACCGTCGAGATAAATTAGTAGAACATCAAGTTCATTGTCAAAGGAATCCACTGAAGAGAAAGCGTAATGAAGGCGATAATAGTCCGGCTCCAAAGAAAATGGGAGTTCAAATTGGAGAAGGTAAACCCGATGATCAAGTCGAAGAAGATAACCCTTGCAGTTCTACTTCGGCGTTTGACGATTCTTTGAAGAAGATTGAGTTGAAACCGCGGAAAGATCAGAAACAGGACGTGTCCCACTTCTTACGCGGCAAGACAAAATCCATTTTGAGTCACCTTTCCAACGAATTAGCAGAGAAAAGAGGCATCAAATGGTTCATCAGTGTTAAAGTACGATTCGTCAAACCTAAACCCAATGGCGAGAGTCTGACTACCGAATCCCACTTCCGCAGTCTCTGCATGAAAACAGTAGACCAGCACGAACTGCATAATCAACTAGAGGAGGTCAAGCAGAAAATTACCCAGTCACTAGTTTTATTTCAAAGAGAAGGAAGTGGTTGGGTATTAGACGAAATCCTTCATCTTGACCTGAGTATAGCTCAGTATACTCCAGTAAAAGGATCCAGCTACATCCCTCTTCCCAGCAAGATAAACGCCAAGAAAGCAGTAATCAACATCAAGAATTCTGATAACAAATGCTTCATGTGGTCTGTCCTCGCCGCTCTTCATCCAGTAAAACAGAGTGCAGAGAGATTGCATCATTATCAACAGTTTCAAGATGAACTAGATTTTGCTGGTATTGAGTTTCCTGTTACTATTGACAAGATTGGAAAATTTGAGCATCAGAACAATATTTCCATTAACGTGTTTGGCTTCGAAGACGTGCTTTTTCCATTGTATATCACAAAAGAACACTTTAATACCCATGTGAATCTGTTGTTATACTCCCAGGGAGAGACTAGACATTACTGTTTTATAAAAGATCTGAATAAATTCCTCTACAGTCAAAACCGTCACGAATCTCGCATGTTCTTTTGCCGGTATTGTCTACATGGATTTATCCGAGAGGACCTACTCCAAGATCATGAACCACACTGTTGCCAACACGGTCCACAGCGTATTGAACTCCCTAATCAAGATAATGCTCAACTGTTCTTTAAAGACTACCACAAGCAATTGAAAGTGCCCTTTGCAATCTACGCCGACTTCGAAAGTCTTACCACCAAGATCAACTCAGTTAATCCTAATCCTGAAAAATCCTCCACTGAAAAATACCAACACCACCAACCTTGTGGATTTTCCTACATTGTTATATCCGACCATGCGAAGTACTCCAAATCACCCGTCGTGTATCGCGGAGAAGATGCAGTCGACGAATTTTTGAAGTGTTTAGAAGAAGAGCAGAAATATATTCAAGAAAGCTGGATTGGTCGAGCCCATGCGAATTGAGAGAGAAGAAGAGCAAGCGTTTCAAGATGCAGTCCATTGTCATATTTGTGAATATGAATTGGGTTCTGACCGTGTTCGTGACCATTGTCATCTTTCTGGAAAGTACCGCGGAGCTGCACAACGATGCAATTTGAACTATAGTTTTAATGGTCAAGTACCCGTTATTCTTCACAATCTACGCGGTTATGACTCTCATCTCATCATGCAAGGACTTGGTAAACTCAAAGACAAGAAGATCAACTGCATTCCAAACAACACCGAAAAGTACACTCTCCTTCTCCATCGATAATCTGGATTTTATCGACTCCCTACAATTTATGAATGCATCGCTGGAGAAGTTAGTATCCAATCTAGCAAAGGATGGTGTTGACAAGTTCCCCACTCTAAAGAATACATCGACAGCGATAAAACACCCCTTTTGCTGAGAAAAGGCGATCTACCCCTACGACTACATGGATTGTACGAAAGGATTTGAAGAACCAACTTTACCACCGAAGGAATCCTTCTACAACGTGTTGAACGACGAACATATTTCAGACGAAGATTACGCACCACGCGACGAATGTATTTAACAAGTTTTCCTGTCGGAACATGGGTGATTACCATGATTTGTACTTGACGTCGGACGTTCTTCTCCTTGCAGATGTGTTTGAAATTTTCGAAGCGTGTGCCTCAAAGCCTACAACTTGGATCCCTGCCATTTCTACACAAGTCCTGGTCTAGCCTGGCAGGCGTGTTTGAAAATGACTGAAGTCGAACTCGAGCTTCTAACTGATCCAGACATGTACTTATTCATCGAAGAAGGTCTTCGCGGGGGAATTTCAATGATTAGCAACCGCTATGGTAAAGCCAACAATCCATACGTTCCCGATTATGACCCAGAACAAGAGACCTCCTACGTTATGTATCTTGATGCTAACAACCTCTATGGCTGGGCTATGTCGCAACCTCTACCCACAGGTGAATTTGACTGGCTAACCGACCAAGAGATTGCAGAACTGACATCATAGACGTTGCGGACGATGACGATGAAGGCTACATATTGGAAGTAGACCTACACTACCCCTCCGAACTACACGATCTTCACAACGATTATCCTCTAGCACCTGAGAAAATGAAGATTTCTTCAGAGATGTTGTCACGTACTGCCAGACTGTCGGAATGTTTTGCAACTTCGTGGTGGGGTTGTGTCTAAATTGGTGCCGAATCTCCGGAACAAGACCAATTATGTAGTCCATTACCGCAATTTAAAGCAATACCTGGCACTTGGCATGAAGTTGGCAAAGATCCACCCGCGTTTTGGTAATTCCCAAAGCCCATGGTTAAAGACCTACATCGATTTCAACACCGAGAAACGAAAACATGCAGCAAACGACTTCGAGAAAGATTTCTACAAGTTGATGAATAACTCGGTGTTCGGAAAACCATGGAAAATTTGAGAAAGCGCGTCAACGTCAAGCTCGTCAACGATAAGACGAAACTATCGAAACTAACAGCATCTCCATCCTTTGACTACTTCCGCATATTCTCTGAAGATTTAGCAGCTGTCAACATGAAGAAGACGAAGCTTTACCTAAACCGTCCAATCTACGTCGGATTCACCATCCTGGATCTCTCCAAAGTACTCATGTATCAGTTTCATTACGAGTACATGAAACCCAAGTATGAGTACAACGCAAAGTTGTTGTTCACAACACAGATAGCCTTTGTTACGAGATAAAGACCGACGACGTTTATCAAGACATGTTGCAAGACATCGATCTCTTTGACACATCCGAATACGCACGAGACCATCCACTGCACAGCCTGACGAACAAGAAAGTCCTTGGCAAAATGAAAGATGAAACGCATGGCATACCCATCCAAGAGTTTGTGGGTTGCGACCGAAGATGTACTCCATTCTCTATACCGAAAACGACAAGCAAGTGGAGAAGAAAACGGCTAAAGGAATAAAGAAGTCCGTCACCAAACGAAAGCTTCGGCACATCAACTACAAGGAATGTTTGTTTGATAAGAAACGGACAATGGCCAGCATGAATCAGATTCGAAGTGAACGCCATGAAATCTACTCCATTAAATTAAACAAGATTGGTCTTAGCCCTTATGACGACAAACGCTATATTTAAAGGATGGAGTGAACACTCTTGCTTATGGACATTACCAATCATAAGCACAGACGAGTGAAATATCAAGTTTTATTGTTGTTGAACAATACATAAGTTACGTTTTAAAGTTATAAATTATTGCAATTGCATGAAATACAAAGTTATGTTACAATGTTACGTGTTTATAAAGTTGAAGTTACATGTTTATTTATATCAAGAGGAGTTTTTTTTTCATGCTTGGAAAATGCTCAAACCTTATAAAATCATAATACTGTACGCATGCGTGAATGCATTAAGATGTGTTTTGAGAGTTCGGTGTTGAGTGTGGGGTTACATAGAAACAAACTCTCCTCTTAAGTTACGTTTTAAAGTTATAAATTGTTCTGAAAGTTAATAAATTGTTCTCAAAGTTAATAAATATTTGAAAGGAATCCTTTGATTATTCTCAGTCTTCAGTTTGTGTATATTGATCCAGATTCTACCACATCTATTTAGTCTAAAAATGCAGCCATTTTGCTGGGATATTGTTTGGATTGTCTTTTGTATGTTCAACACTGTCGTTTTTCCTCTTTAGAACTCTGGGCTTGCTGTTTTCCTTGCTTATCTTTCTGGTGCTTAATAATTCATTCACCCCGTCTTGCTGTTGTTTGTTCTCATGTCTGTTCTCATCATCAAGAGTGTTCTCATTTGCTCTGTTGTATACCACACACTTTCCCTTTCGGCTTTAGTTTGGCTTCTTGTAGGTACTTCCTTCTTTGGTCAATATCGAGCAGATGCACATCCGCAAGATGATTTGCCAATCTTACAAGGTATTTTGCACCGCAATTGGGAACGGTACAATCACGACAAACGCGCTTTGCCATGTCTGCGGTTTGAAGAACAGGGTGCAAATGAGCTGTTTCCTCTGATTACTGACTTTTATTAGGGCCAATCGGGCCAAAGTACAGGCCAATCGGGCCAAAGTCAGGCCAAAAAGGCCAAAAAGGCCAAAATAGGAGATACAGCTCCTCCCAATCCCATAACCTAGTATGAACAGTTCTTTCTCGATTCTTTTACATATCTTTCCCACTGTCTTCATCACAGTTTTGGATCGTTTGATTGTCATTGAAGGCTTGGCTGTTTGCTTGATTCCCAATATCTTGTTCAGTAAGTTGGTTTTATTCCGGCGTTTAAATTTATGCTGAGGCATAAAGGCTTGTCTGGCAGATTTACTATCTTGTTATGAGAATGTTTTTTTTTTCTCGATTCTTTTACACTTAAACGTTACCCCTGCTTTTCGGATCATCACAATTCAGTTGTTTGTGTATCGTAGTGTAGTCGTTCGCTTGAGCTTGAGTTTCTTGATCTTGTGCAGTTTGGCTTTTTTCTGATCTTTAACATTTTTCTTCTTTTTAATAGTCCTTTTACGTAGATCATTTACCATAGTTGATTTTGAACGTAAAACCTCTTTCTTTGAAGATGCTTTAGGAGATATCGTTTTCTGTGCACACTTGGCTGGCATATTGCAAAGTAAGGATACAGTTTAAAATCATGTTATTTTATACATATGATTTTCGCGATCACAGCACTTCTTACAAAAACCTAAAAGTTTCTTCTTTTAGCATCCGTCTTCGATCTGTACAAAAATTACATCTCCATTCAGCACGTGTATATTTGAGCAGCTCCGGACTGTCTACACATGCAGGGGTTAATTTCCGTTAGGGTTTCGATAAAAACCTCCGTGACCTTTGTCTCTGAGATTTTTGACAACGCCTCATCGAAATACATGCATAAGTGTTCGACTTTTTCCATAGTGAGACATTGAAGGTTTGGCTGAGATAAATTTTCCATTATGATGCAATGATGATATCTCAACTTGTGGTTGTTGTACCGTTCCCAATTGCGGTGCAAAATACCTTGTAAGATTGGCAAATCATCTTGCGGATGTGCATCTGCTCGATATTGACCAAAGAAGGAAGTACCTACAAGAAGCCAAACTAAAGCCGAAAGGGAGATGAGCAGAACACTCTTGATGATGAGAACAGACATGAGAACAAACAACAGCAAGACGGGGTGAATGAATTATTAAGCACCAGAAAGATAAGCAAGGAAAACAGCAAGCCCAGAGTTCTAAAGAGGAAAAACGACAGTGTTGAACATACAAAAGACAATCCAAACAATATCCCAGCAAAATGGCTGCATTTTTAGACTAAATAGATGTGGTAGAATCTGGATCAATATACCACAAACTGAAGACTGAGAATAATCAAAGGATTCCTTTCAAATATTTATTAACTTTGAGAACAATTTATTAACTTTCAGAACAATTTATAACTTTAAAACGTAACTTAAGAGGAGAGTTTGTTTCTATGTAAACCCCACACTCAACACCGAACTCTCAAAACACACCTTAATGCATTCACGCATGCGTACAGTATTATGATTTTATAAGGTTTGAGCATTTTCCAAGCATGAAAAAAAAACCTCCTCTTGATATAAATAAACATGTAACTTCAACTTTATAAACACGTAACATTGTAACATAACTTTGTATTTCATGCAATTGCAATAATTTATAACTTTAAAACGTAACTTATGTATTGTTCAACAACAATAAAACTTGATATTTCACTCGTCTGTGCTTATGATTTGGTAATGTCCATAAGCAAGAGTGTTCACTCCATCCTTTAAAATATAGCGTTTGTCGTCATAAGGGCTAAGACCAATCTTGTTTAATTTAATGGAGTAGATTTCATGGCGTTCACTTCGAATCTGATTCATGCTGGCCATTGTCCGTTTCTTATCAAACAAACATTCCTTGTAGTTGATGTGCCGAAGCTTTCGTTTGGTGACGGACTTCTTTATTCCTTTAGCCGTTTTCTTCTCCACTTGCTTGTCGTTTTCGGTATAGAGAATGGAGTACATCTTCGGTCGCAACCCCACAAACTCTTGGATGGGTATGCCATGCGTTTCATCTTTCATTTTGCCAAGGACTTTCTTGTTCGTCAGGCTGTGCAGTGGATGGTCTCGTGCGTATTCGGATGTGTCAAAGAGATCGATGTCTTGCAACATGTCTTGATAAACGTCGTCGGTCTTTATCTCGTAACAAAGGCTATCTGTGTCTGTGAACAACAACTTTGCGTTGTACTCATACTTGGGTTTCATGTACTCGTAATGAAACTGATACATGAGTACTTTGGAGAGATCCAGGATGGTGAATCCGACGTAGATTGGACGGTTTAGGTAAAGCTTCGTCTTCTTCATGTTGACAGCTGCTAAATCTTCAGAGAATATGCGGAAGTAGTCAAAGGATGGAGATGCTGTTAGTTTCGATAGTTTCGTCTTATCGTTGACGAGCTTGACGTTGACGCGCTTTCTCAAATTTTCCATGGTTTTTCCGAACACCGAGTTATTCATCAACTTGTAGAAATCTTTCTCGAAGTCGTTTGCTGCATGTTTTCGTTTCTCGGTGTTGAAATCGATGTAGGTCTTTAACCATGGGCTTTGTTGGAATACCAAAACGCGGTGGATCTTTGCCAACTTCATGCCAAGTGCCAGGTATTGCTTTAAATTGCGGTAATGGACTACATAATTGGTCTTGTTCCGGAGATTCGGCACCAATTTAGACACAACCCCACCACGAAGTTGCAAACATTCCGACAGGTCTTGGCAGTACGGTGACAACATCTCTGAAGAAATCTTCATTTTCTCAGGTGCTAGAGGATAATCGTTGTGAAGATCGTGTAGTTCGGAGGGGTAGTGTAGGTCTACTTCCAATATGTAGCCTTCATCGTCATCGTCCGCAACGTCTATGATGTCAAGTTCTGCAATCTCTTGGTCGGTTAGCCAGTCAAATTCACCTGTGGGTAGAGGTTGCGACATAGCCCAGCCATAGAGGTTGTTAGCATCAAGATACATAACGTAGGAGGTCTCTTGTTCTGGGTCATAATCGGGAACGTATGGATTGTTGGCTTTACCATAGCGGTTGCTAATCATTGAAATTCCCCCGCGAAGACCTTCTTCGATGAATAAGTACATGTCTGGATCAGTTAGAAGCTCGAGTTCGACTTCAGTCATTTTCAAACACGCCTGCCAGGCTAGACCAGGACTTGTGTAGAAATGGCAGGGATCCAAGTTGTAGGCTTTGAGGCACACGCTTCGAAAATTTTCAAACACATCTGCAAGGAGAAGAACGTCCGACGTCAAGTACAAATCATGGTAATCACCCATGTTCCGACAGGAAAACTTGTTAAATACATTCGTCGCGTGTGCGTAATCTTCGTCTGAAATATGTTCGTCGTTCAACACGTTGTAGAAGGATTCCTTCGGTGGTAAAGTTGGTTCTTCAAATCTTTCTGTACAATCCATGTAGTCGTAGGGGTAGACGCCTTTTCTCAGCAAAAGGGGTGTTTTATCGCTGTCGATGTATTTCTTTAGAGTGGGGAACTTGTCAACACCATCCTTTGCTAGATTGGATACTAACTTCTCCAGCGATGCATTCATAAATTGTAGGGAGTCGATAAAATCCAGATTATCGATGGAGAAGGAGATGTACTTTTCGGTGTTGTTTGGAATGCAGTTGATCTTCTTGTCTTTGAGTTTACCAAGTCCTTGCATGATGAGATGAGAGTCATAACCGCGTAGATTGTGAAGAATAACGGGTACTTGACCATTAAAACTATAGTTCAAATTGCAATCGTTGTGTGCAGCTCCGCGGTACTTTCCAGAAAGATGACAATGGTCACGAACACGGTCAGAACCCAATTCATATTCACAAATATGACAATGGACTGCATCTTGAAACGCTTGCTCTTCTTCTCTCTCAATTCGCATGGGCTCGACCCAATCCAGCTTCTCTTGAATATATTTCTGCTCTTCTTCTAAACACTTCAAAAATTCGTCGACTGCATCTTCTCCGCGATACACGACGGGTGATTTGGAGTACTTCGCATGGTCGGATATAACAATGTAGGAAAATCCACAAGGTTGGTGGTGTTGGTATTTTTCAGTGGAGGATTTTTCAGGATTAGGATTAACTGAGTTGATCTTGGTGGTAAGACTTTCGAAGTCGGCGTAGATTGCAAAGGGCACTTTCAATTGCTTGTGGTAGTCTTTAAAGAACAGTTGAGCATTATCTTGATTAGGGAGTTCAATACGCTGTGGACCGTGTTGGCAACAGTGTGGTTCATGATCTTGGAGTAGGTCCTCTCGGATAAATCCATGTAGACAATACCGGCAAAAGAACATGCGAGATTCGTGACGGTTTTGACTGTAGAGGAATTTATTCAGATCTTTTATAAAACAGTAATGTCTAGTCTCTCCCTGGGAGTATAACAACAGATTCACATGGGTATTAAAGTGTTCTTTTGTGATATACAATGGAAAAAGCACGTCTTCGAAGCCAAACACGTTAATGGAAATATTGTTCTGATGCTCAAATTTTCCAATCTTGTCAATAGTAACAGGAAACTCAATACCAGCAAAATCTAGTTCATCTTGAAACTGTTGATAATGATGCAATCTCTCTGCACTCTGTTTTACTGGATGAAGAGCGGCGAGGACAGACCACATGAAGCATTTGTTATCAGAATTCTTGATGTTGATTACTGCTTTCTTGGCGTTTATCTTGCTGGGAAGAGGGATGTAGCTGGATCCTTTTACTGGAGTATACTGAGCTATACTCAGGTCAAGATGAAGGATTTCGTCTAATACCCAACCACTTCCTTCTCTTTGAAATAAAACTAGTGACTGGGTAATTTTCTGCTTGACCTCCTCTAGTTGATTATGCAGTTCGTGCTGGTCTACTGTTTTCATGCAGAGACTGCGGAAGTGGGATTCGGTAGTCAGACTCTCGCCATTGGGTTTAGGTTTGACGAATCGTACTTTAACACTGATGAACCATTTGATGCCTCTTTTCTCTGCTAATTCGTTGGAAAGGTGACTCAAAATGGATTTTGTCTTGCCGCGTAAGAAGTGGGACACGTCCTGTTTCTGATCTTTCCGCGGTTTCAACTCAATCTTCTTCAAAGAATCGTCAAACGCCGAAGTAGAACTGCAAGGGTTATCTTCTTCGACTTGATCATCGGGTTTACCTTCTCCAATTTGAACTCCCATTTTCTTTGGAGCCGGACTATTATCGCCTTCATTACGCTTTCTCTTCAGTGGATTCCTTTGACAATGAACTTGATGTTCTACTAATTTATCTCGACGGTGGAAATCTTTCATGCAGTTGTTGCAAGTGTGTGTAATCATTTTTTGATGACGCTTCTGATGCCGCCTCAAAGCATCTTTTCGTGTGAAAGACTCGCCACAATGATCACAACAAAACCTTCTTTCACCATGAATACACCGTTCATGACGACGCAAACTTCGCAGCTGTGTGAACTGTTTTAAACAAGTCCTGCAAGTGTTATCCATTCTAAAACAGATAAGTCTGTTAGTTTTTCTGACCAAACAGCCTTAAATAAACTTCACAACTAAAATAAACCGTTCGTTGCTAGACATTTCCCAGGGGGCACCTCAGATTCTTTCTTCATCGGTGCAGCCAACAAGGGCACAGCAACTACTAAGAAGTCTTCGCACATTAATTAACAATTGAACCCTTTCGTTGCTAGACATTTCCCAGGAGACACCTCAGATTCTTTCTTCATTGGTGTAGCCAACAAGGGCACAGCAACTACTAAGAAGTCTTCGCACATAAATTAACAATTGAACCCGTTCGTTGCTAGACATTTCCCAAGGGGCACCTCAGATTCTTTCTTCATTGGTGCAGCCAACAAGGGCACAGCAACTACTAAGAAGTCTTCGCACATAAATAAACAATTGAACCCGTTCGTTGCTAGACATTTCCCAAGGGGCACCTCAGATTCTTTCTTCATTGGTGCAGCCAACAAGGGCACAGCAACTACTTGGAATTTGGAAGTGATAAATTTAATTGACGTCTTACCTAAGCCTCTTCGGTTAACCGTCGATAATATACCAATTCCTTACAGAACTGAATTTACTGATATGACACAAACGATTTCGTTTCGCAGCGGATGAAAATTTAAAGTTATCAGTTGATCAGTTTCTGCACGAACCACGAAATATAAATACAAAACGTTTACCGTTTGATTGTGGGACATAACAAAACACGTAATACGCATGCGCATTATCCTTTGAGATAGATACTTATTAAACGTGCTCACTCTTGTCTATTCTTGCATAGGTAGCCCAACAATCAGGTTTTTTTTTTTTGGTTTTTGATGAAACAAGACACTCTTGCCACAGACTCGGACAGTCAAGAAAGAGATTTCCGTGACGATGTCTCAACAACTTCTACTCAGCAGTCAGGAGGTTCGACGACGACTGACTCAGAATCTGGAGAAGAAATGGATCCCTGGATACCACTAATAGAAGAAGCAAAACAAAGAAGTAACACAGCTTTCGAGGAAATGAAAGAACGCCTCACAAGCGACAAAGGTTTCGACGAGCAATCTGCTAAAGAAAAAGCCTACTTGAATATTATGCCTAGACTCCAGAAAGAATTAGAAAATATCTATTTAGAGCGCCTTTTGTGGATAAGACAACTAAAGAAAGATCTAGTACATAGGAAAATAATGCACACAAAGGAATCGTTTATTCAAAATGATGATTTTGACCCAGAAGAAGCAATAGAAGCTGCAGTTGATAAGAGAAAGTTTCTTATTAAAAGGCTTTTAAGCGACCACGAGATTAAAGATGACGAGGAAAATAAAGACAGTGAAGATTATGACGATGATGATAATTAGACTTTAAATTTAATCCAATAGCAAAGGTTTACCTAACCTTTCTTAAGGAAACCATATATGGCAAACGAGCGAAAAAAAAAATTAGAAAACGTTTTAGGGAAAATTATTATTTATTGCTGTAACTAATTGCAAGACAAATAAATGTTAAAATCGTTAAACCATGTCTGAAATTTTCTTTCCGGCCGCTAGTTCATATGTAAATTTTCATTTTATCAACAAAAATTTCAAGTGGGTATGAAATATCTCATTGAGCAGAGGAGCAGTTACGAGCAGGTACACATCTGCTCATCGCACAAAATTTGTAACCGATATTCCACCTCATATTCCACGCAAGTACACTTTGAGTAACTCGATAACACGAAAATTGATGTATGGAAATGATTCGTATGTCAACGGCATATTGACATTATGATATATGAGGACAATTAAATCAGGGTTAACGTATGAGCTGAACTGTATCACAAAGCATACATAGAAAACGAAATAACAATTGTTTAAAATGAACATTAGTCTAATGGTACTAAATATTGACATACAAATGTGTAATCGTAGTGAAATAAAATATACTCTTCGCAAATTCTCAGTTGTGTGATAAGTAAACCGGCATTTGTGTAATTTAAGTAAATTGCTGTCAAACAAACATATCCTGCGTATTTACGCTATTAGGCTTCATTGTTTACCCCATTCCTCGCCCCCGCGCGTACTTATATGAATAATAAATTATTGTACAATCATTGTGTAAAAACTGGCAGAGCGTTAAATTATGATTAATTAATGTAACTGCATGAGATCTCTAAACAGAATATAAGGACTCTAAACTAAGGACTCTAAACAGAATATAAGCAAATATAAATCTATAAAACATCGATTGCAGATAAGCAGACGGTATAAGCGGTAGAGGAGCAGTTAGAAATAAAACGCGGCCGTATGTAAACAAACGACCGCTAAATCACTACAGGCATACGAACGACGATAAGAACAACATACGGCGGGAAATTGCCTACCGTTTAATATAACTAAGTAACCAGACATTACTAAACGATGTAGTCATGTAAATAAAGAAATGGTAGTAAAATACCCTGAAAAATTGCTATAGCAATGAACGGCAAAGCTCAAATATATTAAAATGCCGGAATAAATTAAAACATTTAGGAATCGATGACGTCATGTGTGGTGCTAAGTGCACCACCCGCACCACCCGCTCCAGAACCGCCACTCTGTATACTACTCATGTCCAAGTGTGTGTTTGAGCATGCAAGGTTTTAAAAATATATAACATACTAACAACCCCTTCGTATTTAATATCAAATAAATTTTGTATATTACGGTGCAAGCTATGTATTAATGGTTGTATTATTATATTCGGTTTAATTTCAATTATATCGATCTTCAATTTTAGGTTAGTTCGGTTTCCGCCGGATAGCTTGAGTTGACATTTTACAGCTTTAAATGCACGTTTAACGAATCACATTAGTAATTATTGTATAGGCTATAGCTGAGGATAGACTACCATGCAGTTGACGAACTTTTGTGTCGGCCGCAAGGTGATATGTCTTCCGTTAAAAGTTTGAAATTTTCCGCTTTAAAAGAGAACGTGATGAATTCGTGAATACGTGAGAGCGTAATCACCAATTATCTATCCGTTTCAGAAAAATTTTATGAGAAACATTTCGTCGAGAAACATTCAACGGTACGAGGAGAAGAAAACTTGTCAAAAGGAAACTAGTCCTAAATATAGAAACTAAATTAATTTACACATAGGAGACATTTAGATATTGAGTTCCGACATGAAGATCGACATGCTACCTTCTTTTTTATTAACGAACTGAATTAAAGACTCCGCTGCAATGTTTGACTAATTCACACTCACTATAACTCACATTCATTTCTATTTTTGTAGTTTTGTTTGCTGGGATCAAGTTATGAAAAAGAAACTGCTTGCTGTCGTAGGGCTGGTCTTGTATCTATTTGACTTAGCCTCAGATATTTACGTGGCGTATAAATATTGGGAAGATGATCACCCTTGGTGGTTTAGAATGACGATATTTTGTATCGTTGTTCCTTCAATTGTGGTAAACGTAATATCCGTTGCACAGCTGATGAACGTATGGTCATTTCTGGCAAGTGTTCTACAATTATCTATTGTTGTTCGATACGTCGAGAACATTTTCGGTTTGGATCGCAATCCCCTCGCGTTCGCAAAGTTGCGGTATGTGGAAACGATCACAGAGTCCGCTCCACAGTGGTGTCTTCAAGCATACGTCATGTTACGTCAATGGTATTTCCCGTGGTACACTCTGCTCTCGATTATACTGTCAGTCTTGTCCTTGTCCTGGAGTATAACTGGAGTCGAGATCGCAAGACGTGAAAACACAGAATGGAATTGCCGAAATGTAACTGAAAAAGTATCGTTTTTTCTTTGGCAAATGTTCACGCTCGTCTCAAGATTATCTGCAATTGTATTGTTCGGTTTTGCCTTCCGATACTACGTGATTCTTCTCCTTTGCTTTCACTGGGCGCTTCAAACCGTCCTGATGTATTTCCTCGTACAAGGCAGGACTGTGTCTACAGGATCTAATGACACAGCAAAAATCATTATTTCATCCATCTTGTTCAGTTTTCCCTCTATCTTCCACTCCCGGCAAGTTTCTCGCCAAAACAAATTTGCAAAGCTGATATGATCTTGGGCTATCTTTTAATCACCGCGGAAAACGTCGGCATGGTGGCATTGTGCTTTACGTTTGGAATCGGGATTATATCAAAAGAACAAAGTGAAACACCAAACTCAGACGCACTTTTGAAACCTCTTCCTACGAGCGTACCGCAGATAGACATATTGGAACCATTTGCTATCCCATTCCTCGCTGTCACGTCATTCTTGTCGTTCATCTTCATCGTTATCTATTACAAGCTTACAGATTTCGACAACGAAGTTGATTAGCTGCTCCGATTAGTACTTGATTAGTCGTCCCTACCTCGATTTATAATAGAAAGAATAGGAGTGCAATAAATGCTAAAATCATACGAGTGATCGCAATATCAACTGACCGTGTTGCGGATTAGTTAACCACGAGTATGGTCTTAATTAGCATTAATTGCACGACTTAATTCGTTCTATTACTTGTATTAGATGCAATTTATTGAAATTTATTTTATTGAATTGATATAATTTATAATTTTTCATCACAACAATAGTACGTGCATGGTAGTACAACAAGTAGTACAAGGCTGTTGAATGTTCGGAAAATCACGAAGGCATTTTCTCTTCATTGAGTTGACCTTCGTAATTTTCCAAACTTTCAACAGCCAATCAGAAATTTGCCGACGATTTTTCCGATGATGACGTTTGTCGAGTAAATCGCATCCCGCCTCTGTTTAACAAAATTTCGAAAAAAAAGCACTTTTTATTTGCAAAGTTTAAGCATTTTTAAGTCCTTTTCAAGTCTAAAACTGACAGATAAATTTAGTAAATATATCTTATTGTGTGTATCTCGTGTTTTATACCTATTTTTTTTTCAAGAAACTAACGTAATTTTTGTGTTTCAAGCGATGGTATAAATGTTTGCATTATATTTTTTGTCAGAGAGTTGCCAGCCTTAGGATAATTATGTACATACATGCATAAGATAGTATACGATGCCCGCATTGAGCGGGCTGCATATGGTTTCAATGAGCGTTCCGCGTGGGTTGCTCTCCATGGAAACAGGTTAGTGCGTGACACCAAATCTGTGAAATACAGGGATTACAGGCTTATAGCCATGATACGTATAGTATTTCATTCATTGCGCTATTGACTATTGTTGTTAAAAGCGAAAGTGATGCATAAAGCTTAAAAATCCTGGCACACTAATGTACGTTGGTCTTCTCGGTTAACAGAACAGAAGCTGTTGTATTCTAGGTAAGTCCAACTGTTCAATATTTCCAATGCATAGACTATAGTGTTTTATACGTTACCATGTAATGTTAGAGACTTAAGGAATTAAGTTTGAAAATATAAATTCGTTGGACTCGTGTTTGCAAATCAAGAAACGTCGACGCAGTGAGAAACACTTGCTGGCATGTCTGGATGTATGTGTAGTAAACCTTCGTATTTAGGACTGAAACGTTTGTAAATGTTCGATTATAAAACAGTTGACCGCGATATATTGAATGTTGAATTTCTTTGTCTGCTCGTAATTGCCGCAATAGCATCAAAAGTCCGAGCTCTTTGACCCTGAAGGACATGCATGAGATATATGAACGCATCAGTATTAACCGCTCTAGTCTTATGAGCTAAAACCCTTTGTTTCACTCGATCGGGGAACTTGAGAGGGTTGAATTGTACAGTTATTCGCGCACTTATTGAACTAACTTCTGCGGCATCTGTTTGCTAAGCGTATATTATTTATTATATTTTGAAATTATTAATGTGGTATAGTATATTGTTTCAAATAATACTTATAATAGGACAAATGACTCTGTCCGCGTGTTATACTTTCCTAGAATATTTTTAGCAAATTCTTTGCAAAACTTCGAATACAGAAATTTTCCGTTGAAAATTTCATCCGTGTTCACAGAAACTTTGAAGTGTAAATTGGGCCTTAGTTTACATGTCGATTGTTTCTATTCTTACAAGAATAATTTATTTTTATTCCTAAGTCTATAAAAGCATAATCTTTTACTTTTAAAGTGACTTTTTTTTTAAGAGTGGCTGCATGGCTTAAGGCCCACACAGACAGGACGCGAATTGGCAACGCGGCGCGAATTTTCAAGGTTTTTAATTTTTCAAAATCAAATAAATTTTGAACTATCATTACATTGTTGTAGATTACTTAACGATAATACATTTTGACTGCTCTGGCGTCCATAGATTCCAAATTTTGCTTTCAGAATTTAATGTGCTCCTAAAAACTCAAAATTCGCGTCGCGTTGCCGCATCGCGTCCGGTCTGTGTCGGCCTTTATAGCTAATCGCTAAACCTAGCTAAACCAATAGCGAGGTTCAGATTTGTATTCCACTATATACTATTAAGTCTCGCTAGTCTATTGAGTCCATTACTGGTTAATCTAATAGACTTTATAGCATTTGATTGGCTCATGTTCCCTCAATAGTTGTGGTAGTGGTAGTTAAATCTGAACCTCGCAAATATCTTAAGGAAGACGACAAAAATATGCGGACGGATATCAATACACTGATTCTCTAAAAAGAAAAACATAATTGAAAATAAAAACCTCTGGAAGTATACTAGACGACTAAGACGAGTATACACGTTAATTACAGCCGCTGAGTGGCCCTTGCAGTAGTCCATGATTTTTCTGTGTGTCTAAGTATGAAATATGCATATTTTTAGCGGTTTGTACTTGGATCGAATTATGAAAAGAAGACTACTTGCGATCGTTGGGCTGCTCTTGTATCTTTTCGACTTCGCATCAGATTTCTACGTGGCTTATAGATATTGGGAAAATGGGGATACTTGGTGGTTCGGAATGACGATTACCTTTATCGGTGTTCCTTCAATTATAGTAAATATAACATCGGTGGTACAACTTATGGATCCATGCTTATGTTTGGCCAGCATTCTACAATTGTCTTTGGTGATTCGATACATCAAAAAATAATGACGATCGCAATCCCTATTCATTGCAAAGTTGCGGTATGTGGAGACAATTTTGGAGTCCGCTCCACAGTGGTGCCTTCAGACGTACGTCATGTTACGTAAGTGGCATTTCCCATGGCACTCCGTGATCTCGATTGTACTGTCATTCCTGTCCTTAGCGTGGAGTATTACAGAACTCGAGATTGCAAGATACGAGGACGATCCACTAGGTGGTCTCAAATTAAAGGAGAAAGCCTCGTTTCTGGTTTGGCAATTTTTTACGCTTCTATCAAGATTATATGCCATCGTATTTTTCGCTTACGTGTTCAGATATTACGTGATTCTCGTCCTTCCAATTCACTGGTTGCCCCTGGTTTTGATGATAGTAATCGTGAAAAGAAATGAAATCTTTGCAGAGGGAAATAGTAAAGCAAAAGCCTTAGTCGTGTCATTTCTGGCGAGTTTCCCTTCTCTCTTTCATTCTCCGGGGAGCTTCGCGCCAAAAGAAATTCGCAAAGCTAATATGATCTTGGGGCACATATTCATCGTTATTGGAAACATCGTCATGGTGGTATTGTGTCTGACAGAGGGTATACCAAAAGCGTCCCCGTCGAAAAGCGTGGAACCCATCCCTGAGACCGTACCACACATGGACGTATTGAAACCAATTGCCATTGCATTCCTTTCTGTGGGATCATTCGTGTCGTCCATCTTCATCGTTATTTATTACACACTTAATCACAGACTTCGATAGCACGTTTGGTTTGATTAGGTTTAACTGAATAAGCAGTGATTACAATGATCAAAATATTTCAACATGCAGTTACCATATATCTATCAGGGGCCGCTTGTATAAAAACGTAGTTAACTTTTACCTATAGTTAGTGACAGATTGACCAATCAGAGTCATTTATTTCTGAGTTAACTACGCAAAATGTAGTTAAGAGGTTTATACAACCGTCCCCAGAGTATGAAAAATTGATACTGCATGAGACAGACATAGATTATTTTTTTTAATAGAGTTTAGTTTGAATATAGAACTTGCAAAACCCAATCGCATGCAAGTACTAAGTATGTTTAGCATAGTAATCCTAACTTGAAATAAATTCAGACTTCGATAGCACGTTTGCTTTGTTTAGGTTTAAAATAAGCAGTGATTACAATGATCAAAATATTTCAACAGTTACCACAGATTTATATATCAGGGGCCGGTTGTATAAAAACGTAGTTAACTTTTAACTCAAGTTAGTGACAGAATTGACCAATTAGAGTCATTTATTTCTGAGTTAACTACGATTTAATTACGCAAAATGTAGCTAGTTAAGAGGTTTATACAACCGGCCCCAGAGTACGAAAAATTGATACTGCATGAGACAAACATAGATTATATGTTTTAATAGAGTTTAGTTTGAATATACACTTACAAAACCCAACCGCATGCAAGTACTAAGTATGTTTAACATAGTAATCCAGGATGAGCGATAGCTACTTAGCTATTTTTCTAACTTGAACTAAATTACGAGAATAAAATTTTGATTTTGTAGCTTGCTGTATTTTTGTACTTGAAGCATTTCATTCTCGAATTACTTTGTATGCATATAAAATAAATTACTTTATAATGGTTGGCGCGTTTGTACGATTCTCGCATTTGCACACAACGCGTATAAATATAAATCGTACGCACTCGCCAACCACGATAAACACCATAGCTGAGACGTACAGTTGCATGAAACTAATCAGAGACTAGATACAAGAAAGCGTGAAAATATTTTCCTGGCTTCAACTCGTTTTTCAAATAAGTAAAACGGCGTGTAGTGTATAATGCACTGAGTTGAATGTGACACGCATTTGGCGCGCAATTCAGTACCCTAAAGGCCATAGATGCTGTCCCAGCTCTGTTCAAGCGCTGTTCAAGCATTGCGTCATCATCACTGCTAGCTTGTATATGTTCCTCCGTTCAAGCTGTATTAATATTCCAGCGCTATCAGTGGTAGGTCATGAATATAGTAATCAAATGTAGCGCTGCATGACGTTGACGGCTAAGACTATGGCGCTATGCAAATCAGTTTATCGTTCTCGTCCTTTATAAATCGGGAAAGCTGTCGGGAAAACAGATGCTCATTTTTTTGCACGTATTTTAGGTAAGTCTTAAAGTAAATGCATCTTCGAATGACTGTTTGCAATGTAGACTAGCATAGTATATCTTCCACGTTCATAATATAATATATAGCGCGTACAGTTGAGACACATGAGATTGCATTTTCATTCGACTTGTGTTTGCAAATCACGAAATTTCGTCTAGTGAGGAATAGTTTCATGCATATCTAATTTCATGCATGTTTGCTTTTGAGTAGTATATCCGAAAATAATAAAGGGAATATGAAATATTTAGGAAGCCGTTTGTAAATGTTCAATGGACCTTTTGCATAATAGACCCACTTACGATCTAGGTAACAAGAAGGAAATAACACAGCTAAAAAGAGCATACTGACATTAGCATAATTGCCAAGTTTGGCCACAAAATGTCAAGTATTACGGAAAATATAGCCATGCAAAGTAACCAATTTTGTATATTTTTACTATACGACCGGAAGCGTTTAACTAAATCAATTTAGTTACACACTTCCAGCCGTAGTAAAAAAGTATACAAATTTGCCAAATTCGCATGGCTATATTTTCTGCACTTTCCGCTCAAATTGTGCGCTGATGACTAGTCTCAAGCATGCCTGCGTTTGGTACCTGAAACGACAGAAAAATCGAATATTTCGCTAAACTTGTGTAAATACTCGATTAGAACATCTGCACTATATTTCGGGACTACGGGAATGTCCTCAGTTTTCTGTCTTTGAAGTTTTGCTTTCTGCAAATTTATATCATAAGCTATTATCTAAATGTCAGTACTTTTTGACCGCTGCGACATGAAGGCATCAAAACCCTAGTTTTTTATTTAGCGGAACTATCTTGTAAGAAACCTTTTTTATTCGAGGAAATAATCGGGTGTAATCTGTTTTGAACAATGTAATATGATCTCCGGAACTAACTTAGGGTAATTGCTCTAGGTATTTAGTTTTAATTGAGGCAGCCTGGCTCAAGTTCGCTTCAGTCCAACGCTATTTGGACGGGAATGGAAACAAACTATAAAAAATTTAACGATAGCTACAAAATCCTTCACAGATTTTTACTAGTTATCTTTACTAATTATCTTATATAACATATTATGTTTTGTAATGTGATCTGGAATGTGCGCCCAGCAGGGTGGACATTCGTGAAAGCTATAGCTTCTACATCTCTGACTCTATTTCAATTTGCGGTGCGATAATCGGTTAGTTACTTTTGTTATCTGGTTTCCATATAATCGTAATTGCTTTGAACAAGTGATGAGAAATGTAAAAAAAAACTACTCCTAAATGGAAACTAAATTAATCTACATATAAGAAACATTTAGATAGTGAGTTTTAAGATAGACATGCTATACACTCCGCTGTAAAGTTTGACTAATTCACACTCATTTCGTTTTTTGTAGTTTTGTTTGCTGGGATCAAGTTATGAAAAAGAAACTGCTTGCTGTCGTAGGGCTGGTCTTGTATCTTTTTGACTTAGGCTCAGATATTTACGTAGCTTATAAATATTGGGAAGATGATCACCCTTGGTGGTTTATCATGACGATATTTTGCATCGTTGTTCCTTCAATTGTGGTAAACGTAATATCCGTTGCACAGCTGATGAACGTATGGTCATTTCTGGCAAGTGTTCTACAATTATCTATTGTTGTTCGATACGTCGAGAACATTTTCGATTTGGATCGCAATCCCCTCGCGTTCGCAAAGTTGCGGTATGTGGAAACGATCACGGAGTCCGCTCCACAGTGGTGTCTTCAAGCATACGTCATGTTACGTCAATGGTATTTCCCGTGGTACACTCTGCTCTCGATTATACTGTCAGTCTTGTCCTTGTCCTGGAGTATAACTGGAGTCGAGATCGCAAGACATGAAAACACAGAATGGAATTGCCGAAACGTAACTGAAAAAACATCGTTTTTTCTTTGGCAAATGTTCACGCTCGTCTCAAGATTATCTGCAATTGTATTGTTCGGTTTCGCCTTCCGATACTACGTGATTCTTTTCCTTTGCTTTCACTGGGCGCTTCAAGCCGTCCTGATGTATTTCCTCGTACAAGGCAGGACTGTGTTTACAGGATCTAATGACACAGCAAAGATTATTATTTCATCCATCTTGTTCAGCTTTCCCTCTATCTTCCACTCCCCGGCAAGTTTCTCGCCAAAACAAATTCGCAAAGCTAATATGATCTTGGGCTACCTTTTAATCACCGCGGAAAACGTCGGCATGGTAGCATTGTGCTTTACGTTTGGAATTGGGATTATATCAAAAGAACAAAATGAAACACCAAACTCAGACGCACTTTTGAAACCTCTTCCTACGAGCGTACCGCAGATAGACATATTGGAACCATCCGCTATCCCATTCCTCGCTGTCACATCATTCTTGTCGTTCATCTTCATCGTTATCTATTACAACCTTACAGATTTCGACAACGAAGTTGATTAGCTGCTCCAATTAGTACTTGATTAGTCGTGCCTACCTCGATTTATAATAGAGCGAATAGGAGTGCAATAAATGCTAAAATCATACGAGTGATCGCAATATCAACTGACCGTGTTGCGGGATTAGTTAACCACGCGAGTATGGTCTTACTTAGCATTAATTGCACGACTTAATTCGTTCTATTACTTTATTAATTATATATCTTCTGTAATCAAAAGATGCAATTTATTGAACTTCAGTGAAATTAATAAATTTTTATCACAACAATAGTAGGTAGTCGTACAAGTAGTACAATTTCGAATTATAAAATTTATCAACCTGAATGGTGATTTGCTATATAGTTGTATATTATACTAGAGTGATTTTAATTGGCTATGAGCAAGGGTGCAATTACAACTCGCAAAGGGTGCAATCAATGCTCAAATCGCACTACTAATGAAATTGCAGTATTTGCCATCATATATAATTTTTATCGGCTACTTTCATGGGTCGATTTGGCTTTGCTTTCAAGTTTCAATTTGCCTTCCGCGTGGGCAGCTCACCAGGGAAACAGATTAGTGCGTGAGACCAAATCTGTGAAATGCAGGGGATAAGGGAATTTCTTTAGAAAAGTTTGACTCTGTCGACGGGAGCGTCCTCCCGTCCATATTCTTTTCAAATGTTCTTTGTTTCAGGTTATTCAAAACAACCTACCCACAGTAAAAAGTATATGCATATTAAAATTGTGAGAGCACTGAGTATTTCATTCCTTGCGCTATTGACTATTGTTGTTAAAAGCGAAAGGTCTACAAGTTTTTATAATCCTGGCATACTAATGTTCGTTGGTCTTTTCTGTTGAACAGAAGCTGTTGTATTCTAGGTAGGTCTAAGTCAAACTGTTTATTATTTCCAATGCATATAGGGTATAGACTATAGTGTAATACATGTCTCGTCCGTTACATACATATAATATCAGGGACTTATAAATATAACATTGCTGGACTCGTGTTTGTAAATCAAGATCTAGAAACGTCGACGCAGTGAGAAACACTTGCTGGCATGTCTGCATGTATGTAGTAAACCTTCGTATTTAGGACTGAAACCGTTTGTAAAATATATCAGTAGTACTGCTCTATTCTTATATTCAGCGAAGTTAAGCTGTAGCTATCATTTTATGAGGGAAACCACTTTGTTTCATTCGGGGAACGTATATAGAGGGTTAAAACTGCAAAGTTTCTGCATGGACTTAAGTATTTGATTAACTTCCGGCATCTGCTAAGGGTATATTATTAACTTTATTTTAAAATTATTAATGTGGTATAGTATATTTTAAAAAATTCTTAGAGTTCCCAGCGTTTAGGCCCAAAATTTTCCATTCTAAGTTTTAGAAATAATTTCTTTCAATTATTCCACCCGTGATCACAGAAACTTTGAAGTGTAAATTGGGGCTTGGTATACATGTCAATTGTTTTTATTCTTACAAGAATCATTTATTTTTATCCCTAATAGACAATTTCAGCTTGCATGCAAATTAACCCATTTCAGATGTTGTGACCATGTAATTTGAAATGGGCATACAAGCTAAAAAGGTCTATTTAAGCCCCGTTTACACTACAGTCAATTTATCGGCACGGCACGGCACGGCTAAAATTGGTACCTGTACCCGATTTTATAAGTGTTTAGGCAACCAAAGGAAAGGCCGAGCACAGATGAAATGGGCGCGGGTATCCATTTTAGCCGTGCCAATAAATCGAATGTATAGTGTAAACGGGGCTTAAGCATATTTTCTTACTCGTAGTGTGATTTTTATTTTTAAAAGTAGCTAGGTTTAGCCAAACCAATGGCGAGGTTCAGATTTGTCTTCCACTACTATAGCTCTCGCTAATCTATTGAGCTCGTGGTTGATCTGACAGACTTTATCGCACTTGATTGGCTCATGTTCCGCCCTCAATAGTTGTGGTAGAGGTAGTTAAATCCGAACCCCAAAAATATCATAAGGAAGACGACAACAATATGCGAACGGTTATCAATACACGTCTGTTTCTCTAAAGAGAATATTAAATAGTTAATTGAGAGTAAATGCCTCTTGAACTATATTAGACGAATATATGTTACACCTGCTGAGTGGCCCTTCCAGTCCGCAATTTATTTGTGGTGTCTAAGTATGAAATACGCATATTTTTTAGCGGTTTTGTACTTGGATCGAGTTATGAAAAGGAGACTGCTTGCGATCGTTGGGCTGCTCTTGTATCTTTTCGACTTCGTATCAGATTTCTACGTGGCTTATAAATATTGGGAAAATGGAGATACTTGGTGGTTCGGAATGACGGTTACCTTTATCGGTGTTCCTTCAATTATAGTAAATATAACATCGGTGGTACAACTTATGGATCCATGCTTATGTTTGGCCAGCGTTCTACAATTGTCTTTGGTGATTCGATACATCAAAAAAATATATGACGATCGCAATCCCTATTCATTCGCAAAGTTGCGGTATGTGGAGACAATTTTGGAGTCCGCTCCACAGTGGTGCCTTCAGACGTACGTCATGTTACGGAAGTGGCATTTCCCATGGCACACCGTGATCTCGATTGTACTGTCATTCCTGTCCTACAGTATTACAGAACTCGAGATTGCAAGATACAAGGATGATCCACAAGGTGGTCTCAAATTAAAGCAGAAAGTCTCGTTTCTGGTTTGGCAATTTTTTACGCTTATGTCAAGATTATATGCCATCGTATTTTTCGCTTACGTGTTCAGGTATTACGTGATTCTCGTCCTTCCAATTCAGTGGTTGCCGCTTGTTTTGATGATAATAATCGTGAAAAGAAATGAAATCTTTGCAGAGGGAAATAGTAAAGCAAAAGCCTTAGTCGTGTCATTTCTGGTGAGTTTCCCTTCTCTCTTTCATTCTCCGGGGAGCTTCGCGCCAAAAGAAATTCGCAAAGCTAATATGATCTTGGGGCACATATTCATCGTTATTGGAAACATCGTCATAGTGGTATTGTGTCTGACAGAGGGTATACCAAAAGGGTCCCGGTCGAAAAGCGTGGAACCCATCCCTGAGACAGTACCACACATGGACGTATTGAAACCAATTGCCATTGCATTCCTTTCTGTGGGATCATTCGTGTCGTCCATTTTCATCGTTATTTATTACACACTTAATCACAGACTTCGATAGCACGTTTGCTTTGTTTAGGTTTAAAATAAGCATTGATTACAATGATCAAAATATTTCAACAGTTACCATATATCTATCAGGGGCCGCTTGTATAAAAACGTAGTTAACTTTTAATTATGGTTAGTGACAGATTGACCAATCATGCAGAGACGTTTATTTCTGAGTTAACTACAATTTAACTACCCAAAATGTAGTTAAGAGGTTTATACAACCGTCCCCAGAGTACGAAAAATTGATACTGCATGAGACAAACATAAATTATATGTGACTAAATTACGAAGAAATTATGAAATAAATAGTTTGATGCATAAAATTTTGACTTTTGTTGCTCGCAGTATTTTTGTACTTGAAGCATTTCATTCTCGAATTACTTTGTATGCATATAAAATAAATTACTTTATAATGGTTGGCTCGTTTGTACGATTTCAGTCGTATTTGCGCACAACGTGTATAAATGAAAAACACCATAGCTGAGACGTACCAGTGCATGAGACTAATCAGAGACTAGATACAAGAAAGTGTGAAAATATTTTCCTAGCCTCAACTCGTTTTTCAAATAAATAAAACGGCGTGTAGTGTATAATGCACTGAGTTGAATGTGACACACATTTGGCACGCAATGTATGGCAATACAATCTCGATCACCCATGTACTCCTTTTTGTGCACGTATTTTAGGTAAGTCTTAAAGTAAATGCATCTTCGAATGACTGTTTGCAAAGTAGACTAGCATAGTATATCTTCCTCGTTCATAATATAATATAGGCTATAGCGCATTCAGTTGAGACACATGAGATTGCATGGGTCGAGTTCGCTTTGCCTTCAAGCCAATGTGCGTTTCGCGAATTCGCGTGGGTTACTCACCATGGAAACAGATTAGTGCCACCAAATCTGTGAAACGCAGGGGGTAAGGAAATTTCCTTAGAAAAGTTTGACCCTGTCGACGGGAGGGTCCTCCCGTCCATATTCGTTTCAAATGTTCTTTGTTTCATGTTATTCAAAACAACCTCTCCCACAGTAAAAAGTATGCATATTTTGTGAGAGCACACGGTGTCTCATTCCTTGCGTTATTGACTATTGCTGTTGAAAGCGAAAGTGCTCTATAAAGTTTTATAATCCTGGCATACTAATGTACGTTGGTCTTTTCTGTTGAACAGAAGCTGTTGCATTCTAGGTAAGCCTAAGTCAAACTGTTTAATATTTCCAATGCATATAGGCTCATAGACTATAGTGTAATACATGTCTCGTCCGTTACATACATTTAATATCAGGGACTTAAATAATTATAAGTTTGAAAATATAACTTCGTTGGACTCGTGTTTGCAAATCAAGAAACGTCGACGCAGTCAAGAAATACTAGCTGGCATGTCTGGATGTATGTAGTACCGTTTGTAAAATGTACAAGTAGTACCGTTCTAGTCTTATATTCAGCGAAGTTAAGCTGTAGCTATCATTTTATGAGGGAAACCACTTTGTTTCATTCGGGAAACTTAGAGGGTTAAAACTGCATGTAAAGTTTCTGCGTGCACTTAGGTATTGGTTTAACTTCCGGCATCTGCTAAGGGTATATTATTAACTATATTTTGAAATTATTAATGTGGTACATAGCGTGAACGCGAAATGATCGATGCGTTTTCGGTCTTGCGAAACCGCATACAAACGAAAACGCACTAGTGTAGACAGGCCCTAAGTATGAGATATGTATATTTTTTAGCGGTTTGTAAAAGGAGACTGCTTGCAATCGTTGGGCTGCTCTTGTATCTTTTCGACATCGCAACAGATTTCTACGTGGCTTATAAATATTGGGAAAATGGAGATACTTGGTGGTTCGGAATGACGGTTACCTTTATCGGTGTTCATTCAATTATAGTAAATATAACATCGTTGGTACAACATAGGAATCTATGGTCATGTTTTGCCAGCGTTCTACAATTGTCTTTGGTGATTCGATACATCGAAAAAATATATAAAAAGGATAACAATCCCTATTCATTCGCAAAGTTGCGGCATGTGGAGACAATTTTCGAGTCCGCTCCTCAGTGGTGCCTTCAGACGTACGTCATGTTACGTAAGTGGCATTTCCCATGGCACATCGTGATCTCGATTGTACTGTCATTCCTGTCCTCAGCGTGGAGTATTACAGAACTGGAGATTGCAGCAAGATACGAGGACGATCAGCAAGTCGGTCTCAATTTAAAGGAGAAAGTCTCTTTTCTGGTTTGGCAATTATTTACGCTTCTGTCACGATTATATGCCATCGTATTTTTCGCTTACGTGTTCAGATATTACGTGATTCTCGTCCTTCCAATTCACTGGTTGCCGTTTATTTTGATGATAGTAATCGTGAAAAGAAATGAAATCTTTGACGACAGAAATGGGAAAGCCGTAGCCGAATCATTTCTGATGAGTTTTTCTTCTCTCTTTCATTCTCCGGGGAGTTTCGCGCTAATTGACAAAGATATTCGCAAAGCTAATATGATCTTGGGGCACATATTCATCGTTATTGGAAACATCGTCATGGTGGTTTTGTGTCTAACAGAGGGTATACCAAAAGTGTCCCCTTCGAAAAGCGTGGAACCGGAGACAGTACCACACATGGACGTATTGAAACCAATTGCCATTGCATTCCTTTCTGTGGGATCATTCGTGTCGTCCATCTTCATAGTTATTTATTGCAAACTTACAAACCGGTTTGATTCGGTTTAAACTATAACAGTGATTACAATAATCGAAATATTTCAACAGTTATGCATACATCTATCTGAGTACGAAAGACTGATACTGGGATAAACAAAGACTTTATCTTAATGGAGTTTAGTATTGAATTTGCAAAACACAGGATGAGAAACACGAGTTACTTCATCGAATTTTATTTACTACAGAACTGTTTCTTATTACAAGCGTTAAGCTTGCCACGCTCATCAGGTAAATAATATTATTACAACAACAAAACGACTATATACAAGAGACGCATAATTAATTAGGTCTTGCTACATGTTATGTTCTGGTTACAGTGCATGTTACTTAATGTTACTTAATGTTCGATGCCGACATGTGGAAACAAGTTCATTACGCTTGTTCAAAGAGCTTAATTCAGGATGACATATGATAATAGATTTTTCGATATATAAATATATATGAACAAATTTATACAATGTTTGCATGATTTGAACGTGACACACATTTGGCGCGCAATGTATGCCAATACAAATCTTGATCATCCATGTCTGCGCAATTACCTTAAAAGTCAATAGATGCCATCCAGCTCTGTTAAAGCGCTGTTCAAGCATTGCGTCATCTTCACTGTTATCTTATATATGTTCCACTAACTTCCGTTCAAGCCGTGTTCCAGCGCTATAACAGTGGTACGTCATGAATACTGCATGAGTAATCAAATATAGCACCGCATCACGGCTGCGACTATACAAATCAGTTTATCGCTCTCGTCCTCTATAAATCGGAAAATCTGTCAGGTGTTGGTTTTTCTGCACGTATTTTAGGTAAGTCATGAGTTTAAGGTAAATCAACTTTTTAAATGGGCATTTGCAGTGTAGAGGCTAGCATTACAGTTGAAACACATGTGACTGCCTGATATAAACGCAAATCAAGAAATGTCGTACGGTTGAGGAATAATTGCATATACGCATGTCCGCGCGTGCATGAAGTATGCCTAGTACACCTAAAAATAATGAGAGGAAATATGAAATATCTGGGAAGCCCTTTTTAAATGCTAACTTAGAACATCTGCGCTATGTCTCGCGGCTGTGGAATATCTTCAATTTTCTGTCTTTGAAGTTTTGCTCTCTGCAAATTACAAATCATAATTTCATTTCGACCCTACGATATTCAAGCATCAACCGAACCGCCCTAGTTTTTTATGCAGCGGAACTATCGCGAATTAGCTGATCCTTAATTTTCGAGGAAATATTGAAGCTGTAATCCGAGTGCAATAGGATATCCGGGAAGTAACTCGCGGCAATTGCTGCGCGTATATTTTGCACTGATCAGACCTGCATAAGGAGTATTGTTGTACTGTATGAAATTTAACCTTGACTGTAAGAATTCAGTCTCGCCAAATTAAACTTTAACGAAATAAGACAGCCTAGCCTGGCTGACGTACTTTTCAGTCAAGCATTATTAAGTCTCGCAAACAAGGCAGTAACTGGCACAATCAACTGTTTAATTTGAACAAATTTACGAAGAATTTGTTAATAAATTGTTTAATTTTGATGCATGAAATTTTGATTTTTGTTGATCGCTGGATTTAAAAGTATGTCATTGATTGTGACATCGCTGATCGCTTTCTGTAGAAATGATTTATAATAATTTCAAATGTGACGCATTTGGGGCGCAATGTATGGTAATACGTCTGATAGACAATATCTGCATAATTAAACATTTGTAAAGTGCTGTTCAAGGAGTGTACAAGAATGGTAACATCTTTACTGCTGTTCAACTACCGTTTAAGTCGTGTTCCAGCGCTCTCGCAGTGAACGTCATCAATAGTAATCTACTGAATAGTTATAGTTTATCGTTCTCGTCTCTCCAAAGGTTGGGAAAGCTGTAAAATTTTAACTGAAGATTTTAACTGCACGTATTTTAGGTAAGTCCAACTTTTTCAATGAATTTTGCGGTGTAGTTTAGCATAATATGCCTCTCATTAATAGCATATTATATAGCACATACAGATGAGACACGTCGGAGACTGTGATAGGAAAACGTTTCCCTCGATTCGTGTTTTTAAATCAAGGAAAATTGTGCGATGATGACTAGTTTCACGCATGTCTGTCTGCGTTTGGTACCCGAAAAGGCAGAAAAATTGAATATTTCGCCAAACGTGTGTAAATCCTCGATTAGAACATCTGCACTATATTTCGGGACTGCGGGAATGTCCTCAGTTTTCTGTCTGCAGTTTTGCTTTCTGCAATTTCATGTAATAATTTCACTATCCAAATGTCAGTATACTTTTTGACCGCTGCAACATGCATGCATTCACCGCCCTAGTTTTTTATTTAGCGGAACTATCTTGTAAGGAAACCTTTTTTTATTCGAGGAAATAATCGGGTGTAATCTGTTTTGAACAATGTAATATGATCTCCGGGAACAAACTTAGGGCAATTGCTCTAGGTATTGAGTTTTAATTGAGGCAGCCTGGCTCAAGTACACTTCAGTCCAACGCTATTTGGACGGGAATGGAAACAAACTATAAGGAATTTAACAATAGCTACAAAATCCTTCACAGATTTTTACTAATTATCTTTACTAATTATCTTATATAACATATTATGTTTTGTAATGTGATCTGGAATGTGACTCCCAGCAGGGTGGACATTCGTGAAACCTAGCTTCTACAATATCTTCGACTCTATTTTAATTTGCGGTGCGATAATCGGTTAGTTACTTTTGTTATCTGGTTTCCATATAATCGTAATTGTTTTGAGCAAGTGATTTTCACGGATGAGAAATAGTCCGGTTGTAAATTTTACTTCATTTCCGTATTTAAATCGGTCATTGTTGTCTGCACACACATATAGAAATATTCTATCACATCAGCCACCTTGGCATGTTCACGACACTTATACGACTTAATGGAAACCAGGCTTTAACACGATAAAATTATTACTCAGGGATGCTGATTAATTGAGCTGCTGTCATTTCAGTTGCTGTATTGCAAAATATGCAATAATGCATGATTATGCCAAAATAAACAAAATGGCGGGAAGTTATTTGTATAGAAACTAGAAACTGAAGTTTGGTTTTGCCCCACGTTTAGTTCCCGCCCAATACAAGCTTATATCATATGTAAGCATTACTGGTTGACTGTTTCGGCTTTGGGCCAGTAAATTGCACAATTTTATTCATTACAGATTCGCTACATATTTTTTTCGACAGTTCCATATTTAAATCGAGATATGTTTGCAAGCATTATTGGGCTGTTTTGTACCTATTCGACGCTGGCTCGGATATCTACGTGGCTTATAAGTACTGGGAAAATGGTAATTTTTGGTGGTTCGGAATGGCGGTGATCTTTTTCCTTGTCCCATCAATCATAGTGAATGCGATATCGTTTTCGCATTTGATGAATCCGTGGTCGTGTCTGGCCAGCGTTCTGCAATTGTCCATGGTGCCTAGATACATCGAAAAAATCCTTTGGAATCATAATGCCTTAGGATTAGCAAGGTTGCGGTATCTTGGGACAATTATGGGGTCAGCGCCACAGTTTTGCCTTCAATCATACGTCATGTTACGTCAGTGGTATTTCCCACAGTACGCTGTGCTCTCCATTGCGTTTTCACTCCTGTCCTTGACTTGGAGTATCGGCGAACTCGAGACTGTGAATAGAAAGGGGAACTTCGAAATTGTGGAAAAATTCGCGCTTCTTGTTTGGCAACTTTCCACGCTTATGTTGAGATTCTCTGGAATTGTATTTTTTGCTTACGTGTTCAGATACCACGTGATTCTTTCCCTAGCCTTTCATTGGTTGCTTCTGATTGCATACAAGTTCTGCAAAACCTCGTATATTTCAGCAGAATCGGTTCTCGCTTCATTCCCTGCCCTCTTTCATCCAAATACGATCTTGGAATATTTTTTCATCGTCGCTGAAAACGTCGTCATGGTGACGTTATGTCTGACGATTGGAATCCAGAGTGTATCATATTTGGAAAAGCCGGAAGCCGTTCCTGCGACCGTACCACACGTGGACGACTTCAAACGAATGGCTGTTTTTTGCTTGGCCGCAGGATCAGCCATATCGTTCGTCTTCATGGTTATCTATCACCGCATGAAAGATGTAAATATTAATCATCAAGCGGATAACCCAGTTGTTTAGTTCTTACGATAAGAGAATTTAAGTCTCATTTACTCTTGCCATTTTTGTTGCGATCTTGTGCGCGATTTTCTTCTTTTCATAGATGTGAACGAATAACAAGTTACGAATGCTCAGTGAAATGAATATAACATTATTTATTATACATTTCACCGCGAATGCTCTAATGTGCATGTACGAGCTCCAATTTGCACATAGGTAACTAATTCACTCTTTCATATCTCTCAAAAGTCGAAAATCGCAGCATAAATTGTAGGTGTAAATGGCCCTTGAGAAACATAATCAATCAGAAATATTTTAAATATTTTATCGACAATTTCATTCGCTGTTGAAAGTTAAAGTATAATCCTTCTTGCCATTTGATTACATTTGATTACGTTCTCGCATTTGACTGCGCATTTAATTTGATGCTGTATTTTTTGTAAAAGAAGACCTGGAGATGCTGCATGAGAATCAGTTTTTGTTTAATAATTTTTATACCAATTTTTGTTAAAGCAAGATTCCGATACGCGTTGATTGAGAGGTGCAGGAAGGCAATAGCATGGTTAAATTTGTAATACCCATACATAATACATTGCATGTTTTGTCAAAGATTCTTTCGAAAAGTTGTGGCATGTTGAGACAATAGAGGGCCTCACGTTATACATAAAACGGCAAACGGAAGACGAAGAAAATATTTTCAGTCAAAAGGCAATAAAGAGCAAATGCATGGAGTCAATATTGTAAAAAGTTCAAGCGCAATCAATGTTTTTACATAAAAAAGAAAATGCGAAACGAAGAAGATGAATTGTGCAAAGAAAGTTCGGCCGTTTGCCGTTTCTCGGAAACCGGAAACGCAAGTTTAATTATAGGTTCCGCTCAGCATAAGACATACGTCTATTATATGTTTTATATTCATTTCAGCCTTTATGTTTTGTGTTTTTTTAAAAAATTTCTGTACCTTCTTCAAGATAATTGTAAATTCCATGTAGCTCCCTTACCATGGAAACATAATCTGTGACAGTCAGTAATACAGTAGATATTGATACGTAATCTTACGTCACGAATTGCGCAGTCGTTTTTAAACGGCGAGGTTGTTGTTAAAAGTTTTTCTTCTGGTACTCTTCAAACCGTCAAAAAAACTCTTGTTCTTCAGTTTTTGTTCAATGCAAGCTGCACTGATCTAGGTAACTAAGGTAAGTCCAACAATTATGTGTCTCGTAATACTTTTTCTGACACGTATACAGTTGAGGTATCAGTATTATTATGAGAAACTGAGTATTCAACAAGTACGTTCGGAAATATTTTCGCTCGACCGCTGAAATTCAAGAAACGTCGTGCGGTTAAATACTTGCATTTATGTCTATCTACGCCCTCGTAGTGTACCTGGAATAAACGGGAAGAATAAATTGAGAATACAAATACTGAATACATACTCTCCTGACGAAGGCATTTATATTTGATAATCCGTTTGCAATTACTGGTTGAATATAGAATATTCATAAAAGCGATGACGACAAAGTAAGTTTACGACAAAATGTCGGTACACATCGACAGCTATGGCATGCAGGTATAAACCGTTCAAGAGTTATATTTAACTCGATTGCAAAACGTATCAGTTTTAGTCCTGTTTAGGAAGATGAACGTTATTAGTGTAACACAATACCTGTGGAACAATGTGAACTTATGCCATGGGAATGTCATAATGGCATTCATCTCTAAATGGTGTTGCCTAATGAAATTTAACGTGTCCAACGACACATAATGCGAAAAATTCGTCCAACATTAAATATATTGCAATGGCTTCGTAGGTCGTGCTTAATGTTTGTCACGACTCATAACATTGCAAGAGTCGATCTTTCATCTTTGTGTGCCAAAACTATGACAGGAAATAGGTGATCACCTGACAGTATGCTTCAGATGAACACTTGGGAAATGGCAACTGAAGAGTTTGAAGTGGAAGTCAAACTCTTTCTGCGAAGCGGTTCTGCGCATCAATTCTGCTCATAACATATTAAAATTGCCCAAATTTCCTGTTTCGAAATTTTCTGAACATGAACCCTGAGGGTTCATATTAATTAGAAGCGCAGAGAACGTTAATATATATCGTATATTATAACTTATAGTAATTCTAAGCGTAAACCAACCGATACCACAAGCTACTGAACGTACTAAAGGGGAGCTTAATTAAGACGTGCATACCTTACATCAATGAGCGGCCACTCTGGTCCGCTCTTCTTTCTGTTGTTGACCTAAGTTCTGAATACATCTTTTTATCAGTTTTAGACATGGATCGAAGACAGATCGCAATCGTGGGGCTGCTGCTGTATTTATTTGACTTAAGCTCCGATATCTTCGTGGCTTATAAGTACTGGGAAGATGAACATACTTGGTGGTTTTGGATGACGATTTTTTTTATCGTTGCCCCTTCAATAATAGTGAATTTGACATCGGAGGCAAAGCTAAATCATCCATGGTCATGTTTGGCGAGCGTCCCACAATTGTCTTTGGTAGTTCGATACGTGAAAAAAATAACCCGGGATCGTAATCCCTACGAGTTCGCAAAGTTGCGGCATGTGCAGACAATCACGGAGTCCGCTCCACAGTTCTGCCTTCAGCCATACTTCATGTTACGTCAGTGGTCCTTCCCATGGTACACCGTGCTCTCGATTGCAATGTCTTTCTTGTCCTTGACCTGGAGTATAACCGAACTCGAGATTATAAGACAAAAAAGCACAAAACTGGGTCCACTTTTATTTGTGGAGAAATTCGTGTTTCTGTTTTGGAAAGTTCCTGCACTTATGTCAAGATTATCTGCAATTGTTTTTGTCGCTTACGTGTTAAGATATTACGTGATTCTTTTCCTTGTAGTTCACTGGTCGCTTCTGTCTGCATTTACGATTCGTATAAAAGCGAGTGATATCGCAAACGCATTACTGACGTCAATCTCTCCCCTGTTTCATTCTAACAACCTCTTAAAGTATTGTTTCATCGTTGTTGGAAATTTCACCATGGTACCACTTTGTAGAACGATTGGAAATCAAATACCAATGGAACCGTATTTGTTAAACTTGGGACCTCGTCCTAGGACCTTAATACGCAAGGACCAATTGGAAACCATAGCAATATTTTGCGTGGCTGGAGAAGCAGTGATATCGTTCGGTTACATAAATCTTTATTATTTTTTTGATAAGTATCGAAATCCTAGTTTATTAGCATTTTTGATGTCTGATAACACAGTTGATATATAAAGCTCTTTAGCAATGGACGGATATAAAACGTAATCAGACGTAAGAGTGAAAATTCTACTGGATACAGTTTTATATCGACTAGTAACTGACATAGTTTCAACGCTATAATTTTAGAAGCTATAATAAAGATGGTAAGGAAAGAGTCTGTTATTGGTGAATAATATTTGAATCGAATACCCCAATTCATAATGTAATAGACCTTTTTCATAATGACGTCAAACGCGGAAAGTCTGATGTTACACGTTTGATTGGCTCGATAGATTTGTGGTAATTTTTTGAGTATTAAATAAGTCTTCGTGAAATAAAACATGTTATCATGGACAATCATGGGTTCCCGGCAGCACCACAGTTTTTCCATCCAGCATACGTCATGTTAAGTCAATGGTATATTAGTCCCACAGTACGTTAATAATAATAATAACTTTATTTAAAAAGTGTCAAATTGTTTAGATTTTCACAAACTAATTGGGGATAATACAATAATCAATATATATAAATTTTTAAATTAAGAGTTCTATAATATATAATTAATGTTGTAGTTAAAGCTAATCTTCCCTGGAATATTTTTGGAATGAATATATAGCAGGATTTTGATGTTATATATACAATTTTACATGAAAGGGGTATATTTTCAAAGCACCACTTCTGCCCCAGGACAAAGCTCAATAATTTACAACGTGCCTGTTATATCGACTAGCGTCTACCTGCAGCATAAGTGTATAATATGCATTCCTTATTTTCAAATTGCTAAATTACGAGTGATGAAGGTGTCGTTACAGCTTCATGCATTTTGCTCATTCCCTAGAATATTTACCTCCCTTGAGATAGCGAGAGAGAGAAAGAATAAAAATGAACTTTTCAACTTTGGTTCTAAATTAATATTTCTCTCGTGGCATATATTTGGCTTAATCTCAAGGCTAACTGCAATCGTGACAGTTGCCTACATACTTCGATACTGGTTACCATCCTGGTTACCATGGCAATCGCTACTCATCGTAGAGAAGAATTTAGGGGGGAGGGAACGTATGCGTGCATATTCATGCTCATTACTTTGCTGTTTTGTGTCTCCTCCCTTCTGATATTTGCGACCGAACCCTCCTGTCTTTTTATATTAATCGGAGGTGGTTAGTTTTGTTGCTTTCGTGGTTTTTGCCGTTGAGAATACGATAATGGTTTAAATTGGAAAAGTACGGGTGATGAAGGTGTCGAGTCGTTACGGTTTTCTGCGTTCTGCTCATTTACGTTCATCTTCCGCTTAAGATTTATAATTGCAACACTCACGTCATTTATGAGGTAATGCTAAAAAGTTAATAGAAGCCTTTGTAGGAAATTGTAATTTTGTCCGGATGACGATCTCGTGGGTATATTTTGACTCCTTAAGGCATAAGTGCAATATTTTTCTGATTCATCAGCACGTTCAACGCATTGTCATTAGTCCAATACGACAGTTGGTGCTGGACAAAATAAGGTAAGAAATGCTGTAAAGATCAGCTGTTGTCTAGTTTAAAATGTTATACGCCATATCATAGCTATGCCATTATACTGTTTCCACAACTGAGCTAAATTCAATCAAGGTTCGATTTCTTTAATTCTGAATTATATGATTATAAATTGAGAGCACAATTTAATTTAACAGTTGTTCCTAGAAAAATAAGAAATTTGAATACGTTCCACGATACGTGCCTTTGGCGTGAATGGTTCATTAATATTTTGGCTTTAAAATTTGTAAAGATATCTGATTCAACTTTTTCATCAGTTGAATCAGATATAGGTCAAGTTCTGAGTGCCGAAATCCTCGCTAGCCGATTATCACACGATTGGAATACAGCCTGTAAGCTGTGAATAAAAAATATATAAATAGTAGTAACGTTTTTATATAATTCGATTTTTCATGAGGTGAGACATTCGGTCGCATACATCCATGAAGGAAATTGGCAAACTGTTTCATTTTTCGACCTCTGCCATATTACATAGTTGTATGGGAATGGAATGTATTCCCCAAAAATACCTTCAACAAAACTGGGCAATGCAACTTTCACATAGGAATGGTTGTAATTGTGTTCGGCAGAACACAAGCCAAATCAGTTAAAGTTTCTATCTATAGAAAGCAACAAATTTCAAAGAATAAAGCCATCTTGAAATTCAAGATATGAATTTGAATTGTTTTAACCCGTATCTTGTTTCTTTTTAATTTTTTTGAAATTGTCGGCTGGACGTGGTTTTTATCTATCATTGACGGAATTTTTATAGGAGAATTGGTGAAGATAAAACGGGCAGGCTATTTGCTGTCGGCATGAAGTAAACAGTTGTTCGTTGTTATAGAAATCACTTTTGATGACTCATTCCGGTTTCAGTCAAGATCGTTTCTTATTATATTGCCAAGTCATTATTTCCGTGCTCTTCATAACTCGTACTTAATGAAAATTATCCTCTTATAACACCCTCGGTAAGGCCCGTTTCAGACACCGAACTTCTCTTTTTGTTTACTTCGGCACATGAGAGGTTAATAACGTTCGACGTCTGAAACAGGCCTAGGGCGCTGTTTCCTTGCAACTTGCAATGCGATTCTAATTTTGAGGGATGTTAATTTGTAGAGGGTATTCAAAAGGCTTAGAAATCGTTAACAATCGTAAGAAATATTCGTATTTGTCAACTTTAGATTCCTCAGGAGTAAAATTGCGTTGCAAGTTGCAAGAAAAGTTGCATGGTGTAACAGCGCCTTAAATAACATTCAGTTCGGCTCCAGACTCCTGAGATGCGTCCTAACCGTGCCTTATCACATATGTACTTTAAATTTTCTAGGTTGATTTTGAAATTTTAAAAAGATGAAAGAAAAGAATCAGTTATTCTTGCTCGTGATAGGCATGTTGCTGTACATCCTCGATCTGACCTCAGACGTTTGGCTAGCTATCCGTTATCACAAGAACGACGAATCGGGATGGTTTTTCGCGACTTTAAGCGTGCTCATCATCGCATGCATCGTGACTAATATGGCTGTATGTTTACACGTGTTTAAAGACACGATCGAAGGGCCTTATAAATGTTTGTGGATGTTTTGCACGTGTCCCATTCTGTTTCGCTTCGTCGAAGAATTCGCATATTGGAAGCAGGCGAATGTCGATCGCTCTCCGTGCGGTCAGAAATGCCAAATTCCACGCTGCAAGGAATGCGAAAAGCATTTGGAAAAAAGGCAAAGATCGCTGAAGTCGACCTATTCGCTAACGTGGCTCCATCTTATGCAAACGCTGACCGGAAGTGCGCCACAGTTTTGCCTTCAAATGTACATAATGTTAAACCAATGGCATTTTCCATCTCTTACCGTTATCTCGACTCTGATCTCGTTTATTTCATTAGCCTGGAGCATTATCTCCCTTGAACTAGCGAGAGAGAGCAAAAATAAAAATGAACTTTTCAACTTTGGTTCTAAATTAATATTTCTCTCTTGGCAGATATTTGGCTTAATCTCAAGGTTAACTGCAATCGTGATAGTTGCCTACATACTTCGATATTACGTGTTTTTCGTATTGGGTTTTCATTGGTTCCTGGTTACCATGGCAATCGCTATTCATCGTAGAGAAGAATTTAGCGGGGAGGGAACGTATGCGTGCATTTTCATGCTAATTACTTTGCTGTTTTGTGTCTTCCCCCTTCTGATATTTGCGACCGAACCCCTCCTGTCTTTTTATAATAATCGGAGGTGGTATACTTTTGTTGCTTTCGTGGTTTTTGCCATTGAGAATACGATAATGGTGGCCCTATCGTTTGTTGTTTCAAAACTTGACGTTTTTACATTGAGTTGGAGTCATGAAAATCTGTTCTGGTTCGTGGTTGCCGCGTGTGTGCTTGGTGGACTGGCTCTAGAGACTGTGTTCTTTTTAGGGTACTACAGATTTTGTTGTAGCCGAAAAGAGATTGATGCTGCCAGCAATGAACCTGTGGCCGTAGAAGATATCGCACTGGAAAACGACGGTTTTAATAACTGCTGACCAAGGCACTTCATCATCCTGCGAGAAGCATTTCTTCTTGTCATCGTAACTGAAAAATGTGACGAATATACCCGCTCATATTTCATCAGGATAACCGCTGACATATTCTGGAAGACTGGAACAAACTGGTCACTGTTCCGTTCAGGTGATTTAACGAAGAGCAAAAGGCTGGCACTAGCAATAGAATAGAATCGATTTTGCCAAACCTCTTTCTTTGAAGTATTTTAAAAATTTGCGAGTAACTTGCAATAGAGCCACGAGTTCATAAATAAGTACGTCAGTACCACTGAGTCAGTACCCAAATAGATTACCGATCTAAGTTTATAACTGATACCTCAATGTTTTTATCTCGTACGTCATGTTACGTAGAAATATACTTGAAGTGCTAGAAAGTCTAGATTGTTTCAAGATTGTTGATGTGAAATGGAATGCATTGGGTGACAAAGACGAAAGACTTGTTACTTCGATTATAAACCGAATCATAGATCAGAAATTACTTTAAATATTTGTTTGCAATTTTCACATGCACGTTATTAAAAAATTTGTTTAATTATTAAAAAAAATTAGCCAGGAATAAAATGTTAATAGATTGTTGTGTCGACAACCATTTAAAATTAAATTTGGAACAAATTTCGTAAATTAGCAAATAACTTTCTTGAACTTACGAGCAAACATTAGTGTATTTGAAGAAAAATTTATGATATAAGCCTATAATATTCGTGAAATCCAGAGTGAATAAATTGTTAAATGCTTATGACGAGTTATTACCCTGTATGTACATACAATTAATTTATAGTCCAGAGATTTGTCTGAAACGACCATTGTTTCGAAAACAATTTTAACTCAAATAGCTCTTACACGCACTTACAAACTAATTTAGATCGGAAATTGTTTTCGACCTGCCCTTGCTCTTGGCCTTTCTAAAATCTTAATTGAATCCAATTCTTGCAGCATTTCACATAGAAGACCAAAGTTGTTTTTTTCTTTAAGCAAGCGAAGAGAACGTATAGCAGTTCTAAAAGACGTTTAATTTATTTGAATTGTGAAGACGAACCACAGCCGTAGAATGTACTTTTTGACATCGTATCCGCCAATTTGACGGTTTTGACGTACAAATAAGTTTTTGACATCTTTTAAGGCGGTACTTTTAACAGAAACAATTCAGTTCAAATGCTTATCGTCTGTAAAATTCATAAACAAAAGCTTATCTGCCAGCTATAATCCTTCAACCTCTTCAAAAAAGCTGACTAAAAGTCATTGTCCGACTTTTCACTATATATTCAGCTTGCATGCTTTAAAATATTTGTTTACGAACAATTTATGCGTGGCCTTCAAATGTACCTGTTTCCACGAGGGCGTACCGGTCGCTGATTGGCCAATTGGGGGCGTCGACGTCGCTGATTGGTTAATGGAAGCAGCGATTAATTCGCTTCGAATCGATGAATTTAATATCGTGAATTTTAAATATAGTACTTGAAATTATATTGTCCTATATACATTATACGCAATTTCGAGACTATTATACGCAATACGGCGGACGTAATTTATCTGTTAACGGAAACGAGCCGTATTCATGAAGAATGTGATTTTATATCGGTCCTAGATCATTTATGGAGACAGAAAAATGGAGTAGCTTTAGTGTCGAAGATTTGTTCGGCTCGTGCGATTTGGACAAGTCGGGTTATATCGACCGACACGAATTAGCCGCCGTCTGCGACTTGGACGATCATGATTTAAACGAGATATTTTATCAACTTGACCTGGACAACGATGGACGCATCAGCGTGGAGGAATTTTCTAAAAACTTTCAGAACTTTAGCGACTTCGTCGCTGATCTGAAATCGACAAAAGAGTCCGAAGGCCAAAAGGAGGACTTTCAAAAAGTCGCAAAGGATTGGCCGCGTTCAAGAACGATTTGGGGTTGGATTCGTGTCTTGATGCAAGGTAAGATTCCAGATTCGGGGATTTGAGGAGAAATATGAGCAATTGTATGGTAGTCGATTACACTTTTAGACATGATTCATTCGTGTGGTTGAACAAAATGTAAAATGACTAGCACCAAAATTTTTTACGCGTGTCCTTCGTTAATGAATTTAATTAAATGTTTCCCGTTTAATTGCGACTTTTGTGGAATATGTTCCGTTTTTGCCCTATAAGGTGAAATACGTGTACGATTTCAGAGGAATATTTCCCGGCAACTACACAAACTGTGTTGAATATATATTGTTGATTTCAGTCCGTTTAGATCTATCTAATCACGGATTAGACGATATCTTTAATTCGCCGTTCAGAAAAGCGCGCTGAAGGCGTATGCCTAACACTAACACCATTGATTTTAATTTGGAACGAAGTCGATTGTATATACGCTATAGTATGGCTAAATTTATATGTGACATTCAATCAAAGCAAAAGTGCCGATATGTTTTAGATCCTCAGAGCGCTTGTTTAACTGCTTGGAAGCGCCGTGTATGGCACTTTTGAGACCGATTGTCCGTAATTCGCCCTGATTGCATGAACTATGCGGAAACCCTTTAAAACTAAGTGTCTGTCCCGTCACCAATTTGGCTGTTTGAATTTATACTACAGCTCCTCTTGATTTTCCCCAAGTACGAATATTACCGAAATTATTAAAAATCTAAATTAGGCCGGACGGGTAGTTGACAGGTAGTCAAAGTTTGCACACGATATGATATGAAAACGGATATGAAATTAAATATCACCTTATAAAAAATATCGGTTCTCTCCTGAATTATTTCGGCTTCAACCGGCCTACGGGCTAAACGTATATACTTCAAGACGGTTTCTTGTTATTTACTTTGCAAGAACCACGCATAAGAAAGGAGCGTACAGCGTTTAAGTATTGAGCATTCGATTGGTCGGCCGAGTTGCTTATGCACACACACGATACACGATGTTTACAGATCCGCCTATATTTAATAAATCTATATTGTAAACGTTTAGCTAAATGAATGGGGGTCATCATCGGTAGTCCAATATAATATATAATCGTGCAAGGTCAGACTGGAATATACTACTTCGTTATTTTCGAAATTTTATAGAAATCTAATGCGGCTTCTCCAAGGTAATAGTAACTGATAATAGTAAACTGATATTATATACCTATAGTTGTCAAAAGGTCATGCAATTAAATATTTTAGTTTAGATGGAGTATATATATCTGAATATTCTATGATAATATGAACGAAGGCGCAAACGCGAGAAAGACTAAAGAATGCGTAAAAACGAACGCCATATCTCGTTCAAGAACTTGTTAACAATTTTCTATATTCAAGACAAACAACGCGGACAACGATTCTACACGAGTCGATGATCTGCCGTGTGTGGGTTTTGAATAAATTCAGAAGTTTTCTTCTTTCACCAAATGGCCAGTGAATGGTTCTCAGCAAGCCGCCCGTGCACGTTTCATTAGTGGAAGGTAAAGATGTTTCGAGACGTAGCTATATCACAGGCCTCCATATCGATTGTCGCCGCGCGCGCATTTGCATGCCTGCATGTGATCAACAAGGAGAAATTTCGATTTAAACTAACGCCATATTTGTTAACATTTTTCAGGCAAAGCCAACCAGAACGCCTAAATTTTTAATACTTCATATAAAATGGTATACATTGTAATTCTTATCAAAATTTATGCATTCTGATTGGGTTACTGAAAATGTAAGCAAACTTGCTGATTGGTCTAAAACGAAATCCCCCCTTGTTCGTGAGATCAGCATTTATATTCAGTTCATGCAGGTATAGTAACTCGCACACAAACGACGGCAATACGTAGCAGGATGCTGCTTTTACTGACTGCATGGATAAACACATTTGAGATATTTATCTTTCAAGTAGCTCAGAAACAAGCCATGCATGCTCATACGCACAACCCGTCCTATATTTGAATATGGATCCTCTCACATATAGACGTGGGGTTTGCGTCAATGCAAACATCCTGTAGCATAAATTTCAAAAAACCAACAGCTTTGCCAAAAAACTTATTCTTAAGTTGTTATTGAAGTTTGTCCATCTCAACCACCGACTGCATATATTATTGGTTTGCTTAAGTGCGTAAGCCAATCCACGCGGTGATAAAATTGTAACGGCGGTCCATTAAAATGAAATATGGTAAAAAATTGCTTAAGGCAAAAGACAAATTTATCTTATAAACACGCTGCACACATGGCAACACCATATACTTCGTGTCTGTTAAAGGTTTATGGCATTGGATTTTTGCTGCAAAATGTCTACATATTCATGTCTGAGCCCGCAAAAGATTGTATAGGTGACAAATGCATTCGCTGGTTTTATATATCATCATGGAAATTGCAAGCTCGGTCTATTTTTTTAGCGGCTTCTCCGTTAGAAATTAGAAACTTCTTCTTATGTACTGCAACACTACTATAATGTACGCATGACTTTTTTCATGTTTTCTTGCATATAGAGGCATTTAACAGCGTTCTGTTTAAAATAGCAGGTTTAATTTCTGCCTGACTTGTTTCTTATAAACAAGCAAGAGTTTCGCCTTTTGCAACGTCATTCATTCAGACCGTACGTATCATCTTAGAAGTAACTGAATTGAAAATATTTAAGCCATTAACGGCTGTAGCTGGAAATGCATCACGCTTCAAACTTCCTTTCCGTAACAGATTCCTTTAACCCGTCACATTTGAAAAGAAAATCAGGCGAAAAGTCTCATTGTCAAACTAGAAGCCCGAAGACGAAGTCATTGCATGCATATGATGTTATTAACATCACTACAATGAATTGAGAATAAAGTTTCGTTAATTCAACATCAATGCGTCTGTTTGTCAGCTATCTTTCCTTTAATGCTCTTTATTGCATGAAAACATCACGAAGACATTCATAGTCGGCAGGTATCGTCTATTTTTACATCACCTAACTCGTCTACGGAGTGACAGTTGTAAGAATATCTCCAGCTGTGTTGTCTCAGCTCTTGAACAAACACGTAAATTCTAGACATCGTATTTGTTAATAGCCAACCACACAACTGCGCATACTAAGTGCTAAAACGCTCAAAGAGCTCGAAGATCACGAAACAGCAAGTTTAAGATTTATTTGGAAGGTCTTTGGTAGTACCAAAACTGATCAACATTTGATCTCATCAAAAAACCGCACTGGACCGACCGACAGCTGTCCAGGTAGATTTCGAATATCCCACCCCGTATATATATATATTAATTATATATATATTATATATATATATATATATAATATATATATAATATATAATATATATATATATAATATAATTAAAATAAGATATATCAGATGTCGTGTATATATTATACACAGCAGCAATAACTCCGAATATATATATATATATATATATATATATATTTTCATAATTTTTATATATGCAGATTGATTGTGACTAAAGTATATAGTTAAAACCTTAAAGCTATATAAATAAATATTAGAAATGAAAATGTTTATGGCGCAATTACTCCAATAAGTACTATTGCTATGCAGCCATATTTTATTTTTTATTGATAGAGCTATCGATCTAGTGTATAGATCACCACTGTCAGTTGGTTTCATTTAGTTCAGTGTTGAGAGGTTGCACTTAACATACAGAATGCACTAAAACAATCACTGAGACTTATTGTACGTGAGTGAGTTAGCATTTCGCGAGCTATTCAATTTTGGATGTGGAGAGAGCTCGAGATGTATACGTGAGTCATTGTATAGCCTTACTATAAGAAATCAAACTAATGCTGGATGATCTTTAGAAAAGGGCCGTGCATTTATATGATATATATATACTGCATGAAAAGCGCCGTATTCCAAGGTATTCACATGTGAATACGGGTGTGAATAAAACACATATTGCAAGCGTATTCCGACATGGAATATTAGTGTGAATACGGCATCGTATTCTTCAGTATTCTAAGTGTGAATACGCCGTGAATATGCCGCGTATTCTGACCAATATTCACACTTGGAATATCTCACTTCTCACTTAATCCGTGTTTCCACAAAATAAATTCATCAGCTGACATTTTTAAACTTTATTTTGAATGCTGAAAAATTGAAGTGGAATTTTATAAATAATTTGGCGCAAAAACCAAAAAGCGCGCTTTCGAGTTTAATAAACATTGAACGAGGAGATCGTGCGTTTGTGGCTGTAAGAAATCTTTTTGGCGCTTACAAATAAGGGAAGAGAGTGAAGGATGCCAAGGGATTGGTAAAGTCTGGAAACTCTGGTCGCAGTTAAAGAGCATGCCGGCGAGTATTTGTATGCTACGATTCCCACGAAGTCTGATGAAGAAAATGCGCGAAATAGAAATGAGATTGCATGGCGCGATTTCCACAGCACCTTATGTTCGCTAATACGTGTAAAATGATAACGAATATTAACCGTATTTCAAGGATTTTTTATTGTTCAAAACCGAAAACGCATATACTGTTTGTGCGTAAGGGACCTCTTCGGTGAGTGACTAAATATCGTGCAGTTGAATTCAATAGCCGGCCTATAGACTATACCCTATGACCATGTTGGGAGTAATCTCAACATTTTATTAACAAATTACCTGGTGATAAGAGGTTAATGGGTTATGCGTTCGCAGCCTGTGCGAATGTTTAGGCATTTATTGTCCCTCAAGTCTGTCCATTAAGGAAAATATCAATATGAACAAACATGCATAATCTTTAGGTTGCCATGTTAATTTGCATAGCAGTCATACACATTGCAATGGTAGGTTTATCCACAGTTAATGTGTTTTATCAAGGTTGATCAAATGCAATACTAAGATTTCAGTCAATTATTTAAATTTTATACAGTCCTTAACAAATCATGTACATGTGATAGGTTACAACATTTCACATTTTATAAAATATTATTGGAACATCACAAATTGTTCAAAATATGTAGCAAAAAACAGCCTATCATGAACTTCTACTAAGCTGTTATGATTTTCAATCTTTCATCAGCTGATTGTTAATTTATAAGCAATGTTGTTTTAGTATATATGAAACATTGCTCCTGGAGTATGTCAGAAATTATACTTAATAGTAAATTGTTGAGCAAAGCAAGTGATGTTTTTTTACTTGGTAAGATATTAAAAACTATAGGTGAGCAGATAATGAATCAGGAACTTCTTTCACTGGGTGAAAAATCCTCTTCATCTTTAGCAAAGTTAAGGCCAACTCTTTTGGGAATTTTCTCAATCTTGCAACCCCTGATGGCTAAAAACAATTAAAACCACCTTAAAGCAATTATTGAACAAAATACATAGCAAACTTTCTTAAGCTATAATAGATTATTATCCGAAAGGTTAATGATAATAGTAAAAGCTGATGTTGCATGCATGGCCATTTGTTTTTATTGTTGTGCATAGAATTTATGCAGTGTAATGAAATTATAATATTCCTAGGAGAATGTATATGTACAATGTACAATGTACACACCATTCATATAATTTGGAAACTAATCAATTAGGGTAAAAATGGAAACAAATTCTTCCATGAACTTAAAGCTGTATATACACATAGCTACTCCTAGTATGCAAACATCGAGAAGCTGTAGTAAACTCATCTACACTTTAATGGTATATTCTTTAAGTATTGTGATTATAATTTATGTACGGAAAAGTAATTGCAAACAAATCAGTAAACAGTCTCAGTTATAAATTATGATGAGGGCAATGTTAAAAGGCTTCACTTAAAAACACAGTCTAGCATGAACTTCTAAGCTGTTAAGATTTCTGTCTTTGGGCAGCTGGTTGTTAAGATTCCTATCTTTTGGCAACCAGTTCAATAGCTATTCTGTGGTAAATATTAGTGTAAATATAATTCATATATGCTAAAAGGAAAAATATAGGCCATTATTTTGTTAAAAAATATGTATTATATATAACTAAAAAACACAGTCTGGCTTTGATTTCTAAGCTGTTAAGATTTCTGTCTTTGGGCAGCTGATTGTTAAGATTTCAATCTTTTGGCAATCAATCATTAGCTATTCTGTGACAATTATATAACAATATATATATCTATAATATATAAATTTTGCCTAAAATATAAAAAACCCTCATGAAATGCACCAATGCACCTCATTTCAATGCATCTTGAAACGTCTATCTAAGGGTTATGTTATGTTAAAGTTATGATTACAGCAGCTTTCTGAATATTTGTGGTAGGTAAGAAAGTAATGTCCCTTTTCAGTATTGGCAAACTTTTAAATTTTGTTTGTATTGAGTATGGCTTTGAAATGGCAAACATTTGTACCTACTATAATTAGTGTGTGATGGAGGTAGGATTGATGAAAACCATCATACAATTTATTTATTTACAAGCAGGTACAGTTAGCTGTGTACAAATTAGCTACAATAAACACAATCGTAATCTATTTATATTAATAAAAACAAAAAAAGTGATGAGCCCAGCCGTAAAAGCGTTGGCCTCGCACTATTGTTGTTGTGTGTGTTTTTCAGGACTATAGTATGACATAACTCTTGTTATTATTAAATAACTTACCTGATTTTAGCGCCGCCACAAGAATTATTTTGGGGCATCGCGAACATCTTTAATAATTCAAAGTTGAACAGCTTGAACTTCTTTTGAAACCACGCATTTATATATAAGCGCCCTGGTTGAAACCAATTGACATTTGTGCCATGTTATCGTTTTGTAAACAAAGGGAACTGGACAACTTTTGCGAGGAATCATTTAAAGACATTTATTTGTTATTGTTATACGACCTCCGAATTTCGCCATTTATTCGCAATTTCGCCGCAATTCCTTGGCGCAAAAATTGTCACTAACATGTCGAAGAGGAAATTTCCCAAAGGAAATTTCCTACGATTTCCCAACACTGAACTGTATATATTACGGATGCTTTTGACGATACAGAATCATCAACTTTCTACCCATGTGTTTACGTATCCAAGCAAAAATAAAAGTATTTTTTTATATAAACTTCTTTTACACAGGTAATTAAAGAAATTGATGGATATTTCTCTTTTTATACAGCTTTTTTACGACTTACGAGGCTACTCAGCGCTCATCGACTGAGGATATACGATACTCGACATCCCTGCGGCAGCAAAAAAAATTAATCAAATAAAAATCATCGTGCGTTTGGTAACATTTATTGTCTTTATTGTCTAAACAAATCAAGTGCAATTTCAATTTGTGACCGTGATGAGAAGAAATGCTGGATAACAGTTGACACCGGCATTGAACTGAAACAACCTTTGCCTATTCCGTGGTATATAAACGCATTTCCTGCAATATTTACACAATATAACTCGTTGATTATCCCGTATTCATGCGTACAATCACATTTTCTATGCCGAAGTGTGAATACTAGGTCTTGAAAAATATTCACAGAGTATTCGAAGGTATTCTAGGTCAGAATACGCGGTGTGTTTTATTCACAGGTATTCACATCGGAATACCCCCAATATTCCGAGGATATTCACAGTGAATATCTGTGAATACGTGTGAATATGGACCATATTCGAACTCATATTCGCACGTATTCACCTGTGAATACGCGGTTTTTCATGCAGTATAGATACTATTATATATACATATATATGTTCTACATACTCTAGTCTCCACTATTGGGAACTTTAACAGTTTCTAACGCTATACTATAGTTATCTCGACTCTTTCAGCTCGGAATGAAAGGTTATTGTTCAGTTTAAAAGAACCACACCTTTTCAGCTTATACAATTTAATTGTTCATTTCAAAGTAGATGCTAAAAAATTACGTTAAAGAAAGCCGTGTTTTCGGCATGTACGAATTTGTCAGACCTTCACTTGAGCCGGTTTCAAACTCTAGAAAACAATCCCCAGGACCGCGGGTCGAACAAAAAGTTCCCTTTGTTTCAAAACCATTTGCGCTGGTCGAGAACTCGTTTTCAAAGTAGAAATTTCCTGTCGACTTGGTTACAGCCGGGATAACTTTCCTCAGTGAAATCAGGCTTTTTAATCGGACACTGCGTGACTTGTGGAATTGATCGTTAGACTTCGTTAATCAGCTTAGAAAAACAGGCCTAAAACTGTAAAAAAAAACACCTACCTGAATGCAGAGTACTTCTGCTAAACATGTATAAACGTGTCGTACGTATTTGATGAATTCAATAACATTTTCTCCCGAAGTAAATGACTACGAAACTATTTAAACTATTTCGAAAACACAAACTTCAATAATCCCATTTTGAAATGACCGTACGCCATTACTGCTTAAATTACTGCTTAATTTGCAAGCTTAGACAAAGTTTTTTTAATATTCGATCTCATTTCACACCTGAACGAACTCTCTTTTGTCTATATTAAACCCTGCATGCCAAATATGGTCTAAAGCACTTGAGCAACTGCAGTCAGTGAACAACTTCAATTTCGAAGTTGTCAACAAAATATTTGCAGAGTTGTGTTTATATAGCTCGGTGGAATCGTGATGCGACTATGTGTGCACTATATTTCACCTGAAGCGATTTCGTATTTGTTGGTAATATCGTGAAAGTATATTTGTTGGTTGAGTTTAATAATGAAAGATGGAATTCGAAACGCCGAACAAGCAAACGTTGGTCCGTTTAGTTCGAAAGTGTCTAAGCGAAAATTCGGAAGGTTTTATCGAAAGGGATCAATTTGTTGATTTTTGTTCAGAGCTTAGCGTTAGTACAGACGAATTGGACAGCGTATTTAACGAACTGGATAGCGACAAAGATGGTAGAATCAGTGTCAGCGATTTTACTACGGGCTACGAAAATGTTGCAACGTGTAAATCGCATCGTTCGGACGAGACAGTAAATGGCGTAATCGGTTCATTCGATAAATCTTTGTATGAATGTCAAGTAAGCAGTCTTGAAAGTCCTATGCAGGTTATAAGCACTAGCGGGTGAGTATATAAACGAATTAACTATGGTTTAATACGATTTTAATCTTCAAGGTGTTCGGGTGTTCACTGTTCACCTGTTCACGGACACTAACGATTCTTATATCAGGTGACGTTGTGAGAATATCTCATTGTAAGTCGATGCCTTAAATTCGCGTTGTTTGGTAAATATTTAAACAGTGAAAAATACAGACGGGGACTTTAACATTCGAAGCAATTCCCTTAGTTTATAGTTCGTGATTATCCTCGTACAAAAGGCTATCCTCTTTCGATATAAAGCTGAAACTATATAGCTCTATATAAAATTCAGTCACTTCAGTACTCTAAGATAAGTTGTGAACGCGTTTGAGCCCACGACTAGAGACACTTTACACATTAAACTATACCCTAATTTCAAGGTGTAGAATCTGGACTATATAGTTATCTTAAAATTGAATTAGATATCTAGTCAATTAAAGGCTTAGACGAGGTATGCATAATATATTCAGCACATATATTCTCAGTGACATTGTAATCGTTTCGATTGGGAATAAACCAAAAATATTCAAGGCCATATATGCTCAGTTAACTTACAGTTAAAAAGGCAAGCCAGGAAAAAGTCAGTTTAAATTGATAACTGCTACTGTGCATATATATATGTATATATATATTATAGTTATATACACTAAACGCTATAGAGATAGTTGATTATATCGTTATTTATCTTGATAATTCCTGTCGATCCATGCATGCATGTTTGCGATTAGAATTTTAAGTCAATAAGTAGGCATTCGGCTTCAGCTTTTTATTAGTGTTTGGTAGATGATTGGCAACTGGAGTTTGACAGTTATTTATTTAATGATCAGTTGACTAGCTGTTTTTGTTTTCAAACTGTTAGTTTTAACGTTTGCATGCAGTACGTTACGACCGCCAATTATCATGAAACATACCGTCTGTTACCCGCTGGTGTTTTGTGGTAGCTCTTATACAAGCCTTAAAGGCTTAAACCGTAACCTTTTGATGGGTTTCGTACTTGCATGTTGTAATAATTTTGACGACCTTTTTAAAATTATAAAGACCTGTTTTTCACCATTGTTCGGACTATAAAAGGCAATGCCTCAAATGGCAATGTCTCAGAATCTATCGGTTATCTAATTATTAGCCTATATATACAATTGAAAATCAGTGATAACGGATGGTCCTTGAAGGCTGTTGCTTTTATCCAGGCTCACTCAGTGTTTCTTTGAGCCAGCTATAAAGAGAATTATACAGATATATCTATCTAACAGCTATAATTTCAAAGAGTAATTGCGTAAATATAGATCTATTATTCGTGGCGGAAAAACCCGGAAAGTTTCGATGGTTCTGGTAAAGGCCTTGAACGTATGCGTCTGACGAAGTTTGTGTATCCCATAGCGACACCAAAGGTGTTAAGAGATACAATCTTGAAGTTACTAGGGAGGGTTACAAAGAGTACCCTTTCTTGATAATAAGAGAAACTTGTATTATACAAGTTTTTTGTAAAGTGTCCGGCTATTTGAAAGATCTATATAATGACCGCCATTATATGATATTGATCAGCGTTTTTTAAGCAACTCATCCCATTCAAGAGAGGTTTTTATCATGTGATTACTGTGTCAAAAATTATCCGTGCATAGTATATAGAACTTCATATAATATCTATGACTATATATCTATGACTATATCATTTTATATATAGCCCTTAATTATATATAGTTTTGCGATATAAACGTCTGCGATTCTGCGAGGGTATATTTTATTTAGTTATCGTCGTATAGGTGAGAACTTAAAACCTTTATGTTGCATAGGCTCTCATATTTATTATATACTATACGTTTCCAAAAGTTCCCCTGGATGTCGTGACGATCCATAGGTTTTGCCGAACTCTTCTTCAAAGAGCTTATAATAGGTATATATGCACATGTGAATGAGTAGTCTCTTGTTGGATATATATAATTAAAAATACAGTTATAATCAATAATAATAAAGTTGTAATCAAATCATTGAGTTATGATAGCGAAAGAATGCAACCTGCTTGCCGAAAATTGGATCGTGTGATCCTAAGTCGGTCAGCCGGGCTAGTTCAGGTCATGCAAACACGTTTTAACAAAAACCGTTATTCAGGACAAACAATTGCATGTGGAATTTTAATGAGTCATTGTTTGACGAGTGTAAGGGAGAACAATCGTCGCGTGCAAAACTGGAAATAAATCTTACAACGAACATTGTGTAAAACACAGCAAGAGCACTTTCGTATAGTTTGCGAGAATATTATTTGATATTAATAAACACCCGCAATTTAATGCACTCATGAAGATAACTTCGTTTTACCATTCGCGATGATCAAACCAGCTTTCCCTATACCGGCCAGCATGCATATCTGCAAAAATAATTAAATTCGTTAAATTCGTTAAAATTGTCTGTGAGGTCATTCCGTGCGTCCTCTTATAGTTTATGGCTCTCGACCAATGAAATTGCTTGAATTCTTAACATTATTATTTCTAAAAGTCAGATATCAAACATTGCATGTCCTTGCGCATCCTACCAGCAGCCATGAGCGACGTTCACCTAAAAGTTGAAACCACAACACTTTCCAATTTTTTCTTTTTAGCTTGTTTAATTGAACTCGTCAGTTATAGTAAATGTTTCCACACTCTTGACAAACTATTCCAGATTCAAACGATTCCAAAAATCGCCTATATTGAACACTGGCATGAATGCGACGACCTTTTTATGATATTCATATAGTTGTTTAGAAGGAGCCGAACTAATCTTTCTCTCTTTCTACATTCCAGTCAACAGTATATCTCCGAACTCTACTACAATCTGACGAACTCCAACCAGCCAGATCTTCTAGATCTGTTCGAGAAACACTTGGCAAGCGTTGTTAAGGAAATCAAGGCCAAGGCCGGAGAGAACCAGAGATTGGAAGACGCATTGAAAAGGTATTGTTGAGTGCGATACTTTTAATAAAGTGTCTTTATAAAGGATTAGCTTTTGAGAGTAGATTTACTTGCAATTGCAATATTAGAGTGAGAGAATTTTGACCATTCACTGTAAACTATATGAGTAAAATTATCAAACATTTTTTCCATAGGGCAACCAAGCAACATGCAAGACAAGTTAGTAATTTGGATAGGGAGGTCGAGCAGCAGATGGAAAAACTGGAGACAAAAATTCGTCAAGAGGTGAGCATTGAAAATCAAGAATTTTTTTCATTGAAGTAGACTGCTGCGCATTCATAGACTGCTGTCCGAGATGATATGGACATCATTCTTAGCAATGCATGGTCTTTCACTTTGTGTGCGTGCCATTCTTTTCTATAAACAAAGCGATAACAAATTCATGGAAAAGATCATGATAGTGTTATCCTCTGATGGCGATCTCTAAGTAAATCTATAGGAAAGAATTTCTAGCATTGAATGCAGAGTTCTTGAAACACTCTAAAATACCAGTAATCTATCTGAACCGATATACAACAGGACTGGTCTGGCCTTTTTCTCCGTATAAAGGAAAGCGCCCTAAGTTTCTTCATTTCTATAGTTCCGCAAAAATGATAATTGCTTTCCTTTTTAGGAGAAATCTTCGTACGAAAAGAAGCTGTCTGACTTCGAATGGCAGTTGGAAGGGAAGGAGAAAGAAATCTCAGCGATGAACAAAACGATTGAAACGCTTCAAACGCGACTTGACAAAGAGACGAGCAAACCAAACACTCGTCGAGAAGAGTTTGAAAATGTCGCACAAGAAAATAGATACTTGAAAAGTCAAGTTACGGACTCTCAAACGACACTAGCGTTGCTTAGGAGCGAACTTGCCGAACTTAAAAGTCAGTTTGTTGAGCAATCTGACCAATTACAAAAGGAACAGAACAGAGCCGAGGGCTGCGTTCAGGAATATGATAATTTAACGAGACAGTTACAGCTGTTGCACGAGGCGAACCAACGCCTGCAAGATGTGAATGACGAACTTAGAGGCGCTCTTGAGACGAAGAAAAACTCAGCTCCTGAGAGGAAAATCAGCTCGGAAGTTCTGAGGATGTCTGGTGTTTTTCCTGATCCTATCGTGTAAGCTTGATATCTCTCTGTTTTTGTAGCGATCTGTACAATTCTGAAGTTTCTAGCCTGATTTTACAAATGTCTTAAGCCCGGTTTAACTTATTCGCGATAGCCATATTGTCGGTGGACATAAAATGCTTTGCCAATCGAGAAAGATAATCTTCTTCATTGATCATCGACAACCGTGAATAATAAGTCTCGACATATATAGACCAGGCTTTTAAATACACGTAGTAACTGTCTAACTTCAGAGATATAACCTCCCTCTACTATTTTTGTATAGAAATCATGGGTTATCGTCCAGTTTGCGATCCAACACTTTCCCGCGTTCTAAATCTGCCACGCCACCGTTGGGATCCAGGCACGCCGAGTACCACGGTGCTGATTTTAACGACAATACCTTTAACGAGGATTCGTTATTCTCTGAGATTCACCGAGCGAGCACGGTACGTACTACGATTTTTGAAAATGTTAGAACAATATGTAGCACTAAAAGAGCAATTAAATTCTCGACAGTATGTCATTGTACGAGTGACTTCAAGCTTATATGTTATGATCACTTAAGGCTAGTTTCCATGCACCCAGGAAAAATCTCCTTTGGATCGGAACGGACAGGAAAAATTCTTTTGTCGGCGAGTTCTCAGGCGGCGTTGATACAAAGGAAACTTTCCTGTCCTGTCCGATCCAAAGCAGAATTTTCCTGAGTAGAAACTTTAGCCGCAATTTAACTCGGGAAATACTTAAAAAGACTGCATATATTCATATACTGATTTCGACTGACGTTTATCAACCTTACTTGACGTGCTTTTAAATTTAAACAGGCATCTAAAACAGATGAAAAAACTTTGGGCAAAACGATATGTGACGACAACGTTACGAAAACTTACGACAACGACGTAAACAAACCAAATCCTAACAAAACCGATGTGAACATACAGACTCAAACATACAACGAACATGAGCCAAGCGCTTTAGCTAAAATAATGAATGCTCTTGCGACTAGAAATAGGAACACAAAACCTGTTTTTAAAAATGCGTATTTACACGAAATCGATGTAAAACACTCCACAAACAACCCGAACTCTGGTAATCAAAGCAGCACGGATATTTCGCCTTCTAAGTTTCTCGGTTGTGATGATGTAATCGAATGCACGTATGGAGAATTTGAAAATGATCTGAAAGCGGGCATTGACATTTCATCATCCTCGGACTCGTTTGTCCAATTTCATGAATCAAAGTCTTTATCAACGGAGGTATAAATTACCTTTTATAGCTATATATAATGAATGAAGTCATCTGCATGGAACAGAACTTCCGCTTGCCCTCTTTTATACTGAATCGGACCACAGGAATTAATCAATAGACCTTTTTCATGATACCGCCAAACGCGGAAAGTCTGATGTTACACGAAGTTTGATAGTTTTGTGGAGCCAATCAAATTTCGTGTAATATCAGACTTTCCGCGTTTGACGTCATTATAAGAAAGGTCTATTATATTAGTAACTTTATCGGTGTGTTTTGCGGGCTAAAATGAGCAACAATAAATTAATTTCCACTTGCCTCGTGGAAGATTCAGAAAACTCCCAAACAACATTACAACTCTAACACTCCAATCTCCGTGCAAACATTGCTAACTCAAAGTGTATTACCATTGAAAAAATGGAGGACTGCATGCGGTGGACATGTTTTTATTGGACTAATTTGAAACTTTTAATTTGAAAAATTCTCATATAGCCATACAAGTCAGACTCTATAGACGAAGATGACGATGAAGCATATGGCACGATGTCAAAATCAAAGAAAGCTCAAGTTCAGAGACAGATTCAGATTCTCGAGTAAGAAATCGTTTAATTCTTATTTGCCATAGTTTTGTTGGCATTTGCATGTATATATTTACCCTCGTATGTCGTATCTACAGTCAACGAGATTTATAAGCAGCCCGCGATAGGATTCCGCCTGCTCCTCGATTGCATAAGAATTCAGGGCGGTGCAGATGGAAAGGTGGATCGATATACAACGCTAGTCATTTGATAATGATTCTTTGGTAGTAATGAAATCATCCCATATTTGCACCGGTCTTGATAAATATAACGTGACAGATCACGAGATTATAGACTTTAAAATTTATCTTTTTAGGGACACGAATAAGCGACTAGGTTCAAGTAATGATGAACTAAGAGTTGCTCTGAAGGTACGTTCATATCTTATAACACAGAGTTTACATTTTGACATGCAAAAATACATTGCTTCTTCATTCTATTTGCAGATGATGGCAAGAAGTGGGAGCTTTCGCAAGGTAAAACCTTTAAATACAGCGTTTTCATGATTTAATCCTGTGTATGACTGAGTGAACTTAAACAATAAGCTCACATAAACCTGAGGAGACAATCGGCATTTCTTTTGCTACCATCCCTTAAGCGCTCAGAGTTTGGCCAAGGTTTTTATAAGACAGTCTTCACTAATCAACTGTATACGAGCTGATGTCGTTTTTTATCGTTGGTCTATGAAAATCTGGAGTTTTCTTTTCAAAAATTTATTGCCTTTACATTTCCACATATATTATACTTGGGCATCATGAATTAAGCTTTAAAGCTATAGAAACGCGATAATATATAATTTTTTTGTTATATATACTTTAGCCGAAAAAGACGTCATCTGGAAGTCGCCGTCCCCACAGTTTCCATAGCGACTACAGTTCTCTCTCAAGTAACAGAAGTAGTCGAAGTCTTTCACCAAAACAGTAAGTAAAAGGGAATTCAGCCAACCTTTTACAAGTGTATACACCCACCTGCACAATAAATTTTCACGAAGATTTAACGGAACCCCAGGTCCACAAGGCTTCACGTTTGTATTGAATTAAGTTCCAATCTTGGGTTGGTTAATTAAGGGGTTACATTTGATTCAAGTTTGAATTTCTTTATATTTCAGCCAATCTTACATGTGTTTTCTCGAATTTATATATGCAACTGAGCTAGTTAGACTCGTCTCAATTATTTTCATCTAACGTATTCCTTTTGATATTGTAGAAAGCGTTTGTCCAACGGAGATATTGGTGAGGCCACAGATGAATCAACGACTTATGACGTTGAAGAAGAAGAGAATGTCGGAACAGTAAGTGAGAATGTCCTACATTTATTTATTTACCATCTTGCTTCCATGCAGGGTAAATGCATGTAGAGTGTATAAATTAAATTGAAATACTGAATTAAAATGCTCTTATATTTTTAACAATTAATGGCAAATTATATGCTTTACATTCCGCGCTGTAATTTGTTCCGATCACAGGAACGTACGTTATCAATTAATATAATCATGTTTACATACCGTAATAACACTGAATTGTTCTCAAAAGAAATCAGTCAGGAATAGCACGAATATGCGAATATTCGTTTTTCCCAATTATTTAGGTGACTGCAGTGTAGTTTAGCATGTAGGAGACATATTTTAAAATTTCCTCCTATATAAAATACAATTTATACAGGTACCTAAACAATTTTAAGTGGAATCATGCAGGGTTTGGAAATGCTACAACAATAATTTCCTGCAAGCACACAGTACATAACCCATAACGAAACATTAAACACTACGATAACCATTTAACATGTGTCGGAAATTTCTGTTGCATTTATTAAATCCTAAAAAAATTACAAAAAATAATCTTAACTAAATCATACTAACCTAAATGTCCAGATCCGATTAAAATTTACCCAGTTCAGCTACGCGTATAAACGGTAAACTCTTACGCCTATAAAAAAAACAGGATAAAAACTGATAAAATTTTAAACTTTTTAACATAAGATTGTCGAGGAGTCATTGAAAGATTTGGTTCAATACTCAAAAGAAAGCGAGCTTGCTGTCGACCAATCAACTGATGATTGTAAAATTGAAAACACGACTGACAATCAAAATAATAGTCTATGTGAAAATGCGACAGAAGTTCCAGAAACGCTTGGAGCTGGATTGCAAAAGTCTAGTTCGAATGGAGATCAGGTTGATCGGACAGACTACGATGCTTGTGTGGATCTAAGGATCCTTCAAACGAGAGAATATTAAACGGAAAAAAAGTAAAGACTAGATCTAAGAGTTTGGAGATGTTTTATATTGAAAATTTTGCTCACTTAGACAGAGATGAAGGTAGTATGTCTGACGGAATTCGCCATGATCAGGATTTTGAGGAAGAGCGATTAGAGGATTTGTTGCAAAATCTGGTATTGGAAGATGATTGCTGTGATATTGTCACTGAAAACGATGGCACGGTAGACAATGGGGACAAAAGCAATTACGGACAACACGAACAGCCGTGATATCGCAAAAAACAATTCTTGCAATGGGAGCAACGAGGAGAACAAAGGACTTTGGGAGATAACAAAGGCGTTAAACGCTTTCGAAGTGTACAAGAGTCAGACATCGTTGAACGAGTTAAGTTGCATTGAAGAGGAGGGAAGCAATGAAGGGGATAGCTGCAGTCAAGAGGAAAGGGAAGAAGAGGGTCTTGTGGGGAAAGAAAGCAAAACTAACGCCTTGGAAGAAAGGTTGGTTTGTGCGAATTCCAAGGAGGATGTACAAAATAGAGACAAATCAAATCGCAACAAGCACAATGATAGTAGGACTGAGGCACAAAAAGGAGAAAAAGGGAGAATTGAAAAGAAGAAGGATGATCAAAAAGATACAGATATGGATTCATTGGAAGATGAAGAAGGCTCTGAAGATGAATTCTCAAGTGGGAATGGTTCCGCGGAAGGGGATGGGTTAGAATTGGAACCATTGGAGCAAATGAAACTGGATCAACGCGAGTTGGAAGGAAACAAAAACACGGTTCCAAAACACCAAACATTCACTGAGAATCGTCTGGGGAAGGTCAAAAAAAGATCACCAAATGAGAGTTTCGAGGAAAGTAAAATCGACGATCAAATGAGCAATAAACATGGACTCGTAAACGGGGGAGGGTTGGATTTAGATAAAGGGGCGCAGAGGGGAAAGTTTCTAAAGAGAGGGAGCTACCAGAAATCAGACATCAGGAAAATGGACTCGAGGAAAATGGACTCGAGGAAAATAGACTCCAGGAAAATGGACTTCAGGAAAATGGACTTGGTGGTGAAGATAGTGAAGAAGATGATTTTGATGACGAGGAAAGCGAGTTCGACACGGATGAAGAGGACAAGATCAGGGTGCGAAAAGGAGGCGATGGAAGTGACAAGGGAAAGAAGAATTTGTCGTTCAATGAGAGTTTAGAATATGACGATGACGAAAGTTATGATGATTCATATGATGAAGAGAGCGAATATTCAAGCGACGAAGAATTGTCAGACTCCTCGACTGAACAACATCAAAAGGTAGAAAATAAATCATTCAAACATTATAAAACATCAGTACTCGAGTAAACACTGGTAATCAGTTCGTTAAACTAAAAACCTAGTTCCAATTATAATAAAATAAACTTCATAATTAAAGAAATCTAAACCTAAATCAATCCATGTCTTTTGCAACATTTTCGGCCCTCGATTTGACGGCAAAGCAAGAAAGATTTGCTACTTTAACAATTCCTAAAATAATTTAATGAGGGGAATTTAATTATGTTTTTGAAAATGGAGAGTAACGTTAACTTTCCTCGTGTTTCATTTAAACCATATTATTGCAATTTAGGACCTTATTAAGCCAGTTCTCTTTTCGTTGTTGACCTTTATGCAATATTGCTTCTTCTATTGTTTCAGGACAGCACGGCAACAATGAATTCAGAGACAATCGCTGAACTTGAAACTCAGGTATGCATCTATAGAATTAAACCACTCGGTCGAAGTGAAGAGTATTAGCAGATAAATTTAATCAATGACATGAAAGATTAAGTCTGGACCACTTTGTCAGGTTTTAGCTTCTCTCTTGTTGTAACAACAAGATTTAGTGCACAATTTTTTAATATCATTCATAGTAACTTGTGAAATGATACACTGTATCATATACACTGTAATGACATGTACACGAATTCAATGTGACCCAGTGACATCACTGTTTATGAACCGGCTTTTCGACGACGATTGTATACCTATTTTAAATTTGGCTTCTTAGTTTAAGAAAATAACAGAAAGCAAAGATGAGGAGAAAGACACTAAGAGTGACCTTGATGACGACGACGATGAAGATGGAATGGATTCTACTGAATTGGCAGAATTGGTTGCCATGGCATCGGACTTGACTGACGTCACAGACTCGGAATCCGAGACGGGAAGATCATCAAGTGGCAATAGAACAGGGGAGATATCGACCATGACTGAAATGAACGGTTCCGTAAGTTTTAAGATAAGGTTCAATCAGTTCTCAGTTATTTTTGATCTTTTGACTTTACGAAGAAAGAGAATCAATTCTTATACACCACAATTACTTGACAGCCATTTTGCATTAGCAAAAACGGCAGGTTGAAGTTTAATCCGAGGATCAGTCTTGTCGGGTCTCTCCAAAGCTCGATCAGTTGTATTTTTTCGCTCCTGATCTGTTTTCGCCGGGGTTGATGACGTGACACGTGTGTAATTTAAGTACATTTCGGATCTAACAGATTTTGTATATAACAGTTATAATTCTTCATTTTTCCCATTTTCTCTTTCTTAGCCGAGCTACGCCACCCCAGAGAGAATGTACAAGCTGGTCTTGGCCGGAGATGCTGCGGTCGGAAAGTCAAGTTTCATTCTTCGTCTTTGTAAAAACAAATTCCATTCCAGTCTCAATGCGACACTTGGTAAGTGGAACAAAACCTACTGGCATATGAGTGCACTTTTCATGATGTTTTTTGTCGTTCCGTTGAGGTTTGGGATTTGGTGTATGTTTTTCTGGAGGCATGTCAAAGCTTCGGAAAGCAATAATCACAAACTGATGCTCTCATTTGCTGTTTCCAGGCGTTGATTTTCAAGTGAAGAATCTCAAAGTGGATTCAAAAACTGTCGCACTTCAACTGTGGGATACCGCCGGTCAGGAAAGGTAATGTAGAAATCTCACTCAGGTGATTCACTCAGGTTCATAATGTCCTCAAGTGCATGGGTTTTGTTCGTCTGTACTCTCTTAGATAAATTTGCTAAGTCCTCGAGTCATTTTGCAGATCGCTTTACCAGACTATAAGCTCATCACAGATTATATAGCTAAATATTTTGGGGATTCAGACACCAAACGTTGTGGTTGAAAAGAGGTCGGATTTTTTATGAGAGTCGATAAATGTTCCAACTCTTATCAACTCATCTTAAATCTTTCAGATTTCGTAGTATCGCAAAGTCATACTTCCGTAAAGTGGACGGTGTACTACTCTTGTACGACGTTACGTGTGAGGCATCATTTGTTAACATCAGAGATTGGATGTCCACGATAGAGGTAACTTCATATCATTGTGTTTTTTCATAGAAATTACGCAACACGCAAGTTGAACGCTGAGCCAATACTACACTATCTAAAGCCCGCCGCACACGAGAGAGCTATTAGCTGAGGTAAAGACCACGCGTGGCTGTTAGCTGATCAAGTTACTCTCGTGTGCGGATAGTTTTTCGTGAGGAATTCGCCTCGAAAGGCAAGTTTCTCACGTATGCGGATGGTTTTCAGGCTGTGCTTACTGCCTTCCGAAGTCGTTAGCTCAGCTGATAGCTCTCGTGTGCGGCGGGCTTAAAAGACATGAACGCGGGTTCGCGGTAGTTAATCCCTGGTCCTTGCATCCCTGGGTAAACATTCCATAATACATTTTTATTTGAAACCGCTATCAGTTAAAATCAACCGCAATGCAAAGCTCTAGGGATTCTTGATAAGGCGATCAAGTATTCATAAATGTTTGATGAAGATTAGTTTGTGCTTGGTAAACAGTGTCCCGCAATTATAGCAATGCCATGCAGCTTAATAGACTAACATATAAACAAAGTTTTCATCTTGAAATAAGAGTTCAGTTTATGCCCAGCACAAGGCACGTAAGCCATAACAAAGTTACATTTATTGACTATTATTATATCATTATGTTGACTACTGGTGTTTATTTTGCACATCATATTATTATATTGACTATTGATGTTTATTTTACTTATATTATTATATCGACTATTGATGTTTTACTTATTATATTATTATATTGGCTATTTTGATGTTTTACTCATGTTTATATTAAAGGAAACCATAATGTCTTCACTCCAAAGTTCATCCAATAATCTTAGTGGTAAATGTCTTTAAAGTGGTAACGCTTCATTATCTTATCGTTTTTTATATTGTTTTGCAATAGGAAAGCTCTCAAAAGAAAGTCCCCATCATGCTATGCGGAAACAAATGCGACCTTCGTGACGAATTTCTCATGGAAGGAAAAAAGGTCATCTCGACGGAAAGTGGCCAGCGGCTTGCGAAGGTATGTGTGAACATATCGAATTTAGCCCATAAATATCTCAGTTTTTCTTCCTTTCTGCTAGTATCAGCAATCCAATTTATAAGCCAGGTTTTCACCGTAGCTCCTCGTGCTATGTGCACACGGTAACGTTTTCAAGCGTTTTCAAATTCGTTTTCATGCCCGAACGCTCTCAAAACACCGTCAATTTACAAATGATAGAAGTTAAAGCTAATTTAACATATTTGGGATATTTTCCTTGGGTCGTGTGGACAACGCGTCTAAACAACAAAAAAGACAAAAACGATTTTGAAAACGCTTAGAAACGACGCTCGTGTCCACATAGCCTTAGACTAATTGATTCCTAGCGATATAGTATATTGACTGCATGTATAATAGAAAATTCACCTTATAAAGGGAACAGACATACTATTACATATTAAACAGCCAACTAAGGCAACCATTACTTTCGTTATATAATGTAAAATGGTAAAATGTACATTAGTATCGTTTTGGCAATCCCCGTTAACTAGAAGAGATAATCTTGGCATACATGACAGTTGACATCTATACATGAGGAGCATTTTGAATTTGTTTCTCAAGCATCGGGGCATTGCCAACTGTAGCGTTGGCACAACTTCAACACGTTAAAATAAATGTGAAACACAATTGTATTTCCTCCATTCCTTTTTAAGCATTATGACGCGTTGTTCATCGAGACAAGTGCAAAGGATGGAAGCCGTATTGAGGAAGCTTGTAAGGAACTCGCGAGGTTTGCAAAGAGTTTAATAATATTCTTGGCCACAAGTTTCATTTATATAATTTGCTATGTTCATGCACAGGCGAACGTACGATGTCTTGTTTTAGCCCAAGTTTCTCCATATCAAAAATTCATTTGTGTGTGTTTGGATAACGAAAATAATGCCTTAAGGCTTGAGTCAGTGCACAATAGACGTTTTTTAAATGATCGGAGATTTCATGCACTCCATATAGGGTTGCAAACAATTCTTATATTCGAGTTACCTAAAATCTAAGAAAAATTTTCCACTTTCGAAACTCCATTACGTCTTTTTCTAAAAATGCACATAATTTTGCAATGATTTGCACGTTATCAAAAATTAGACTCCATGATTGATTAATAATTATCGAATTTGAATTTAGTTTCTTGTCTAACAGAGTTCTCACCTCATTGGAGAATGAAGAGATCGAACAAAGTGGTTTGAGACTTGAGAAACCGGAGAAGGAGAAGAAGAAGCGTCCATGTTGTCCCTCTTAACGATCCATGCGATGAAGCTCGTATCCGGATTATGCTGGTCGACGATTGAACGAACCACAGCCGGCCAGGCTTTTCACGTCACAGTTGACGCTTAGAATAATTCAGACAAGATTTGTAGCAATGCACAAATGGAAAACATTTTGCGTACATCCGTTGGACATGCGTCTACCGTTGAACCATAATCGGTCTGGTATAATGATCCCGAATATTTGACTCTTAGAGACACTTCAACCTTGAAACATTCAAGGAAACATGTTTGAACTTGAAACCTTGGTTCAAACTACTAATTGTGAATACTAACGCAACATTCATCGTATAACCAATCCAACAATGTAAATGACTCATTCGTAGAAAGGAGAGTATATTTAATTTAGTAATTTTATTGGATTTCAAAATAATATAGATGATGTTATTTAAACATTTGTGAGCATGTTGGTATATGAGTATGTGTGATATATATGTGGCAACAGTGATCACTGAGCTGGTACCTTTGTTCCCATGCAAGGCAAGTATATAACTTTATAAGCATCAGAAGTATCCACCCACGTAGTGACTAACTCTCCAATTCTACTGTTTGTTGTCGTTTTGTTCTATTCCATGCTTCCATGGATCGGAACATGAGTATATAGGCTAATGCGTCATCCGAAATACTATAAATGAGTGAATCGGATCTCAACGGAAGCAGATAATGTAGTTACCTAAGGTAACTAAGCGGGTAGGTATTTGTCTTGCTCATTACCACTACCCCAACTATTAAAGGAACATGAACCAAACAATTGCGATAAGTCTATAAAATCAACCAGGAACGAGCGCCAAAGATTCATCAATGAGAACTCTGCAGCGCGAGGTGCCGCTAGTGGTAATGGAAGGCAGTTATAGAAATATCGCATATCGGAAGCTTTGTCAATTGACAATAGAATAGATCTGTATGCTAGTGCTAGTGTGCATAGTTCAATGTGCATAATGCAAAACCATCTAAATAGACGTGGGGAGGAGGATAGCGGGGTAGTGCGCTTAATTGGGTGAAGAAGGACTGGGCATAATTTCACCTTTCACAAAGTGAAGGTACGAGGCTGCAGAGACCGCGGAGCAGGGTGGCTCGCCGGGCTTTAGCCCCACCAATAATTTTTCCGTAATTAGTCTTTAATTTCGAACATTTTTTAGTTCGCTAAATTTAAAAGCAATATTTTTAGCAATTTGTATTTTTTGCTTACATGCAAGTATATGCAGTATCTTATCAAACATGCCTAAAACTTTACATAGGACCAGCATTTGCCATTATAAAACAGCGTGATAATCCATGGTCGAGCAATATGCTTGCAACTTTCCAGAGGAACAGCATTTGCATGACCATTAAAACAGCGTGGCCAGAATTAGACCATGGTCGAGTATACCGCTCTTCGGCACATTCGACCATGGTTGCATGCCGAGTATACCGTTTTCCGGACAAATTCGATTGCAAATTGCAACTTTATATAGATGTTTGTATACGAGCACCAAACATGCTTGAAACTTTACATAGAACCAGTATTTGACCATGAAAACAGCGTGATTATCCATGGTCGAGTATACCGTTTTTCGGCACATTTGACCATGGTCGACGGTATACCGTTTTCCGGCCATATTCGATGCTTGCAAGTTGCAACTTTATATAGATGTTTGTATATGAGCACCAAACATGCTTGAAATTTTACAGTAGCACCAACATTAGACAATTTAACCTGCGTGGTTATCCATATCAAAATATTTGACATCATAACCAAAGCGTGGTTATATTGTTTAAAGTTTGTATATGAGCGCCAAACATGCTGGAAACTTTACATAGGACAAGCATTTGACCATTAAAACAGCGTGGTTATCCATTTCAAAAAATTTGACATCATAACCAAAGCATGGTTATATTGTTTAAAGTTTGTATATGAGCGCCAAACATGCTGGAAACTTTACGAAGTATCTACTATTTTTCAATAATCCTTAAATATTGATTACACTTTATTCATCCCTAACTATTATTAACTAACTTACTACTCTTGTTTATATAAGTATTTCCATGCATAAATTAGAATATAGTTATATAGTTAGAATAATGTCATTAAAGAACTAGGTTATTATGCCCGGATACTACAGTTTTCCGGCCATATTCGATGCTTGCAAGTTGCAACTTTATATAGATGTTTGTATATGAGCACCAAACATGCTTGAAACTTTACAATAGCACCAACATTAGACCATTTAACCTGCGTGGTTACCCATTTCAAAATATTTGACATCATAACCAAAGCATGGTTATATTGTTTAAAGTTTGTATATGAGCGCCAAACATGCTGGAAACTTTACGAAGTATCTACTATTTTTCAATAATCCTTAAATTGAGAGGCATTTGCGGCCATTTTAGAGGCCTATGTAAAAATTTCCCGGACTGTCCTCGCAGGCGCGCGGTTCCGAGCCCCAGCAATACGAAAAACGCTCGCGGTCCGTGAGTTGTCAAGTCACAAAGTAACGTGGATTAACGTGGATGAAAGTAATACGAAGTATTCCCATCACTACTCACCGCAGAACATCGCTGGCTCAAAGATTTATCCTCACGTTTTTCGATTGATGTAAAAAGTAAAAACAGTGCAAAAATCATTGTTTTTTGTTGATTTTTGTCAGTTTTTCACGGGTTAAGACGCCGATCACATTACAAAGAGGTCTGTAGTCTTCTGTAGTGTCCAAAAATGGATTTTCAGAACAGAGCTGGCGGTAAGACGGGTAGTGGAGGCGTAGCATCGTTCTCTGAAAGTAATCGTGACAGACGAGAACGATTGAGGCAACTTGCTTTGGAGACCATCGATCTTAACAAGGTTTGGAAACTATAGATTCAAATAAAGTATAACTTGTGATTTGATACAGTTAGAGTTTCGCATGCGTATATCATATAAAATAAAATTGTTGTCCATTATTCAGGGGGGGGAGATAATTCATTGTTTAACACTTTTTTAGTTTCCTCATATATTTCTACCATCATAACCTTTGAAACATAGAAATTACCCATGATAAAAAAATTGTCGCAATGTCATTAAATAAATGTTCAATGGTTTGGCTTAGTAACAACTGTTTTAAAGAAGAGCGTTTCTTAGTGCACTTAATAGAAATGTCTATGTTGGCATCTCGACAATAGACCTTTTTCATAATGACGTCAAACGTGGAAAGTATGGTGTCACACAAAGTTTGATTTGCTCAATAGTTTTGTGGAGCAAATCAAATTTCGTGTAACATCTGACTTTCCATACATGTTTGGCATCATTATAAGAAAAGTCTATAGCATTGGTGCACTGATGTGCCAACATTTGTTTCAACAAAACAGACCACAGGAAGTCCAGCCTTATGTGTAGGACATAATTTGCTAGTAACTGCAATGTATAGAGAAATGAAAATATGTTAAGAGCTTTGTTTTGCAATCCACTGTAACTAATACTTAATGTGTCATGTGTGTATTTTTTATAGGATCCATATTTTATGAAAAACCATCTTGGTTCTTATGAATGTAAACTCTGCTTAACCTTGCATAATAATGAGGTATTGTTTGATTGTCATAAAGTATCATTAAGTTTTATTGTGGTAATTTTTAACTCAACGTGGTTTTTTTTATAACAGGGAAGTTACTTGGCCCATACCCAAGGAAAGAAACATCAACAAAATTTGTATGTTTTTAAGATTGTCAAAACTGCGACATTTAAAATGTATCTGTATTAAAACATTTTAAGTGAAGCCATGAGTATAGGGAGGTGTCTGGGGGCACTAGGTGTCTAAAACATAGTCTTATTTTTCCAATATAGGGCAAGGAGAGCTGCCAAAGAAGCGAAAGAGGCTCCAGCACAACCTCAACCTGTAAGAACTTTTTGTAATTGGAGAACATTACTTAGAACTATGCTTGTCTAACTATTGGGTTGTTCAACAAATACCTGTGTTTGTTGAATCATGTAGGAGAAACCTAGAGTGTCACTAAAGAAGTTTGTAAAAATTGGTAGACCTGGGTACAAAGGTATTGATAAATGTTTAAATATCATAAATCTGACATGAATGTGAAATATTTTGTGTCTAACTGCAATATTCAAAGACTTTGCTGCATTAAATTTTAGTGACAAAACAGAGAGAACAAGGCTCCGGACAACATAGTTTACTTTTTCAAGTAAGAAATTTGCAAGCTTGAATTCAGGGAATTTTGTAGTAATTTTAATTTAGCTTTGTGTTGCATTGTCTTTTTTGCTTAGATTGACTATCCTGAGATCGCAGAGGGTCTGACACCCAGACATCGTTTTATGTCTGCCTACGAGCAGAGGATTGAACCTCCAGATAGATCTTGGCAATACTTACTATTTGCTGCTGAGCCTTATGAGACTGTGGCTTTCAAGGTGAAGGAATTTGGCTTCTGGGATGAACCAGATAATTCTAATTTTGTCAGCTGCCGTGGTTAATCACGAAAAACCCATCACAAATACAGCAGTCCAGTGTACTCTAAAAGTCTTGTTTTGTATAATCGAATACTTTAGTTTATTTCTTTATTTAGATTCCCAGTCGAGAAATTGACAAAAGTGATGGTAAATTTTGGACCCATTGGAACCCAAACACAAAGCAGGTAAAATACAGTCGATTTTTTGAGTTCATCATGAAAATGGCTAAGTTCTAAAACTAGGCTGACATCTTTGAAATCATCAGGAGATTTGTGTAAAATAACTACCTCATTATGAAGAAACAAATTTGCAAAGATGCAGATATGATATTCACCAAGACTGAAATACAATGCTATACTGTTTGAAAACCGACAATTTTTTTTTTCATACCAATTTTAATTGCAAGACAAACTCAAGTTGTGGATTGTTTTCAATCAAAGAGAAATAAATGTCAGTGTTTTCTTTTACTCATCACCTTTAACAAGAACCTTTCGTTTTTTAGTTCTTTTTCCAAATGCATTTCAAGATCTCCGCCCATCAACAACAACTGATGCAGCAGATGAAACAACAGCAATCCCGCAATCCTCGTCGTCCTAACCCAGCCCCAGGTGCCCCACCTCCACCTCCTGGGGTGACTAACAACCCTCAAGGTCCATCTGGTCCCCCACCGCCTCCGGGATTCAACCCACCTCCTCCTTCTGGCCCACCATCTGGTCCACCTCCAGGACACGGACCGCCCTCGGGTCCACCGCCCGGCCACGGACCACCCTCGGGTCCACCACCCGGCCATGGACCGCCCTCGGGTCCACCACCCGGCCATGGACCACCCTCGGGTCCACCACCCGGCCATGGACCACCCTCAGGGCCACCTGGCCCCCCCAGTCTGATTCCACCGCCACCTCGTAACGTACCCTCGGAGAACCCCCTCAATCCATTCGCAGCGAGATAACTCAGAGAACATTTCGTTTTAAACATTCACACGTCAGTGTAAGAAATACGACGATGAAAACCTCTAAGTGGACAATTTTTCAACTTACCTATTTTATCATTTCCAAATTATTACTTGTACCAAACCTTTGTAAGTAAAACAGCTTTTCAAGAAACTTCTCGCCTATAAAGGTTATTCAATTCCAACTCGTTTACTCGTTTACCCCCTGCTAATTAGCACCCTTTGTCTCTTGGTGGTCGAAAGAAAAATTTAAATAACGTGCAATTTGTCTTTGCGAAATCCGCTCGAGTGCGTAGCGTGAGAAATGTTGCTATGTTTGAAAAAAGCACTTCAAACGACGGAACTACTTGTTCTTCAACACCTCCCTGAATTGGTTAAAATTCGAGCAATTTATAGTATTCTGTGGTTTGGACATAGTTACATTTAGCGGGTTTCATGTGCTTGTCGCGTGATTGAAATTGCTTAATTAAAAAAAAAATTGAAAAATATCCCGAGACAAATACATATTAAGCAAATAGGTTGTTTTAATGAGCTTTTTTGTCAGTCAAATTTTGGTAAATGATATTCGAGATATGCGTGACAAACGTGAGAAAGAGGAGATGATCAACCATCCAAATTTTTCGTTATCATCTGCCAAAGTCTGCCTTGCAATCGCAAGTGTAAGCTTGAATTATAATCATCTCAATGATTAATTGATTATATAATCCACAGCTAGCCACCCTTGCTTCATTCTTTTCACTGCGGGTGAAAGTTGTTTTGCGGGCTAGCTAGGTAACCAAGCCTAAAACACCTTAATTCCGATCCTGCCCGACAAACTGGTCGAATTGGCATTGCCTGAGTAGCCAACGGGCCGGCCGGCCATACTTCGTCACACCCTAGATAGTTCATGGATACATTCTGATTATTTTTGGAAGAATAATCGCTTTTTACAAGATTTCTCAACACGGAACTACATTGTCCACATTCGAGGAGTGTATCTGGATCATTTTAAAAGCGATCGCGACGGAGTTTCCTCTAGTTTCAAGGCATAGAACGTCGACAAAGTTCGCGCTTATAGACTGGTATGTGGTTGATTCATGCTATAGGCTATTAAATCATATTCAAATGAACTTTAAACTACCCGGAAAATGTTAGTTGCTTCGCGTATTTCTACTCTGGTTTATTTACAAGACAGAGCGCTGAAGTCAAGGCTTAAATCTGCCGGGTCCTTGACAATTTCTTTCCGAAATTTACCCAGTATTTCGCAAGTTCAGAATTCCTCGTTCGATTTTGTATCCGACAGATTTTGAAATGTGAACCCGCCGAGGCTTGAAGCAGCTTTTATTTTGTTTGTTTTGTGTTTTTGAAGACAGGTTAGCAGCGTTTTTCTAAAACGTTGTCGCGGAAGGAATATAGAAGAATTTCCCACAGGTGAAATACACGCTGGTGAAATACTGCATTCTAAATTTTTGTATATATATTTAAGAATATTCGAGAGACAATTTGAAATGATAAATGTCGGTATAGCAATCTACGAATTCCAAGCTGTAATTGTATGAGTTTTTGTTTCGATTCTTGCGCAGAAGTGTGCCTTATTTTCTATCATCCAATAACTTTTTATAGGTCTTTATTTTATTTCAAATTTACTCGATGTTAAACTGTTTATACAGAAATGAGTTGAATGAAGAGTAATCTAAATCCTTGTCAATACAAGTGCTTTCTTCCAAATAACATGGGATTATATATAATTTAGCCAACCCTAGACTCAGCACATCTCAATGTCTTTACATTCTCCGAAACAATTCTGCTAATCTTTGGCAGAATTTTCAATTTGTGTCAATTTTGTGAGGTATTTTTTTCACACAATTGAAGGGTTAATTTTGTGTCATTATTTATATATTTGAGTACATGTCATGGCTGTTAAAATTGACCAATGTAAGCCTTTATTTGTGTATAGCTTGGTAAAAATATTTAGAGTTTATGTCCAAAGCATTCAATATGTGAGTAATTTGTCCAGTTTTTGCTTTGCCATTGAACAAAGTCCTTCTGATTTAAGTTGAATTTTGAGTTGAATCCATTCATTGTGAACACAGCCTTTTTAAGTCAATGTTCAATACAAAAACAATGTCATAAAGAATAATTCACACATGTATATCTGCTGGAAGCACAGCACTGAAAATAAATAACACCACACGTCCACAACATATAAAATATTCCTAACAAGGTTTTTCTTTAAAGATAACTAAGTGTATAAAAAGGCCCATGTAGTATATTAACATGCAAAGATATTAATATTGTGTTTGTTTTTGAATTGACACCTGTAGGGCTTGTCTGTAAAAGGAAAAAAATGGGGTCTCGCCCAACATACCCATATACATGTTACTTCCTATGCTTCCATATGCACCAAGGGCAAATTTGCCTTAGGTCATGGCTATGCTTAAGGCAAAGAAATATGGAGCTTGTAATAACAATAATGTATATAATCAGTAATAACAATAATGTATTCCTGAAATAGCATTTATAGTTAAAATAGCAGTGTTGATTATTTAATAAGACACATAAAAAAGCCTAAATGAAACCTAAGTTTTGCTTTTAGAAGAGAATTCAGAAAGTGACAAAAATCTATTTAAAGTCTTTACAAAGCTTGCAATGAAATTTGTGCTATTTTGTGTACTTCAGTGTGTTACCACTTGTCAAATTGAACTATAAGTTGTTATGTCAATGTCAAGAGGAATTTCTATAGATATTGTAATTTGAACTCACAGCTCTCTTTCATGGCCCACCCCTCCCAATAAATGGCCTTTTGTTTTCATTATTACAATAAAAAAGTGACTGGTTTATCGAGTAAAAAAACTTAACCACAGTGGAATATTTTATGCCAAACCTGTTTCCATTTCACACATTTCTTGAACTGGTAGCAAGTTTCAAAAAGAAACTACTTTGTATGATGACTAGACCTGTCCAGATTATTATCTTGTATAAATTATATCTCAAAAATGCTTTGGTTCTGTTGTACAAAAGCTGGACAGTGCCCTCCATCCTTATATTTACCCTTGGAAAACTTTTTTACAATCTTTCTTTTGTACAATTGACCACATCTAGTTTTGATTTATGATTTTAAAACAAAAGCTTTTTCTTACTGTTGAATTGGCAAATATTGTTAGGAAGTCTAAGTTTCTAGAAATATGTGTTTGTCATTGCTAAACCTATGTATTATTTTGTCAGGTAATTGAGTGAGGCTCATCTTCGATCATCAAGATGGGCAAGTTACTGTCCAAAATCTTTGGCAACAAAGAAATGAGAATATTGATGTTAGGGCTTGATGCTGCTGGGAAAACTAGTATCCTTTTGAATTTGTAGAACAGCATTTCAGTTTATAATTTATAACATTTATAATTTTTATAACCTTTCATAAGGGGGAATGTACCCTCTATTTGTCTTTTTGATCTAAGAGGGATATTTCCAGGATATACCCTATTTTGGTTTGAGAGGGTCTTTCATATACCCTCTCTTTGGTCTGAGAGGGATATAAAAATATTCCCAATGAAAGAACAAAAGGAGGCAAATTCATAAGTAATTGGGGAGAAAATCAAAGCTTAAAAGAAGGTTCTGAGAGAATAAAAATTAAAGATTCAAAAGCAATTAAGGATTGTTTAAAATATTGTACTTCTAGCTATTTTATTAATGGCAGTGCATACTGTTCTTCAAATTTAAGGTGACAAACCAAGTTTGTTTTTTAAGTTGGTTTCCTTGACAACTTGTGTAGCAATATTATATAAACTTAAGCTTGGTCAATCTGTGACGACCATACCCACCGTAGGATTCAATGTTGAAACAGTAACGTATAAAAATGTTAAATTTAATGTCTGGGTAAGTATATTACACTAAAATCCATGTTTTCATCAAATGTGGCATAAAACTGCCTGAAATAGAGAGAAAACCTCTTGAGGTTTGACCCAAGGTGCTTTGTTTTAAGGGTTAGCATGACAAAAGCCTTAGGTTGAAACATCAAGCAGTTTCTTGGTTTGTTTTAGACAGTTTTCATACCACACTTGATAGGAAGTTGTGATAATCCACTGAGCTGCACTTAAACTGGAGTACTAGCCAGTGCTTTAAGATGTTTGAACCACTGAAAATCCGCAACAAGGCCTACTCATTCTCAATTTCTGACCTTTAAAAAGTTCCAGTTATTCGACGTCAGTAAATTTAACTTTTATTATTATAGGACGTTGGTGGGCAGGACAAAATACGACCGCTATGGCGCCATTATTATACTGGTACCCAGGGTTTGATATTCGTCGTGGATTGCGCGGACAGGGATCGTATCGAAGAAGCGAGACAGGAACTACACAGAATTATAAACGATCGGGAAATGAGGGATGCTATAATTCTAATATTTGCGAACAAACAGGATTTACCGGACGGTAAGTTAGCACGTGTTTGGATTGATTTTGATCTCCATGTGCTCTGGAGTGAGGATAAATCTTTCTTTGATGCTACATTACAGTGAATAAAACCCCATCTTTTTCTGTTTCTAGCGATGAAACCTCACGAAATTCAGGAAAAACTCGGCCTAACTCGAATTCGCGACCGGAATTGGTACGTGCAACCGTCGTGTGCGACAACTGGAGATGGTCTTTACGAAGGATTAACATGGCTGACGTCAAATCACAAATCGTGAGTCCGGAATCATTTCGCGCCGCAAAAAAAACCCCGAGAAATATTAGACCTTAAAAATGTATGATAGACAGAAAAGTTATTTTCGAATTTTCAAATATGCACAATGCTGTACAATGTGCAGAATTGCTCGTTTCAGAGCTATGGCTAAAACGTGATGAAAGTTAACAGTGAGGTAGGAAATAAGAGTTTTAGCACGAAAGCCGGCGTCTCGCTTGTTTCAAGGTCCACCTGGATTGCAAACCCTCTTTGTTCACTTGTGCAAAAAATGAAACCAACTCAACATTGACAATAAAATAGAAGTGATAGGCTAACGTATACTCCTGGTTTTATTTTTTCGCTATATTTTATTTCTAAATCATTAATTATCACTATATGTAGAAAGTTTGCGGCACTGATCTGAAAACTAAACTGGATAGCACGAAGTTTACTCGAGGAAAATGTGTAACCTGTTTATCGGGCGCGTACGTTTTCATAATTGAAGGGGAAATCGGGCAGAGATGCGTGTAGGCTAGAGGTGGATATATGGTAGTGTTGATGTGATATTTTGGGTTTAAAAAATTGAAGATATACTTTCTCTCATTTCTTTCCTAAACGTCTTGGAATTTTTAGAAATAAACAGTCCAGTTTTGTTTCCTGATCAGGGTCAAAATTAGCATTACTCAACAGTGAACTCTAAGGGGACTGGAGCGAGACGAGAATTCATCGTTCCAGTAATTATTGAGGTCACTGGCCCTCTTCAGCACGTATAAAGTATTTCTGAGTAAAATACGGTCATTCGAAGGAATTGTGTCCGAGTGATGATATCCCGTTACGCGCCCAGAGTGTTTTCAAATCCATTTCGGACTGGAATTTCTATTTTCGAATTACGAAAATTTCAACGAGTTACTATATTTTTAGATAGAGTTAATTTGTTCCTCGATAAGTTATTGTAAAATATGGCAGTCGGCACATAGCGTTTAGCCTGAATTGACCTTCGCACGCATCCTTATGAGTTTGCACATGTTATATACAGAAACCTGCCATAGAAAAACATTCATGATCTTTCAAAGTGATGAGGATTTTATTGCCCCGTATGTACTGGTATAACTAACTCCTGTAAATTTAATCTGTTTATTATTAGGACAAATAAATTGAAACGAAACCTGTATATTCTTAAACTTAAAACCTTTTTTCTTATTGTGTTGCAACTTTCAAACTCGTGTTACATCGCACGCTGTATAAAGCAACAAATTTCGAGAACAAAGATGGCGGTATATTTTTTACAGTTTCCAGGTACCGGAATGTTCTGGAACCATATATTAGTTAGTATGGGATAAGTGCTGACTTCACTGAACCATATATAGAGATTGGTGATTACGTCTAGTCGGTTCATTGAGCCAAGCAAATGAACCAAGATTGTGACGTGTGCCTTTAAAATGGGCTTTTTTGGACAACTAAAAAGCGCACTTCAGGCTTAATCCTGCCGACTCTGTTTTTTTATACCAATTTCATCATAATTACGACAACGTAATTTCGCTTTTAAAATTTGGATAATCTGATTTGTAACGTCAGTTGAGTCCTCAGACTGCGTAGCCACAAGGAACAATAAATTAGGCATACGACGGTATTGCTTGTTTGTTATTTTTATTTCGTCGACATGAGTTAAATGTTCGTAACAGGCCAAGTTAATCAGGTTTATTATGCTCTACGTAAAGTTAAAATGACGTCTACTTTTTGGTGAACACAGGGTTAAAAAATGTTTCTTTCCAGCATGGATGCCAGCGTTTTTCCTGAAAATTCTTTAAGTTTTCACGAAATTTGTCCAGCGACGATTGATTTCTGGGAAAACCAGCCAGCAATTCTTGCAAATGTTCTGCCAGCTGTTCTGGACCATGAAACACTAGACCATTTTCATCATGCTTGACCAACTCGTGAAGACTAAAAAAAATGAAGGTTCGTTTCTTTACTAAGTTCTAATCATGCTGGATTTCAATTAACTAAAATCAATTTTGATTTTTTTCAATGAAAAAGGCGAAGTATTATTGTGTTAGATAAATTTGAATAGACTTGCCAACTCAGGCAGGTATTTATTTGACTAGGAATAAAAGGAGTTTCAGCAAACTCTTACCATGAAAAACCAATTGCACAAACTGGCACACCACAGCCAAACATATCAACAACTTTCATTGGCAAATCGAGGCCTGAAGATGATGTGTGCAAACATATACCCAAATCAGCTGACCCAACCAGGGTGGGGTAGTCCTCAGCCTCCAACCATGGTGTACAAATCTCAACATGGTCAAAGTCAGTTTTTGATATTATATCCTGGTAGTAGGCCTTCAATGGACCTTTACCTGTGATGACACACACAAGACTTGGGAGTGTTAAGGCTTCAGTCATTTTGTCATACTGTTGCAATGCCTCAAGGAGGATTGAAAAGTCTTCATCCTCTGTCCAGCTAGTGCTGCTGATTAGTAAGGCAGGACGGTCTGGTATTAAGGTGGTTCTGCCACTCACGGTAGTTGTAAATCTTGTTTCAGTGGTATTCTAGAAATTTAAAAACTGTTTAGGTTATGGACAAAATTATCCTGGAAGAGACTGAGGGAGATGGTAATTTCTTATATATTATTTTATATTCCTGTTGCTTTTATAGAATCTGGATATTCTTTTTAAATGATAGAAGTTCAAGGCCTATTTTCAAACACAAAACAAACCTCATTTTTGACAGATTTGAATACATCATAGCTTTCAGACAATTTAAGAAAGATCTTATGTCTTGCATTCTCATCCACACTTTTAAATCGCTTTGGTGGTCTGTCGTAAAGTGTAGTTGCTGTTACATTCCATCTCTTCTTTAAATCTTCTTTCATTGCTTGTGTAACACATATATTGTATGCAGCCATGCGTCCAAAGATGCCCTCATAAAACTTCGAAAACCTAACAAGTGGATTTTTGCTGCCAATGGTCAATGAGAGAATGGTATAACCATAGTTGTGCCAATCTATGATAAAATGCGATTGGCGAATCAGACATAGTAGCCATGCTGCGGCAAGTGTTGGGATTGCCGGAGGGTTTTGGACAAGAATGTGAGAGTGCTTTGATGTTTTCCATAAGACAATGATAATTAGTTGCAGAAATAGGAATATTGTCTTTGCTAGATAAAAAAGTAAACGAGGTAGCCATCTTGGCTTTACAGGAGGTTCAGACAGAGGCACAACATGAACTAGCTCTTCATCCTGTAATTCTTGAATTAGAGGTGAATTGTCAAATCCAGCAATATTGACTTCAAAACCTTCCTTGGCAAATGACAAGGCATGGTACTGCATTCTTGGACTGCGACCAACATCCCCCAAAACTATTATTAATATTCTCTTTTGAACAACTGTCCTGAAATTCTTAATACAACCAAACAATATGATGATAGTTATGGAGATAAACACCACTGCGAATAAAGCCATAAACATTTCAACTATTTTATTTTAATGTTGTACAGATACTGCCATTTATTTAGATCATGTCGGATTTCCGTCGCGAAATATTTTTCCGGAAGTAAATCGTCAACCAAATCGAACGCCATCTGATTTCTTACTAAACGGAAAAAGGCAATCAATTTTACTTTTTTTTTATCAAATTAGCGATTAGCAAGTCAGGGGGAAAAGTCTATCTGCCTATCTAAGCCCTTAAATTTGCTATAATTGTCCTAAAATTCACAAAACGGGGTAAAATATAAGATATTTAACCAATGTAGGCTACGCGAATCTTAGCGATTTTGTTTTCCCGCCAAAAGTTTTACGAGAAATTTTGTATCGTTCGAAATTCGCTGGCTCATGTTTATGTATTGGCACGGCGATTTAAACTTCGAAGTTACGAAGTTGTTTATATGCTTTTCATATAGTGCAATTCCCTTGGAAATCGGTGCGATCTTTAGTTAAATTTGGACGATCGACGAATTGTACGAGCGCTGCAAAGTGTTTGCTGCGCCGTTGTCGTCAAAATTATTTTGGATCCGAGGCGTTTGACATTTTAGTGAATCTGAATCGTACTCGTACTACCGGTAAATTCTTAAAGGCTTTCACTTTCGGTATTGAGGTGTAATCTAGTAACTGAAGAAAGAGCATCGTATCCTGCACAAGTAGAATTTGTACTTTTTGAACATAAAGGTATGTTATGAATGGTAGCTTGAATGGTATCTTGATTTTTGTGAACAGTACGAAATACAAATATGGACAAATATATTCTGGTTCAAATATAAGCATTGTATATCGGATGCCTTGAAGATATATTGTTTATATATTTTCAAAACTTTTGAACAATTAAATTGAGGAATAATCGAGCAGATCCGTACTAAAAGTCTATTACTATATCTTACGGAAAATAGACCATTTATGTGGACATTCGGGTAAGATTCCTGCCTATATAGCCTGCGCGATGCAGACCCTTGATCAAAATCAACAAGAATTTCTTTTACTGTTTACAGAAATGAACAAGCCAATTCCTGGAAGTTTAGCGAAAGCAAATGGTACCAATATTCCCATAGGTCATCTTGATTATAGTTATATAAAGGATTGCAATGATGCAAAAGAACTTGAAGAAATTATTGGGGTTTTAAGGTTTGTCAAAAAAATATTCTTTAAGGATACTGTAAAATGAGCAGTTTGATGGAGAAGATATATGATTTCCCTATTTGTAGAATATCTTTATTATATTTAGATATTCTGAAGAAGACTCGAAGTACCGAGTCGAGATTAATAAAAAACCATTTGCAATCCAAGAACATTCATTGACAAACAAATAATATGCCTAGATTACAAATCTTTAAACATGATTTTCTTATATATAATATAAGATAATATATATATATGATTTTCTTATATATAAATACATTGATTAAAGTGAAGAGATTTACAAAAAATAGATTGGTGTACAAAATGACAAACACATAGCAAATTGAATTATTGTAGATATGGTTTATTGAATGCAAACAATCCATTACACTGTCATTAACCAGGTTCTATATCTCTCAATTCTGTACCAATAGAACAGGCAAAGAAGGGTATTATCCTGAACTTGTGGAATTTGCTGAGAAGAAACTGAAGGAACTCAATCCAAAGAGGTTTCTTTGAAGCAATGATTTTATTTTGTGATTAGCTATTTACTTCCATATAACCTTTGATGCCTTTTCTTATTGCTTTTTTTGTTTTGTCATAGTGAAATACTACGGAAAGACAAACCAGCACCAACTGTGAAAGATCTCAATGCTGATGAACAAAAATCTCTGACAGAGGATTTCCAAGTATGTCCATATAAATTTCTGTTTAATGCAAATTAGAGCTAGGGACTTGGGTTGTAATCCATGATTCCCAGCCTTGTACCCAGGTGCTTTAATAGTAAAAATTATGTTGCATTCAGTTATTGCATAGAGGTCAGCTGAAAAAAATATGAGTGCGCAGGGGGGCTCAGGACTACTCCAAGCACCCTCGCGTGCTTGCTTTTTTCAACTGACCTCTATATAAGACCTGAATGCAACATGTATTTTACTTTTAAAGCACCTGGGTACCTATTCCTATATGCTCCGGTAAGCATTGAACTAATGCAGGCAAAAAAGGGAATTAATGTCAAGTCAATCTCTCTATTCTCCCAAAGATAACTTAGATTATTGTGATGTATTAATAAGGTCTGTAAGGTTTAAAAAACACGTTGTTTTAAACTTATAGGAATGGATAGAGCAGGCAAATGATATTGACAAGAAGCTAAGAGAGTCAAATGGACAGGCTGAAGAGACGAATGTTGATGGTTTGATTCCAGTCAGATCTAAAAAAACCATTGTCAGTGGTTCTGACACAAAAAATGTAAGATGTTGTTTGGAATTGCCTTGTTGTAAATATGATAGTTCAGACACCTGTTATAATTATGTTACTAATTCATCATTTTAGGCTGAAAAACCCACAACTGAATCAAAGAAAAGAGTGAAACCTAGGGATTATAATGAGTGGGATAAGTATGTTTTAATTATCAAAAATAATAGGTCTGGTACTAGGGCACAGTTCATTGTAGTTAGCAGGACATGATCAAGCTAGTGCATGCACCATTGTGTCACTTCAATCAAAAAATTTTTGATGTATTAAATATTTGAAGAAAAAAGCCTCTAGACGCCTCTAGACGCCTCTGATGCAGGGGCGAGACGAGTCATTTCATAGGAAGCCCAGACAAATGGGTCGGCCATTTGTCTATACAACTAGTGACGTAACTTATAATATAGTAAGTTACGTCACTAGTTGTATAACATATAGTAAGTTACGTCACTAGTTGTATAGTCAAATGGCCGACTCATTTGTCTTGGCTTCCTATGGTCATTTTGGAAATTAAAAAACCTGCTAAGTAAGGCGTTTTGTAGTAAAATGTGTACACATGTTGTGAGTCTTAAAATCCCTCTAAAATCCTCGCCAAATTAATAAATTAATACGTTCTTTTCAATGCACATGTACCTTAGTAATGTTACCAAAACACATATGTTGAAAGCGACATGCACCTGACACTAAGTTTTTGTATATCCATGGTTAGCCTAACTACAAAATGGTATATGATAATATTTTTGTGTGAAATAAATCTGTTTTGTTGAGGTTCGAAAATTTGAAATCTGTACCGGGTATTAAATTGTAGGCTTAACGTCGACGAGGAACTGAAAAACGTGGACAAAAAACAAGAAGGTCCAAAACCTAAAGTTGCTCAAACTAAAAGTTCAATGAATGGGCCAGCAGTCTCAACTAAAGGTTAGATCCAGTTATCCGATCAGTCTTTTTTCTTTATCAGTTTCGTTCAGTGGTGAATGATGATATCATTGAAAAAGGGCGGATCCAGGGGTAATAAAGATTGTAACAAAATTACTAGCAATAAACTAGCAAAAGCGATAACCGAAAAAAACAACAAAACAGCGCAAAAAGCAACTGAACAACAATAACTCCAAAGATGCAACAAGGTATACAACACGAATAAATAACAAAAACAATAATACAACAAGAACAATAGCAACACTGAGTAAGAAGAAACAATAACAAAGAAAATTAAAACAAATACGATTGCAATTGCTACACAGACAATCAGACAAACAAAAACAGACAAACGTGATAAAATATACCGAGCTGTACCAACGATAAATATTTGCACAAGTAAAAAAAATCGATCATTAATTTGTTAGATATGAATGCAGAGGAACGGCTACTACGGGCCACAAAAGAGAAAGAAAAAGGAAACGAAGCATTTCGTGCTCAGGATTACTCCGAAGCAGTTATTTACTACACAACAAGTTTAAAATACGAACCTACGGCTGCAAGTTATAACAATCGGGCTGCTGCAGGTTAGAAATGGTCCGCAATTATGGGTGAATGGTTTTGACATCCGGAGCTAGTTGTATAAAAGATTATAGTTAACTTTTAACTGTAGTTAAGGACAGAATTGGCCAATTAGAGTTGTGTATTTATTGAGTTGTGTATGATTCCACTCGAAATTAAAACCCTTTAAAAAACCTATGCAAAATGTAGATAAAATTCTAAGTTGCAATAGCTAAACTTTTCCTGTTCATTCGGATTTTCTTATTCTAGAATTGAAAATTGAAAGATTTTCTGAAGCGATCGAGGACTGCTGTAAGGTTCTTGAAATAGAACCAAAAAATTTAAAAGGTATGCCGGGTTAGTGTTTTGCATTTGTCTTGGCGTTCAATAATACTAATGTTCCTTGTTTTTTTCCCAATGCAGCTCTCATACGCCGTGGAATAGCCTATAAAGCATTAAAACAATACGAACTCGCTGCAAAGGATTTCAACTTAATTCTGAGTATCGACCCAAAAAACAAAAGAGCGAAGGTGCCGTAAAAACATACGTTATCTACCCACCCGTATTTGATGTTAATTTTTTGATAATATCTTGTTGAATGTTCCATTTTTACAGGATTTATTAGGAGAAATTCAAGCCACGAAGAAGTAAGGCTTAGTTTTATTATTTTGTCGATTGACAACCTCGACATGCGGGTCATACTCCGGGTATACTCCATATGCGGGTATATACCGGAATATGGTATACTCAACCTTAGTAATAAAACAATAGTGAAGATCGAATATACCGGAATATGGTATACTCGACCTTGGTAATAAAAAAATAGTGAAGATCGAATATACCGGAATATGGTATACTCAACCTTAGTAATAAAAAAATAGTGAAGGTTGAATATACCAGTATATGGTATACTCGACCTTGGTGATAAGAAAATATCAAAGGTCGGATATACCAGAATATTTTTTTACGGACGTGAGTTGCCGTTCGCAAAAATAGACGTCATTACTGGTACGAGTTGGTAGCCCCACTCTAACTCAGAATATTTATATGCTAATATTATAGGTCAAATAACGTGCAAACCCAAACAGAAACAAGAAACGTTGATAGCAACAAAACTCAAAATGTAGATCAAGATATCTCGGGCGCAAAAAGAAAAAAGAAGCGGTTAAATATAGTCGAAATTGATAGCAGCACCAAAGACACGGAGTGTGGAAACGCACAAAATAGGAAAAGTGGTTTGTCCAATCACGTTGGAGAAAACAGTTTGGAAGCTACTAGTAAGGGGACATTGGATGACATGGAGGTGAAAAGTGGTGTAAAACATGAACAAGTAGGATTGTCGAAGGATAATAGCAAGGATTCGGCAACTGAAAACAAACGCAATCTTGCTGGCGTAGATTGTTGCTTGGTAATGGAATCGGAGACAGAGGTTGAGGCTGAGCCGGGAAACCAATCATCGGACGGGAATCTTGAAAGTCCGAGTGGTACTGGGAACGAGGAACCTGTGCAGAACGGGGTGGAGAGTGTGTTGGAGTTACCCATCGAAGTGAAAGAATTGATGAAAGATGGAAATGACTTTTACAAAATGGGTCATCACGCTGAAGCTTTAAAGAAATTTAGTAATTGTGTCGAACACCTGTGGGAAGGTAATTTAGTACTTTCTCGCGAGATAACTTAGGGCGCTTTGAAATTGATGCACATTTCAAAAGGAAACGAAGAAAACTGTATTACTGGGACGTGGTTTAGCTTTTATTTGCTTTATATAAATTGCTTTATATGTTTTCTTTAAATGTTTTCAGACCGAGAGTCGTATACTAGCGCTGTATCAAGTCTTCTCAATAACAAGGCGGCGTGTTACTTCAAGATGGGTGATTGCAAACAATGTGTAGTGGAGTGTAATGAATCGTTGAAGCTGATTGATGATAATATCAAGACTTTGTTGCGTCGTGGAACAGCTTTTGAAACGATGGAAAAGTAAGCATCCTGTTTTTATAGTGAAGAATTGACGTTTTCGGCCGAAATCGCTCCCAAACTGTTCTTCTATATAAAGATATACGAGATCTATGAGAAAGAGATATTATACTTGAATTTAACGGACGTAGGTCATTCTGATGGCTTTAACAATTTTAAACCGTACTATTTAATCCGTACTACCTAATCCGTACTATTTAATCCGTACTATTTAATCCGTACTGTTTAATCCGTACTATTTAATCCGTACTGTTTAATCCGTACTATTTAATCTGAACTGTATAGTCTTTCTGTTCCAAAACGAATCTCGAATACATTCATCGAGAATATATCATAATTTATGATGGAATTTTGAATAATTATGAGCAAGGATGCTATAACTAGGATCGACCGGAAAATGTTTTTTTAACTTTCAAGGTATGCAGAGGCTTTTAGGGATTTCAATCGCGTTCGACTCATTGATGCCACCAATAAAATGGCGCAGGAACATTGTTCGAGGTAAATTGAAGTTTTTAGAATAACGTTCATGGAGAAAAGTTATGGAAAACATTGTTAAACAAGTGGAGTTATGGAAAATAAATCCTGTTTTTTTCTTCTCTTCCGCGTAGAGTAATAAAACATCTGGAAATGCTTCATGGAAAATCCTGGCGAAAAGAGATATTTGAGATGAGCGGCGATGACGACAGCAAGCAGCAGATATTCCCGGATGTTGGAAAATCTGTCAAAAACTCCAATCAAGTGCAACAAAGTAAGAAAGAAGACGAAGATTCAAAAATGCCAGAGGAGGTTAGCCCGTTGCCTGACAACAGCCCGAATGCAGGAAAAGCCGGCGTCCTGGGGGCAAGTAAGGAAGAGTCTGGGGCGAATGTAATGGCAACATTTCTCAAGTTGAAGGAAACTGGGAATGCCTTAGTTAAAAAGGTGAGTAGTAAGATATTTTTGTCCAGGGGCCGCGGGAGATCGTTAAGTCGGTCGACAAATATTCATATAATTATTCCCCTTCAGAATTATTAGTTTCTTTTGTTTTTACGCTCTACTAACATGAATATATGAATATATAAAACTACGAAACTATGATTTATTTATTCTAGGGTAAACATGAAGAGGCGATAAAGAGTTACACAGATTGTATTAAGTTATGCCCGGAAGAGGTGGCCATATACACCAACAGAGCATTGTGTTATCTGCAACTAACCAAGTATGATCTGGCTGAAGCGGACTGTAACACAGCGTTGAAGATCCAGAGCGAAAACATAAAGGCTTTCTTTAGACGAGGAAAGGCAAGAAAAGTAAGGAAATTTAATCATTTTCTATTTATTGTCCGGGCGAGAGGGCATTAGCTATTTCTTTTCAATCTAAACTGTTCTTCCTCGAGTTTTACTTGCATGCAACCTGTTTAATACTGTCATTCGGTTCGTCCTTTTTTTCAGTTCTGCATGCACTATAGTCGATGCCTTCCTCAGCATAGGCACGCAGTGCAAGTATGCAAGTATATCTTCTCGACTTTTAAGACCCAAGGAGTTCTTCATCTTTTGCTTGCTTGACGCAGCCACTGAAAACACGCAAGCAAATTCCCGCCAAAATACCGTACCGACAATTTCTCACTCAAATTCTAATTTGCTAGTTTTAAAAAAACGAAAGCGTGTACTCAAAATTTTCATGCGTCGAAATAATATGAAATGAAGGTAATGATAATTCAGTTTTGTCGATCTGGCTTCTGATTGGTTGATTTTTGTACTCAGAGCAGCTGGCATGAAAACTTTGTTCACGTCGAAAAAAATACGCTGGCATATGCAGACACACCCAAAATACTTATGCGCGCATGCTTGCATGAAATTTGCCAGCGTCTATACGAGCATATATGAGATGCTTGTTATAGTCATGCCATTCGTCAGTCGCAAAGCAATACGCATAGAGTTGGTATAAATAGGATGTCCATACAGCATTATTGCTCAAAAACTCTCGCCAGCTCAACACAAGAATTTTAAAGTTTACATTATCCTATATGTGCATAAACACAAAAACGTTAGAAGAAACACATATATACTTAAGCGGGATAAGCGGTCTACTTTTAACCGATTTTCTATATTTGTATTAAGGTTTGCATGTCTGTACGAATTTTTTGTGTCCCCATTCCTTATTAGTTGTGTTGTTATATTTTGCGGGATTAGAGCGAAGTGCTGGAACAATGCAGCACACTCTAACATGCCGGCAGCTGATATCAGGAATTAGATATAGACTGAGATTGTACATTTGTATACGCTTAAGTAGTCCGATCAGAAAAACGAAATGGAAATCGCACACTTTTATTCAGAATACATAAATTTAATAATTATTTAATTATTTAGTATGAGAAGGCCGACTAAATACGGACTTTTTTATTCAAAAACATAAAGTTTATGCCAAAACTATAAACGCATCGTTATTATATGTAAATTGTAAAACTATAGAGTTCAGAATTGTTCGGCAAATTTGAAAAATCGGAAGTATTAAATAACCTTTTTTATTCCGATTTGTCATTATCTCATCATAAAGCTTTGGGAGTCTTGCCTTTTTGGAATATTTCTTCGAAAGGAAAAATTAGTGGAGAGATTTGAGGAAAATTTTATTTAATATTAGTACGTTATTTACAAGTCCGCCAGTTTTATATAACGGACTGAGTTCGTCATTTTACAAGTTTGTGACAGGGCGCTTATATAGACTTACAAGTCCGCGCTTTCCGTCCAGTCCGCATTTTACAACATGCCAAAAAAAATGATCGAATTCGAATACTTTTAAAATAAAAACTAGCTATTGAAATCAACCTTGCACAGTTTAATGCAATACAAAGCACATTTTGAATTTATTTCAATTAATGTGATATATTTTGATTTATAAATTTGATGTGTATATAATGATATATATTCTTAATAGATAACACCTCGTTGAATTGAACGACATGGCAGAAATTAGTATTCATTAAATTTCAAACTTCAAATATCTGTGCCGTCATGTTCATATTTGCATCAACATTCAGCCGAAAATTCGGGCAAACTGAAGAAGAGTTACGTAGCCAGAATTTTTGAAACCAAATTTTGTAATATATATCACATACATGTGTGCTGATTCTCTATTTGGCCGGCGCTTTTTCACGGAATCAGTTTTCTTGCCAAAGTTCACCACTTTTTTTCTGGTGATCGTTTTTAAACCAAATAAAATGAAGTAAATTGTTACAAATCTGGTAAAAGTTAAGATTCGTGCACATTGTATAATAATTCAAAAATTCGGGCGATTTTTCTTTGCGAAGTTGCGCCCGTACGCCTATGTTTTGCCGAGTGCGGCCATCTTTGAATTTGTTGAACATTTAGAAATCGTGATCATGCATTGTAACTAAGTCTGTATGAATATAAACCATTTTCGGGGTGTTAATTGTAACAATCATACAGTAACACCTGGTGTGATTGGTGTCTCTGCCATTCATATCCTTTGTTTCCTTAATTTATAATTTTTATTCTGTTTTAAGTATTTTTAGAAAAGTTTGACAAGTGTATAAATAAGTAAATAAGCTATAGATTGACTCATTTCAAAGTCCGCTGGTGTCGTAGAGTAAACAACACAGAAAAATGAATGCGACAGTTGAACAAAGAGTAATCGAAACTTGTTATGTTTTAAACGAAAAAGTGGCAGTTCTCAGATTTCCTACAACTTGGTGTGTGCCCCTGTATTGCATTGCGCTCCTCCTTAGTGCAATTCTTCTCTTCACCTCCATATCTCTGAATGGAATTACGGTAGCCACGATTTTAAAGTCCCGAAAACTCAAAGAAAGGGTGGCCTATTTCACCATTTTCATTCAGTCTGTAGCTGATCTTTCAAACGGAGTAATTCTAATCCCATTGTCGATTGTACATTTCTCAGGGGACTTCATTGGAAGGCAATCATGCGTTTACCTTTATGTATCGAAAAAGATTCGGTTCCTCCTGTTTTTTTATTCCTTAACAACGATGTCTGCAATGTGTTTGGAGAGGTACATGGGTATCCTGCATCCTTTCATTCATCGCGCTAAAGTGACGAAAGCAAGACTGTTTAAATGCGTCATTGTTGTTTGCTCTCTTCAGACTCTTCTGTTTGGCGTGAACTCCTTTTACGGAGTAAATGTAGACGGTCCATTCTTTTCTGTTAGCACTCTTCTGTTCCTTGCGCTACTGACATTTACATACGCAAGCATATTTCATGCCCGCCGCAAGCAAACCCAGGGCGTTGGCATCCCAGGGGACGAAAACAGAAACGCAAAAAGACGTAATCTGAAAGACTGGAAAATAGCAAAGTCGTGTTTTCTCGTAGTGTTCACTAGTCTCGTCTGTTTCATGCCCGCGATAATTTTGCTTGGAATCTTCAAACTCAAGACATGTTCCATTTTAATAACTCTTAGAAGGTGGTCCTATATTTTTTTGATTTTTAATCCGACGGCGAACGCTCTGATCTTTTTTTGGAGAGACAAAACACTGAGAGTCGAAGGGCTAAATTTCCTCATGAACTTGGTGAACAGAATGCAACAGAATAGCAACATTACGGCCCCGGCAAATAGTTAAATATTTGCTGCAGGATCAAAAAACAGTTTAATGTATATAACAGATATTTATGCGGCAGTAAAATTGCATGTCATTCGAAAACAAAAACACGAGAGTTACTGCATGAGGCCCCGTTCACATGCAGCATATATACCGGATTGCTTCCGGGGTCAAATTTTGTAGCTATTAAAAGGCGGTGAAAATTTTTACTGTCAGAGATCGAAATAAATATACCAAATGTATCGAAACACTAAGCATTTGCTTCTAACCATTGCCCTTTAAAGGCAAACTATATAAGATATCGTGTCAAGCGAATCCGGTATAGTGTAAACGGATAAATCCCAAAAGATGCAACAACACGGTTCACAACAAGAGATCTGATTTCAATAGAACGAATACTTTTGGGGGACACCCTGTAAAAAATTAACTTTCACAGCAGTTGAACTGTATTTTTAAGTGCTGGATATTGTCGGTATTGACAGTTTGAAGAATAAAGTACTAAAAAATCTATAATTTATCGTTATTAATGATATATTATATGTCACTGTTTTTAACTGTAGTATAATAATATATACAGTAAAGCGATTAAGAAATATAATTAATAAAATGCCTTTATCTGGCTAGGCTAAGAAGAATTTAACAGTGATCGACTGTATTTCGAAAAGTATATTATCATTCAAGTGCTGCTGGAGTGTTGTCAGTATATTGAAAAATAACAAAGACAATGTACTTAAAAATATCTGCATTTTAATGGATAAATTGTCGTTATTTCGCCGCTATCATTCACTGTGACAATAAGATAAATTATATGCAATAAAACTAAAAGAACTTCAGTTTAAGATAAATTTAAATATGGCGTAGCCGTGCCGTAGGCGTAAGTCAGATAAAAGAATAGACTTTTTGCATTATACACTACTTTTTTAGATATCTATATGCATGAAAATGCAATTAAATTACCACTGGCACTGCTGAAAAGAGCGTGCTAAAATTTGTAGAAATTCAAAGTTTGATTGCGAAATGTTGTAAAATACGAAAAATAAGAATAGCCTTGCAAAGTTTGCAAATCTTTTCAGCAATAGTAATTTAATTGCATTTTCATGCATATATAAAGATATAGCTATATTATTTAATGCAAAAGGTCTACTCCTGCGTGATACTCGTTAGAGTCTCAATGTAACCTGCTAGTTTATATAATTTTCCCAGTGAGCACAACGACGTCGATTCAACGTTGAATCGACGTCACCCAGCGACGTCGAAACGACGTCGAAAAAGGTTCGAAAACGCAAATCGAATCGACGTCGATTATTCGACGTCGAAACAACGTCGGGTTATCGACGTCGAATCGACGTCTGCAATTTATGAAATTTCAACGTCAAAACCAAATCGAAAATGATTTGAAAACGCAAATCGAATCGACGTTAGATTATTGCCTTTAAAACAACGTCCGTGCATAGGATTTTAGCTGGATTTTAAAATGCATATAAAAAACATAATTGCACTGACTCTATAGTTCAAACAAATTTTATTCAATTTACATCACCTTGTTTAAATCTACAATATACTTGATTTGAAATTAAGAAATCAAATTCGAAAAATTGTCTCAGGGTTTCCTTCATCTCTTTCTAAAATCTCGCCTCAAAATAGTGCGAGAAGAGTCTCAGTATTGTAAAATAAAAAGTTTTTGGACACTATAGACCATTATGGAATTGGACATTATGTTCAAGTATGTTATCTTTCCCTTCATTCTGAACAATCTTTTCATCATCATTATACACGCAGCAACAGGAGGGGCATTTACTTGTGATGACAATTTGCGACTTGCGATTTGGCCAACCTTAAAAGTTGAGATAATATTGTTTACTACATATGTGGTCCCTATGTGTACGCTTACCCCATATATTTGTTATAGGTCTGTGCTAGGCCGTTCGCTAGTTTTTTAGTAAGCTTAATGATGTAGCACGTTGACACTTCTGTGCTTCAGTTGAGAAAGGCAACTGGCAAAGGGAGCAGCATAATAAAAATCAGTTTATTCATCTAGCAAAGGGCCTATAATAGTACGCAATTTTCAAAAAATCAAAGCAAATAGCTAAATCGAATCCCGTTCAACACATAAAGAACACACGACTAACATACGGAACCATAAATATGGTCTAAATTATCAAAACTAAGTAGCGGATTGAATTGGATTATAAATGCAATTAGTTCTGGCGTCAAATATGGCGATCTTACTGTATATACAAAGTCATATTAGAATGAATAACCCACGATCACACAACGTTGAAACATAAATTAACACAATCTAATGAGCAAGTATCGTTATTCGTTTAGCTGAACCATTTATAAAAGAGAATCAAAGAGTTTGGGCAATGTTTTAAACGTTTAAATTTCAATATAATCACGATGTCACGATCGCGTATTCATATCTCGCGATTCATGGCCTTTATCATGGCAATACACACTGTAAAACTGACTCTCACTAACCTTTACTGCTTTCTTGGATTTATGCGAAAGATATCCAACCATTAAACTTAGAAAATCCTGTGAAAATATCCCGAGATATACAGCTACAATGTTTCATATTCCGTTCGCGACAACATGTTTCAATTTTCAAATGGACGCGCTCAATTTGACCTTCCCGAAATGCACTGCGCGCACTCTACCAACGATGCATGACCGATGTTGCTCCGGGGAGACCCGAGGTATTTAATAATGGTTTTAAATAGTCTGTTACATAGAAATTAATTTTCAACACTTCTTAAAATCGCAACATTCGTCCTAACTATCTATCAGGAATGATATTATTACCATTGCGAGTCTTTGCAAGCTGGTCCTGTAAAGTTTTTATATAACGTCGAAACAACGTTGAATAAACGTCGCGAAAACGACGTCGAGAATAGGTTGATATATCGACGCTTTAACGACCTGACAAAAACACATCATTACACTGCATATATGATGTTCACAACACTTTCCGAATATTGTTGTCAATCCATATACAATTTAAATGCGGCAAACGCAGCAAACTCTAGTTTTACCTGACGTCGAAACAACGTTGAAACAACGTCAGTTTGCGACGTCGATATGACGTCGTGAAATCGACGTCGAAACGAAGTCGATATTGGGTTGATCGACGTCGCGACCAAAATTCAACCATAAATCAACGTCGAAACGACGTCGTGTGCTCACTGGGTTACTGTTAAATATTATACATGGAGATATTTCCAAATCACTCTGGTTCAACCAGATGCAATATTTTTGAGTTAAAAAAAATCTGTATTTTAAGTACTTTTAACAGCTATTCACTGTGAAAATAACGATAAATTACAGTAAAACGTTAGAGAAAAACAAAACACTTTTTTTAAAAGACAAAATAAAAAATGTTGTGTGTCAAATAAAAGAATTCTTGGTATATATAGTCCTTGCAAGCTGCCAGTTTATATTTTACTGTTAAACTAACCAGCTGTAATATTTTACAATCATTGACATTGGCGTGTAGTTACAAACTACATGAAAATGTTGAATTTCAAACGAAACGCGCTTGGGAAAGTACAAAGTTTTGTGAAAGATCGCGACGATTGAGTAATCATCATCATCACTCATCAACGATGAATAACCTTAAGTTTTCTAATCTATAATAAATCTGCGGCCAAACAAGAACTTTGCTATTTCATTTTAGGGTTTAGGGCGGTATCGTGAGGCGAGCGAAGATCTGGTTCAAGTGTTAAAACTGGATAGCAAAAATGGTGCCGCAAGGAGTGAGCTAACGAACGTGCTTACCTTGCTTAAAAAGGTATGTTTCCACTATCCTATACCGTTCGCAGCTTTTCACTTGTGTTTCCATTATGTCCTTCAGTTAAAAATAATCTGCAACAACAACAGCGAATGCTGAAAGTTCCATACAGAAAGGCTGTGAAATCCTTATTGAATATTGAGTGCATCGCATCTCCCTGGAAATATTTTCTTCGATTTGGATTTAGCATGCAGGATCTGGATTAATCTCGAAGATGGGAAGTTTGATTTCTGCTTTTTGAATTCTAACAGGAGAAAAAAGAGGAGGATAAATCTGTCCCCAAGCGGAAGAAAATTTTAATTCAAGATGTCGACGATGACGAGAAGAATAAAGTACGTTGTCTGTAACAACTTAATATACTATACCAGAAACAAAAGCTCGAGGGTTGCTTCAAACACTGTCCCATGCACAAATTTTGTTTATCAATTAACTGCCTGGTGTAGTAATCTACAATGACTGCATTAAAGTCATTCAAGCATTAAATTTTATACGGCGAACGTGAAACACATACGGCAAAGCTGAATTTGCTGCTTTGCTAAGATAATCAATTGCTTTCTTACATTACTGCTGAACATCACGAGTTTGATGTAGAACGTTTTGTAATTTAGCGAAATTGCTGCACACTTTAGAATAGTGGAGTTAAAACACAATGTTTATTACCAGTTTGGCGTTTGCCGTAAACGTCAAGCTAAAGGTCACTATAGATTAGACCATACCGAAATTTTGTGTTCCTATATATAACAGCGAGGAATCGCAGGCTAGATAAACGAGTATGATTGATGAAAAGTCAGTCTAAAAAGCTTCTTGTCCCAATCCCAGTTTCAAACGCTTATCTTGGCTCCTTGCAAATTCTGTGCCTTTTTTTTCATAGCCTGACATATCTGCGCCGCAAGAACCCAGTAACCTTCCTGCTAAAAAGAACGAGACGCTAAAAACTGTCCAGAAGAGGTCACCTCCTGAAAGTAATCAGAAACCGAATAAAACAAAAACAGCAAATTCCAAAGTCAGTCAGAAAGAAAATGCCAAGAAAAAAATTGAAGATATGACGGCAAAGGCCAGTGTCAGTGCCCCGGGTCCAGTTAAATATAACGTTGTAAGTTAAGAAAAACTTAGAGCTTTTTATAACTACTTTTGGCCATGAATCAGGTTCAGTGTCCCCTCCAGATTTTGACTCGGTTCAAATTGGAGAATTCCGATATTTTGGAGACTTGATGGAGTGTAATTTTTTATTAATATTTTGTTATAGTTTGCCAAAAATTTATTACTGGGCCACTTATAACCTAAAAACCAGTGGATTCATTGCGATCACAGTAGATAGATAAAAGATCTGTTTTAGAAAACTGCCTATCAATTCCTGCAATCATGGAAAAGTGTCAAGAGTGAAGATGCATGGAATACTTGAAGATCTTAAAACAAGTCAATTTAGCTGACTTGCCTAAAGGTGAAAAATTTTAAGCTGGAAATATGATGCAAATTTGACTAAATCATCGCTCATATAGGAAATTTTGAGCCGAAAGAAAGATATCGTTATACATCTTAATATCTAGTACGAAGTATATAGCTATTACCTAGCCAAGTTTTGTATAGGTGTTGTGATAGAATGTTTGAACGAAAGTCCGTAATAAGATTATACTATTTTCTCCACCAAATTTACCGTTTTCAAAAGTGAAATGAAAGCAGGAATTAATGTTTGATTTCATCGCTTCAGCAAGCCGCTCATTCTATAGCCGCCAGTGGGCTAAGAGTATAATCTTATGTCTATCTATATAGCTTCAGTACCTTGTAAGGTTTAGATTCGTTTAATAAGGTTTGTGCGTAATGCTTTTTAGTACTCAGTAACAAACTGGATGGCGATATCCTCAAGTCGATAGTCAAAGCTCTGGATCTCGAATTAAAGAACAATGGTAAAATTGTTAAAAAGTCTTTTCATTTTTTAGAAGTTCTTTGTTATAGAGACAACACACGTTATTATTACTTCTTGCATGTAGTCACGTATATTATAGGACATCAATAAACTCCTGAAAGTTTTAATATAACAATGCGTAACTAGAGTCTGAGAGATCTCTTTAGTTAGATCAGTTAAGGACAGTTATATGGATATATTTTATAGGTGATGCGAAGTTTGTTTACGAATTTTTGGGGAAATTGGAGACCGTGGACCGTTTTTCAATGACGCTAATGTTTCTTTCGCCTGTCGAGAGACAAGGTATAAACGCAATTATTAAACTGATTTAACATGCATTGAAATTGAAATTCACGGTAGTGGGGGATTGTTGTGAAATGAAATATTACAAACATGAACAAAATTTGCAAGCCTTGCTATATTTGGAAACATTCTACCATATTTCGCTTTAAAACATTGCGAACTTGAGATAAATATAAGATAAGCAAGTTTTGAGATACTCCAGGATACTAAGTTTGTCCAATAACCTAAAATCCGTTCGTCTATTTTTAGCGCTACAAAAGATGTTTGAAGATATCACGAGGAAAAATATCGAAGAAAAGATTGGAATAAACAGTGAAGACCTATCTAAAATGAGAAAAAAGTATCAAGTATAAGGTAAGATCAGTAAATGTCACTCATTTTTGTGTATAAATTAGCCGAAAACTCTTAGAAACCAAAGGGGTCTTGGTCACAAATTAAAACTACCTACACAACAGTCCTTATTTTTTTAACTGTTTCATATTAAGTGATGGAGTTATTGACAAAACAACAATTTTAAGTTTTTTTATTTCGTGCGGTTTCAGTTTGCGACTTTTTATAAAAGAAAATTTCCCTGAAGTAATTTTGAAGTGTAGTTATGTCTAACGGAAGCATCCTTGGACGCCATCTTGGATTCGGACAGAAATATTGTAAAAAAGTATTGAAAATGTTTTGAAATTTTTTGGACTTTGAGAAAGATTTTCCTCACTTTAAACACTGTTCTGGGAGGTTCGGTTACATCCTGGTTTTATCTATTGGACGGTGGAACATTTGTAGGTCGCAAGGCACTATTGACAAGACTATCTATTATTTAAACAGACATTTTTTATTATGCCAAAAGTTGTTTCTAAAAGCTTCGTTGTTTCCGATACAAGAGATAAAGAAGAGTACAATGACCTAAGCTCAAAAGTTTATGTTTACTACTGCCTCTGCGGGCAGCTTGCGTTAATTCTCGACACCACAATCGAACAATTGCCCTTGAGACGGTTAGACCACGCTCGGGTTATTGATGGGAAACTGCATGCATATAAACTAAGCTGTATTGATGGTGATGAGGTATTCTTGAAGCGAGAAAAAGGGGTTGAGAGGCAGTTTAGGCAAAAGTGCAAAAACTGCAGCTTGTGGATGTTTTACAATCGTGTAAAGAAGGATGCTAAAGTTACTTTCATTGTTGACGGTGCGCTGGTTTTACAGAAAGATACGGGTGAGTATGGGTGACAGAAAAACCCTAGGTGGCAGTTGATGCAAGGTCTGGTAGGCCTGACTGGAAAGTATGCAAACTGCTCAACCAAAATTTTAAAAAAATACTAGTAAATATATAGAAGACATCAAAATTGCCCGCCTGATATCTTGGTTGCGGCGTTGCGCTATACAAACTTTTTAAACTGGCTGGTAGGCATTAACCTATTTGGCAAAGCACACCATAAGACAATCCACAATTTCCTTAATCTATGCGTACCAAAACATTTTAAATTGTATGCTAAATAGATTTTTTTAATATAATTGTTTTTGCCAATTGTAAATAAAGTTTTTCCATTGTTCTATCACCTGTGAAATATCTTATAAAAAAGTAGTTTGATCTATTACCAACACAACTAATCATTTCTTTTCTTGTAACAGATGAAAAGAATCCTTTACAAAAAAAGAAACCCAAGAAGGTTATGATGACAAAAAGAACCAAGGAATTTGGCAAGTTCAGTTCTGTTACTGTTTCCACTGTTGATGAAGAAGAGGAGGAAATTGAACAGCAAGAAGTGGAGACATCATATGCACATAATGCAAAAATAATCGAGAAACAGCTTGAGAGAAAAACCACTGCCCAAAAGCGTGCAGCAGATGCTGGCAGCGAGGGGCAGGCTAAAAAACCCAAAGGGACATTGATTGATCGGTAGGGAAACTTGTATTTCCCGTCTCAAAACTTATATTGCATTTCATATTCTGTTTTTTTATTGATTGTATGAAGTTTTTTTGGATTTATGTGTTCTTATATGAAGTTTTTATGGCCTATTCCACTCTGGAATGGTTCAAGCAAATGAAGCACATCTCATTCACTACAAATTAATAAAACCACTAGTTAGTAATTACATACCTAAAGTTGATATAGTTTTTATAAAATGCCTGTGTTGGTGGACAAAGCATGTTCCTTATTAGTCTGATTGGCCAATCAGGAGCAACCAGGAGCATACTCTGTAAGTTTGTAGATATTACTATTCCAGGTTCATTTACAGTTCAGTAGTTGGTCTTTTGTTTTTGGCTACACAAAGTACATCTTTACCAGTTTGCTGGCCAGAGGAATTGATATCGCGGGCGCAGTAAATTTATATGAGTACTTCATGTAGTTCTTTAAAGACGACTGATTTAGGTTCTTGAAATAAAAAGTGTTTCTACCGAGTTCCTCACCAAATAATGGTCAATTTAACATCAATTGTTTGTGGACGACCACCGCATTTGATCTACGGTGTGAAAAGAGGAAAAGTGCCAACGTCGTTAAGGCCACATGTAATCCTGAAGAAACAAGCTTTAGGGAGTAAGTAATTATCATGAATTCATTTGATCAGTCTGATGCACTGGTCTCTATAAATATCACTTTTTAGTATTCATAAACATCTCTGATAATCAGACCTAACCTTAGTAGATTCATTCAGTCCTCATTGGCATTGTGTTTTGATTATCGAGTGTAGTCTGGCAATTATTAAACAACCCATAATTGTATCCTTTCAAGATGCAACATGTATGGAAGAAATGTCCAAACTGATGAACTGTTTTAAAAGGGAAAAGTTTGAAGATCAAAAATGCTCGAAGGAAGTTGGCGAGTTCCTAGAATGTGCCAGAATAGCGGTGGGGTGTAAATTTCATGTTGGGAATCAAGTTTATAGAAGGGAATTTGAGTATTAAAATAGAATATTTTCATGGTTAAGGCAAAAAGCAGAATGGCTAAAAAGTCAAGTCAAAGTGGTTGGTCATTAGATGAACTCAATGCAGTGCTAAAGGAAAACACACAGACAATAAAAAAATCCCGTGTGAGAACCTAAAATGCAGGTTTGTGTTACAATCAGTAAAACATGGTATGATGTGGTGTACTTGTTGAATACAGAAGCTTAAAGCTGAGCAGGAACATTGTGTAAATCCTTATCAGTTACTGCAATCCAATATTATGATCCCAACCACTGTTATTTTGCCCAGAGGGAAAAATCAATGGTGGGAAAAGGATAGATGTTGAGGAGATATTTGTGTTATCCTCCAACTCTCAAATAGAAACTTGTTTGCCCATCCCTGATACTGTGACCTTTGTGTAGAATAGTATAATTTACAAAAGCAAATGCATTCCTTGCTTTTTTTTAAAAAAACAAATGTTACAACATAAATTAATGTATGAAATACACAACAATTATAGCAGATATCCTTGGCTAACTGACAGCACCAGGCTGCAATATAGCAAAACCTGCGATCCTAATTCACCTAAATTAAAAACTTATATTGTCTATATATTATTATTTAATTATTTTAATCTTGACACATCTATTTTGGCAAGTACTACTTCTGGTACAAAAAACAATCCCTGTCTATTTAAATGTAGGTACTTTAAATATAACTGCAATTTCTAATTGCAATTGATTTTTAACCTGAATTTTGACTAGAAATTGAAAAATAAAAGAATGTTCCAAGTTTCACACTGGAAATTTTTTCAAGTAAAGAAGTTACATATAAAGATAGGTTTTTCAGTAAACTAGCAAAGTAAGGGGATATGTTTTTGCACCACCTAGTAGTACTATTAATGAATTAATTAATTAAAATCCTGTGTTACATGCTCCAAATTATTTTTCCTAGTATTAATTTTTTAAATCCAAAATCTGCAGACTCAAGTTATAATGTTATATTATATCATGCTGACTGGACTTGAAGTATGTCAAGTCATAGTCAAGTACCAGTACATCAATTTGCCAATTAGAATTACCAGTTTTTAAAAAATTTTTATCATTGCTCGCTGTCATCGCCTCATTGTGGCTTCAACTTCACTGAATACTTCATTTAAGTTACTCAATAAGAATTCACCATCCATCCGCTGAAGCACATTGGTGGCTTGAATTTTAATACATTCTCGTCTGGACCATCAACGCTCAGGATTATATACCTGTCTTTCAGTCTGCAGTGGCAAAAGGATAAGACACTTCTGTATTACACTTAGTATAATATACACACTATACTTGAGAAAATTGAGAAATATGGCTTCCAAATATTGATTTTGGCTTCGGTGAATGTTAATAATGAATGTTGCCTTGTTGGTGTTTATGGTGATGGTCACGTTTCCAGGTTGATTTCAAATGCTATCAACATTGGTCCAACAAAATGTGGTGTGAAAATACGACGTAATTGCTGATGATGACCGGAAGACATTTTACGGAAAAATAGATATCACCTCCCCGTTTTACCAAAAGAAAGACAACATAACATAAGTCAACATATAAAAACTCACTTCGTTTTGACTTGCAAAGCCTCAGCTGTTGCAGGAATCCTCTTGTCTCTATCTGTAACCAGTTCAATCCCAATGTAGAATCCTTTACCTCTGGAAAAATAAATATTGAAAATGTGTAGTGATTTGTGATGCAGCTACCATCAAAATATGAAAAATGCTTCTTGGTTGAACTATTAAAATCGTGACGAGGAGCTTTTCTGATCCGTTTCTCAATGGCAAGCATTTTTGGCGAATTTCCTACTACAATGGCTATAAACGGTCACGATTAACCGTGGTGACACATCTCTCACTTATAGGATGAACTTGTGCCCCGCATACCTGACATCTCCTATGAGTGGATGGACTTTCTGTAATTCCTTGAGATGTTTTAACATGAAGTTTCCAACTTCCAAAGCATTTTTTGCAACCCTTCTTCTTCAATGACATCCAACACTGCATGAGCGACTTCGCATGATACTGGATTGCCACCAAACTGGAACGAAATTAACTCTATTACTCCCCCTTCAATCCTGAATATCCATTGGAGGTCGGTTATTCTTTGCGGGAGCATTGAGGTCATTATGGGTCGCATAAAGGAGGTCTAACTACCCCTACCGTATTGAAGTAGGTCGCACCAGTTGAACCGAACGAGTCTGCTATTTCTTGTGTAGTTACGACCAGAGAAATGGGATGACCATTGGCAATCGGTTTACCCATTGTGACAATATCAGGAACAACATCTGCGTGGAAAAAATGAGTATTTACAACAAGGATGTGAACTAAAATATCAAAAAAGAAAAGCCTTACCTTGTCCTTCAAAGACCCAGAAATTATCACCGATCCTTCCAAATCCTGTCTGAACCTCGTCAGCGATGCAAACCCCCCCTGCCTCTCGAATATGTCTATACAGAAACAGCATAAACGTAGAGTGAATTTCTAGAGAATATCATATATTTCGTTCCAATGTAATATTACACAATTTGTATTTTACTTGAACGAATGTTTAAGAAAACCATCAGGAAAGATAATCTGTCCTCCACATCCTTGTGCTGATTCGACTAGAAACGCAGCCACCTGTATGGATTTAAAATTTAAAAATTTAGTACAGGAACTTCTTCCAAGCGTAAACATGTTAAACCATTTCTTTCTGTTCAACCACGCTGATAATGGTTTTGTGCAATGCAACAATGCGCTTACCTTCCGGCCGTTTTTTTGAGCATTTTCCACCGTTTCGTTTACTTCATTAGCATATTTCACGCCCGTTTCTTCCGTGTACCCTCGGTATTTACCTCGGTAGGGGTCTGGGGTTGTGACGACATGAACGTAATCCTTATCACAAGTTTTGTTCATCTGTTTTTGTTTATATGCAGATAACTCCATTAGCAGACTCGTGTGTCCGTGGTAAGCACTGAAACAAAGGGTCACAGATACACCAACATAAGTTATGTCTTTGTGCTTTACGCATCCAAAGGAGAATTTTCCTGAGTGGAAACTAGCCTTAATTACATGCATACTTGTCTAAAACAACGATGTCCTCGTGTCCCGTATGTATTCTAGCCATTCGTAGCGCGAGGTCGTTCGCTTCTGATCTAAAAAAACCAACTGTAGTTAGTAGCAGAATTGCCCAATCACAGACTGTCCAAGAAAAGTAAGCCTAAAATTACCCCCTTTTTACGCTATTGCAGTTACTTTTCCCAGTACGGCAGTACCTACCCAGTACAAGTGAAGAAGCAGACTTTAAGTTTTCAGGTAATTTAGCAAGAATTCTCTCAGCATATTGAACAATACTGTCGTGTAGAAATCGATTGTTTGTGTTGAGTTGTTTCATCTGATTGTCACAGGCTCTTATAACATGTGGATGACAGTGGCCAACTGTAAAAAAGCACAAACTTCACCATGATTTTCTCTTAAGAAAGCTCATTGTTAGAGACATGCAAAGGGCACTTGAATTGAAGAAAAATAGTATTAGGATGGACTGATTAAAGACAGGACTAAACTGACTAATTACAAAGAAGAAAAACGCTCAGGTTAATGCAATATTGATATAAACAGGATGGAGCAATGTTGTGCTGCCCACATTGTTCAGAGTTGTCATCAACATTGAACAATATTGTTGACACTGAATCGGGTGTAACAATATTGTTCAATGTTCATAACAACCCTGAACAATGTGGGCAGCACAACATTGCTCCATCCTGTTCATATCAACATCCATCAATCTGGGTGTTTTTAGTTGCGTACATTAAAAGTGAGCATGTTGGAGAGTTTTCTTTATTAATAATTTCTATGTCATACAACATAAAGTATTCTGAAAGTTCTTTGCTCAAAATTGTGACAACCCCCCCCCCCCCTTATAACCGACTATATCAAATACCCTTTCCTATGTAGAGATAAAACCATGTACTGATTCATATTAAAATCATGTACTGATTATAATTCTATACTTACCATGTGTAACATTATTGACACAATCTAGATATCTATTGCCTTGCTCATCATATAAATATGTGCCGAGACCTCTGACAATCTTTATAGGGTTATTTTGATAGTGAATTGCACAAGCTTTGCTAAAAATGAAATAGTAGATGATCATTCATTACGACCTCTAGAGTATAAGTTGCAGAAAGATCTAGTTGGGAAAAAAGACAAGTTGCATACCCAATTAAATTGTGTCTTAATCTGATAGTTTCATCTTTTGGGAGTGCTTCTTTGCATTCCACGGGTGCAGTTGATAAGTTTGCATTGATCTAATACAATTGATAGAAATGATACATTACCGCACATTGGCAAGAGATTCACCAATTGGCAACATTTTTTATTTGCAATTTATCATTATTTTTGTCATCAATAGACTACAACCAGAACTTAACACTATAAAAGGAATATGTTTAGGCACTGTTGCTTATACATTGCTTATAATTATATTCTATTTTTCAAAATCTCTACCAAAGAATGTGAGAAAAATTGCATTCTTGAGACTGTACATTTTAAAAATATTTCTCAGAGCATACCCCTTTGGCTTTGTCTTGCCCGTGGGATTTTTCTTTCTTACATTTTTAATTATAAGCGACTATATCACAGGAAGAGGAAAAACTACAAGTACATCTGTCAACTCCTATGTTTAACCTACGCTTCAACCATTAACTCGATCATTTTAAAATAATGGATAACAAAATGCGTACGCGGGTAAATACCAGACTAGGTTCATCGTTCAGTTGCTAAACCGCCAGTACCGGCGGGGTTTCCACCGGGTCAACAAACAAAACATTCCTTGAAACGGGTCACATGAGAATGTCAAAGCAAGTGACGCTGCACTTATTCGTATATTAAGAACATATTACGATAATAATATTTCGATAAAAATGCTAGGATTTACATATGTTTACATATATTGTGGCTACCAGACTGCTTTTCATAGAAAGTCGTTCAATGTCAACGATCCATCTTATCTGTTACGCAAGGCGAAAAATAATTGCATGACAACTGTCGTACCTGTGAAGACCAGCTTACGAAGTCCAAGCCTTTTCTGGGCTTATTATTTACACCGTGAAGCAAAATTGTAGAAAAGGGCAGCACAGAAAACATTCTTAATACAAAAATTTCCACTGCCGTCGACGGGAAATGTAGTATTACTTGTCTTTTGACTTTTGCGGTGTTTATCAAATTGGCCACATCACTGAATGCGTTCTGAATGCGGCGGAAGTAAATTATTATACTCAAGAGAAAATTTGCATAGAAAACCGGTTTCTCCCGTTTTACCACCGGTCGTTAGCACAGTTGTTGATAAGTTGTTGATTATCGCGGTAAATCAGCGTTGCACTCACTTCTCACTGTGTGGTGAAATTAGTGTTGTGTGATTTTTAACTTTTTATCATTTATAGACCCGGATTTATGGACTCAGAATTTATAAATTTCATTATCACGGGAAAGTACACGGGGATTTAAATCATTTAATATAATAAACCAACGTCGTTTAATTAATAAACAATAATAATTATGCAACGTTTGCATACTTAACTTGGAATCTATTATTGTTTGTATGCAATCTACAAGAATATAATGATAGCTTAAAATTTATTTGATTTCAGAAAATAAATATCGTTTAGAAAGTAAATTTGCGTCGCGTTGCCAATTCGCGTGATCGCGTCCTGTTTGTGTGGGTCTAAATTAATCTCTTACCTCGGCGATAGAGCTTACCTAAATTAGAGCGTCTGAAAGAGCTTACTAAAATTAGTAAAACTGCCAAGTTTGGCTGCGAATTGTTGTAAATTTCCGAAAATATAGCCATGCGAAGTTCACGAATTTTGTATGGTTTTGTAATACGGCCGGAGTGTGTAACTAATCTAGTTACAAAGTATACAAAATATGCCATCTTCGCATGGCTATATTTTCCGTATTTTACAAAACTTCGCACCCAAACTTTGCATTTGCACTACACGGCTAAAAACTCATCAGGTTGTTGCATCAACATCGAACAATGTTGTGCTGCCCATATTGTTCAGAGTTGTTATCAACTTGGAACAATATTGTTACACCCGATTCAGTTCCAACAATATTGTTCCAAGTTGATAACAACTCTGAACAATGTGGGCAGCACAACATTGTTCGATGTTGTTCATATCAATGTTGCATCAACCTGAGCGTTTTTAGGCGTGTAATTTAACATCGCTTCATCGTGGCTTCAACTTCACTCAATACTTCATTTAAGTTACTCAATAAGAATTCACCGTCCATCCGGCTGAAGCACATTGGTGGCTTGAATTTTAATACATTCTCATCTGGACCATCAACGCTCAGGATTATATACCTGTCTTTCAGTCTGTGATTTGAAAAAGATAAATTATATGTACTATGAGATACACACTATTTTTATATACACATTAAGAAATATGGCTTCTATATACTAAATCTTGATTTTAGCTTTCGATGGTCAATATCATGGTCTTGTATTGTTCGTTAATTTCAAATATTATCAACGTCGGTCCGACAAATCGTGGTTTTAAAATACGACTTGATGATGAAGGATTTTGGCAGCAAAGTATAGATGTGGATATTCGATAATAAAGATAGCATAGACTACAACTGTTGAACTTAAAATTATGATATGAAAACTCACTTTGTTTTCACTTGATAGGCCTCCGTTTTTGCAGGAATTTTCTTATCTCTGTCCGTGACGAGTTCAATCCCAATGTAGAATCCCTTACCTCTGGAAAAGGAAATATCGAAAATGTTGCAATTATCGTAACGTATGACTTAGGACTGAGGTTAACTTAGTATTGTGATGCCGCTACAGGCAGCTATTACAATGCATGTTTCCACATGTTTCCCCTTTCTACACATCTCTGATTTACGGTTTATGTCTCTATACCTGACATCTCCTATGAGTGGATGGACTTTCTGTAATTCCTTGAGATGTTTTAACATGAAGTTTCCAACTTCCAAAGCATTTTTTTGCAACCCCTCTTCTTCAATGACATCCAACACTGCATGAGCGACTTCGCATGATACTGGATTGCCAGCATACTGGAACAAAATTAACTCGTATTACCCCCGTTCAACCCTAAATGGCCATTGAATGTCGGTTGTTCTTTGCGGGTGCCCTGAGATCATTTTAGTCTCGCACAGAAGAAGGGTTTAAGTACTCTACCGTATTGATGTACGTTGCACCAGTCGAACTGAACGAATCTGCTATTTCTCGTGTAGTTACGACGAGAGAAGTGGGATGACCATTTGCAATAGGTTTACCCATCGTGACAATATCAGGAACAACATCTGCGAGGAAAAAATTATTTACAAAACATGCAACAAAGATATAAACTAAAAATATTAAAAAGAAAACCTTACCTTGTCCTTCAAAGACCCAGAAATTATCACCGATCCTTCCAAATCCTGTCTGAACTTCGTCAGCGATACAAACCCCCCTGCCTCTCGAATATGTCTACAGAAAACATAAACGTAGAGTGAATTTCTATGTAAACTGATTGGGTCGAAAGGTATAGAATAGTATTATATAATTTGTATTTTACTTGAACGAATGTTTAAGAAAACCATCAGGAAAGATAATCTGTCCTCCACATCCTTGTGCTGATTCGACTAGAAACGCAGCCACCTGTATGGATTTAGAATTTAAAAATTTAGTACAGAAACTTCTTCCAAGCGTGAACATATCAAACCATTACTTTCTGTTCAACCACGCTGACAACGGTTTTGTGCAATGTGACAATACGCTTACCTTCCGGCCGTTTTTTTGAGCATTTTCCACCGTTTCCTTTACTTCATTAGCATATTTCACGCCCGTCTCTTCCGAATACCCTCGGTATTTGCCGCGGTAGGGGTCTGGGGTTGTGACGACATGCACGTAATCCTTATCACAAGTTTTGTTCATCTGCTTTAGTTTGTACATAGATAATTCCATTAACGCACTCGTGTGACCGTGGTATGCACTGAAACACAGGAGCACGGGTAAGCCATAGAAGTTTTGTTTTTTGGTGTGCTTTACGCATGATTGTTTGTTTACAGAGCAACTAAATGAGAGCAACACACCCCCCCCCCCCGCCCACCGCCTTGAACCGATGAGCAAACAAGCCTATTTCGTCGGATCCAATCAGATCCATTCACTTCTGATGGATGTGTTATAGCCTGTCGACGTGCAATGTATATAGGGACAGATCACAGATAATCAACTAAAGTAAATGCAGTACTGCTCTAAATAACACATTCGTACATTCCATAAGTTATAGGAAAATTGCATCCGAAAAAAATTAATAGTTTCAACAGGCCTAACAGCAAACATACTTGTCTAAAACAACGATGTCCTCGTGTCCCGTATACATTTTAGCCAATAGTAACGCGAGGTCGTTTGCCTCTGATCTAAAATAAAAGTTGGATGAAAAGCTTTGTTACCTTGGCTGTGTAGTATACTATCAGCTTTAAATTTTCTGATACTTTAACACTTCTGGCACCCCTGATCTCAACTGGTTCCCAGTACCTACCCAGTACAAGTGAAGAAGCAGACTTTAAGTTTTTCAGGTAATTTAGCAAGAATTCTCTTACATTGAACAATAGACCAATTGCGAAACTTAGTAACCGCGCCTTCGCTCAACATGGAAACGAGGCTTATTATGCAAAAAACAATATTTGTATTTTTTGCAGTACAAAGCTATCCGCCGAGTTATATGCCGTTTTTCGCCTTTGTTTTACATATTTTTCGATACCTTTCAGCTCGGTTTCATCGTTGTTATCATAGTTTTCAGGTTAGGAAGTTTTGCCTTTCAATTGAGGCGTTTTTGTGGTGTTTTCATTAATCTTTTCGACTGCTTTCGTCGGGGAAATATAGAAAAGGCCGACACAAACTCAGGTAAAAGTTTAGTTTTTCCAAACTATTTCGTCTCAAGTTTTGAAAATGTATTTCATTTTTCTCCCTCTTATTTGTGCAAAATTTGGCGATATATATTTGGTGCAAAATCTATGTTTTTTATGTCAAAAATTATTGAAAAGTCACGATCGAACAAACCACCATGTTCACATTTCTCATCTAAAATTTTTATACAAATTTTATCGATCGATAAGATGTAATTTGACAGCAATTTTACAGCTCAGCAAAAAAAAAATAGTAGAAATCTGTTGACAAAAACTATAACAGATGAAATAAGCAACGGAGTTTTATGTTTATTTTCCCTGTGTATATAGACTACAGTACATGTGATGTGATGAACTCTTCAACTTGGCACACATGCATGACATGGATAGTAAAATATTTATAACCAAGACATAATATCATTGTCTATTTTGAATTGCCATTTGAATATTCCTTTTCCCGCAATAACATACTATAAAGGTAGCCACAATGCGAGCTGCAGCGTTTTTTAAGATACACCTTTACATGATGGGAAAGCCGAAAGCGAAAAAATTTAAACCGGAGTTCGCAAGTGTTTTTCCGTTTACGATGGTGAACGGAATCCTTTCCCTTTCAAGTATTCCTGGTTAACCCTTATTAAACATCTATTGCATGGTAGTAGATAGAAGAATAGTGTTTTGTTCTAACAAAATGCAGAATTCAGATGCAAACTCAGATGCATTCGAATTCGACTTTTATAAAATTCGGCCTTCAGGCTGGCATGCAAGCTATGCATCGTCTCTACTTTATTAAAACGAATATAAACAAAAACATTTCAGTCAGTTACTTTTGACCATTTTAACAGTATTACTGTGGTATAAAGAAAAAAAATACAGTGATATTTGTGAATAAATTTGGATAAATGAAGCCATTTCAGTCATCAGGTTTGAAAATTATATAATCTGACTGTCACTTTTCAATAATTTTTGACATAAAAAACATAGATTTTGCACCAAATATATATCGCCAAATTTTGCACAAATAAGAGGGAGAAAAATGAAATACATTTTCAAAACTTGACACGAAATAGTTTGGAAAAACTAAATTTTTACCTGAGTTTGTGTCGGCCTTTTCTATACTTCCCCGACGAAAGCAGCCGAAAAGATTAATGAAAACACCACAAAAACGCCTCAATTGAAAGGCAAAATTTCCTAACCTGAGAACTATGATAACAACGATGAAACCAAGCTGAAAGGTATCGAAAAATATGTAAAACAAAGGCGAAAAACGGCATATAACTCGGCGAATAGCTTTGTACTACAAAAAATACAAATATTGTTTTTTGCATAATAAGCCTCGTTTCCATGTTGAGCGAAGGCGCGGTTACTAAGTTTCGCAATTGGTCTATACTGTCATGTAGAAATCGATTGTTTGTGTTGAGTTGTTTCATCTGGTTGTCGCACGCTCTTATTACATGTGGATGACAGTGGCCAACTGTAAAAAAGCGCAAACTTTACTATGATTTTCTCTTAACAAAATTCATTGTAGGGGCCTGCAAACTGTAAAAGGCACTTAGATTGAAGAAAGTTTTTTTAGACTCATTACAGATAGGGCTTGTTATGATTAGAGCTTATTGAAGTGATCATGATTTGAGAGGATTTAATAGGCTTACATACTAGGGGTGGTTTTATAGAGAGGAGAGCTCATTTCAGAGTATGAACAAGCATAGCCAAGGTACAGGCTAATCCCTCTTTAATAAAACAGAAAATGTTTTACCTATGTCATTGTATGCAAAGTTTCAGTGGTGATTATATGATTTCATACTTACCATGTGTAACATTATTGACACAATCTAGATATCTATTGCCTTGCTCATCATATAAATATGTGCCAAGACCTCTGACTATCTTCATAGGGTCATCCTGATAATGAATTGCACAAGCTTTGCTAAAAAATCCAAAATTGTAATCGACTACTTAATCGTCTACTCACATTATTGTGTAGTAAACTCAGCTGGTATGTTGGTGCGAGAAGATTTACTTGGGAAAAAGACAAGTAACATACCCAATTAAATCATGTCTTAGTCTGATAGTTTCATCTCTTGGGAGTGCTTCTTTGCATTCCTCAGGTCCTATTGATGAGTTTGTGTTGGTCTACATGTGTGCACAAATCATGTTACCACAATAATGGTAGTGATCAAAAAAGCATTTTCTACTGCACATTGCACAAATAGTAGAAATAATGATACATTATTGCACACTGGCAAGGGATTCAATCAATAGACAAAATTTTGGCGGCGGGGTTTCCTCCAGGAACAAAAACCAAAAAAAATTTACAGGGGTCATATAAGAAAGTCAGGACAAGTGAGCTAGTGAAATCATACCAGCAGAAGTGACGGCTATGTACGTATTTGTATAGTATATATTTTAACATATTACGATAATCATATTTCGATAAAAATACCAGGATTTATATAATTATATGCATGTTTAAATATACTGCGGTAGCAGACTGCTTTTCATAGAAAGTCGTTCAACGTCAAACGCTCGATTCCATATTACGCAAGCCGACAAATAAAATCATCAATTGTCGTACCTGTGAAGGCCAGCTTAGAAAGTCCGAGACTTTTTTCGGCGTATTATTTACACCGTGAAGCAAAACTGTAGAAATGGGCAGCAAAGAAAACATTTTCAATCAAAAATTTCCTCTGACGCTGGTTATTCAGTATTAATATTACTTTTTGCCGAACGCCAACGGAACGGAAGTGAATTATTTCTGGGTACAGTCCGTAGGTGATTAGCACAGTAAATTAGTCTTGGACTGTTTGGTGACTGGTTAGTTTATAGTGTGGTCACAGTGTCAGTGTGGTGTGGGGAGGCTATGATTTATACCGCAACAGTTCTACGAGGAGGCTATGATTTATACCGACAAATGACAATGCAATTGCAGGGTTTGAGCGCGGACATTCCGGACAAACAGACAGCTAATCAAGAAGAAATGCATAATTACAGGTACTCCCAAGTTCACCAAGGTGAATCTGTATGTAGTAAATATTCTGTCTTTACAGACTTCTGTTTCCCAATAAAAAGGCTTTTTTAAAAAAAATTTAGAGCTGGTTGACTAAATTCTAAAAGTCGAAAGAAAAATGATCGTGTCCGAATGTTTGACTCTATAAAAATACCTTCATACATTTACAATTTACCATTATTTCCACCACCACCATACCACCACATTTCCGAGAATTTAGCGACACGGGGGGATTAGTGTTGCTTTTCAAGGCGGTACATTCGAGTACACGTGGTTCACACAGACATCAATGGATCACAATGGATATAATTATCATATCCATTAGGATAACATTTACTGATTTACATGAAGTATTGAAATATTTTTAAAAAATTAACACAGCATTTGAGATTTTTTAAAGGAATTTTGTTTTTTAGTGCAATTTTATGTTGGTTGGTCGTACAGATCTCTGGAAGTCGCAAAGTAAAGGTTATATGTTAAAATGAGTGAGAGATTGAAGGCGATCAAAGAAAAATCTAAACTAAGAAGACAGCTACTGGCGCCAATAGTAAGGACAATGTGATGATAATAATTTGTACAAAGCGTGCATCCCATGTGATCAGATTGTGATCAGATCGGCAATTTTTGCTCAGTGCCAGCATGTTTAAAAAGCAGATCGGCGGACCTTTAACCCTAAATTCACTACAAAAAATCCCATTTCAGGTTCAAATTATAATAATGCCAGAATTTTTATCCCGAAATTTGATGAACTTTTATTTTTAGAGGCCTATGTGTTTACCTCAGTTTATAATATCATACTTTTGAACCGATGAACTTATATTTCCCCAAATGCCAAAACCGCTGCTAAGCCGATAAAATACACAGTGACTAAATGACCAGCAGCTTGCTAAATATAAAACATGTTGTTTACAATTGGTTTTAGCTGCCAGTCAATTAGTCGCGGGGGATAAAATATCTATTTACCAGCATGTGAACAATTGTGCTAGTATACATGGGCAAGGATAGCAACCTCACATTAAAGATTTTGTGCATAGGTTGCATATATTGCACTCCAGCGTGTAAAAGTTTTTTCATCAACAAACTGCATTCTTTCAACTGTGTTCTAACTGATTAATGTGTCAGATATTTTAATTGTTGTTTTAAACTTCATAGCTTGGTGCTAGCGATACTGACGGTATTGGTCAGGTTCTGGGAAACAAGTCGGACGTTGTTGCCAAACCTGATGTGAAACCAAAAGGTCAGACTAAAGCTCCAGAAAAGAAGACTAAGGAGGAATCTTCATCATCAAAAAGGAAAGCTGTTGAGGCATTTGAACTTCCTGGTATTCAGGCTGAAACATCTCCCAAGGTAAACCATGGCTTAATTTTTAATCATCATACAGTGGTGAAAAGAGGCATTAATGGATTATAGACAGAACAAAAATAAAAATCTTTGCCACCAACCCTGCCAATTAACAAATATATAATCATAAGTGTAGATGTGATAGTAATTAAGTCTACCTGCATATTATAAATCTAGTTTATTATAAATCAACCAGGTTGTGACACCAGAAGAGAAAGCACCGCCAAAGAAGAAGCCAAAGAAAGAGGTACAATGTAGTCTATCCTTAACACTTTTGCATTTAAGGGGGACATAAAAATCTATTTTTTTGTTGCTTGGAATTAGAATGCCTGCAGTATATACCCAATTATACACAATTTCAATCCCACCTAGGGGCCTACTAAGGTAACTTTACCAAAGTAATGGATGAAAATATTCCTTTCGGGTATAAAATCCTTATAACAACAAATTCACTTCACAGCTATTTAAAGTTCATTTCATCTTCATTGAAGTCTGAACATTTTTTCCAGTATGCAGATGAGGATGATTATTCTGAGGGAGAATTTGAGGAAATGCAAGAGGCATTTTATAAAGACTCAAGTACTTTCTTAAAGGTGTTTTTGTTAGCTTCCAATTTGCAACACAAATTGCAAGTGACTGTGTTCATCTGTTTGGTTTTTCATTTCTTGTATATCCTTTATTTCTACAGGGTACCCAAAGTGCAAACCCTCACAACGATTATTGTCAGCACTTTGTAGATACTGGACAGCGACCCCAGAACTTTATTCGTGATGTTGGTAAGCAGTCAACAATCAGTTGGCATGAACATACTATATTACAAAACCTTTTACCCATCAGCATTGCCCCAATGTCCTTTATTATAAGAACATACTAGATATCTTTTTTAGGAAAAACAGGACACCTGTAATATATTGATTATGAAAGTATTCAAAGTCCCAATGGGGAGTTTGAATCCTGAACTATGGCTTGTCTTCTTGAAAAACTCTGTGTGTTCTACAATGCTTTTTTGCAATTGCAATGAAAAACATGATTATTATTGAAGAAAATTATTCCTGAAAAGATATTTTTAAGTGTTTCGGTAAGATAGTGGCCTTTTTAAATGGAAAGATTGTGTCATCTCATGATTAGGTTTGGCTGATCGTTTCGAAGAATATCCCAAACTTAAAGAGCTTATTAGACTGAAGGTAACAACTTAAATTTTGTGCATCGTAGGTATGTAAACATACCAGATTTCTGAGGATAAATGCGATTCAATATGAAATATGAAGATGGGGCTTTACTTTTGTTAAACAGGATGAAATTATTGCCAAGAGAGCTACGCCACCAATGTAAGTTGCCGTATCAATGAGTATACTATATTGTGAGCTTAATAATCTCTCAGACTGATCAGCAGAACTGTGGTAGCATGTCTGAAAACAGGTCAAAATCTATTCCTTGAGTATTATGTTCATCAGATACTCGAGGATATATGTACGCTTAGCGTACCTATTTTAAGGGATTCGAAAAATTCCTCAACTCTTGGACAAAATTGGGGTTTTCAAATTTGTCCATATTCGTATTGCTACATTAGGTATTTGCAATGTAATCTTGAAACATTTGATCTACGAGAGTTGGAGTGTAAGTTTGACGCCATATTAGTTGATCCACCTTTGGAAGAATACCAGCGTCGAGGCTCTGGAATCTCGCACAACTGGCGGCCATGGACCTGGGAAGAGGTATAGGCACTCTATATATAATACTATGGTAATAATACGGCGTCTGATGCATGGTACTCCAGGAGAAATATAGTGAAATACAAAACAAAACAACCTTTCTGTTGTTTCTCAACCATCCTTTGTCATCTTTCTGTTGCTAGTAAAAAACTGTAAATTTGCGGTCGTGGGCTTTAGATATTTATTGCAAGATAACTCTCACAAACAATTACGTACGACTCATAAATAAAAACACATACTTTAGCTTCTCGCCTTTTTAGTATAACACCCTAGCTGTGTATTAGGAAACCTACAGTAACTTTGATGGCGTAAATTAATTTGTCATTTCAAAACAGATTATGAAACTAGAAATTGAAGAAATAGCCGCACAGAGATCTTTCATTTTCTTATGGTGTGGCTCGCATGAGGGATTGATTGAAGGTCGAAAGGTACACATTTAGTTGAAAAATATACGAAATATTCGTGACATGGCCAAGTTTTCGAACAATTTAAATTGAAAAATATCAACTCGAACATTTAGTGTCTTCGCAAGTGGGGTTTTCGTCGTTGCGAGGACATTTGCTGGATCAAAACAAACAAGAAAAATCCCGGAAATGTGAAATTCCTAGAACCGAATGCGATATTTCAACACACGAAAGAACATTGCTTGATGGGGATCAAGGGAACGGTTCGAAGAAGTACTGATTTTGACTTTATCCACGCCAATGTGGACATTGACCTTATCATTACTGAAGAGGTATGTATTCCCCCTCACTCCCCCCCCCCCCTGTGCACATAAAGATACATAAGCCACATGGTACAGCATTATTGTCAGTTGTGTGAATGCGCGTTGGTATTCTATATTTGAACAATATACATTTAACCCAATTACATTTTGACTGTTGTTTTCGCATTCTTTAGCCACCAATAGAGAGCACGGAAAAACCCGAAGAAATCTTTCATATTATTGAACATTTTTGTTTGGGAAGAAGACGTCTTCATTTGTTCGGTAATGACAGCACTTTACGACCAGGTGAATAAATGAATTTTAAAAAAGAATGTTATGAGCAATGGTCTTCATAAAGCCTGCAATCCTCCAGGAGAAAGGTTGAAGACTCTCAAAAAGGCATCGCTTTTAATGGAAAGAATTGCCTATATTTAACACAACTATTTAGTATATAATATTGAGAGATGGATGCATTTTGGATGTAGTACAAAGTTTTATTCGTGAACTTATATTGTTGTGGATATTCCTGAGCCTCGTACTCACGCAACAAAGAGCTATGCCTATGGTTTATGCATTATTCCATTTTGTTAGGTTGGTTAACAGTCGGTCAAGACCTTTCCAGTTCAAATTTCTCCAGCGAAACTTATAACTCGTATTTCAACAGCACACCGACCGACTACCTCGTCGGCGACACGCCGGAAATCGAGAATCTCCGACCGAAGTCCCCGAAGGCAAAGAACAAAGGGGATGGCGGGAAAGGTCGCGGGGGACCTGGTGGTCCCGCGTGGTCGACACGCGGTATGCGGGGAATCGGGGGACGCGGAGGTATCGGAGGAAGGGGAGGGTTAACTAGGGGTATCGGGTTTTCTATCCGTGGTAACCGTGGGTTAAGCAGAGGTGGATTTCCGACGCGATGAATGGAGTTTATTATAAAAAAACACGTTTTATATAGTTTTCTTTTTCCGTAATTCTTTAGCGAATAAAGAACAATACTAAAGGATAATTTTTTCTAATTATAGACAGGCTAGGCTTAATAAATAACAACGTCATATGATAAATATTTCGATTCTTGTCAGGACACGTATGCCGGTGACGGTGTTGTAATTGCAAATTTCTATTTTAATCATTCCATCAAATTTAAAGCAAGGATTAAAGAATTGTAATCACTGGGAATCTGGGGCCGGTTGTTCGAAAGGCGTTTAGCTTAAACAGTAGATAAGTTAGAAATGGAAAAACCAATTTATCTATTTATTGAACAACTGATCTGAAATATTTCGATGTAAATAGTTTCATTGTAAATGCATAAGATGCAGGTTCAATTCAATTCAATTTAATTTCAATTTAATAAATAAATTTACCACATACTTACAGAACACACAAAAAGAAACCATAGGGACTTATGAGGATATTTGACTTTTTCCATATACGAAACACTTTAATAAATACATACATTAAATCAATATACAAAACACTTTAATACATACATTGATTACACTTCAGGTTCATTCAGAAGATGTATGAGAGTATTTTTAAACTTTGGCTTATCCACCGTTTAAGCTAAACGCCTTTCGAACTGAACAACCGGCCCCTGAACATTACTTGGAACAACAGTTCCATCGTCAGCATCGAACAATTTGTGCAGAAATTCAGTAGCACTTTTAACATAATATATTTAGAAATATGTAAGTAAAGACTAAAGAATGTGATTTATTGTGTCGACTGGCGATAGAAATACACTAGCTAGCACATGCATGTCCTTTTAACATTTGCTAGATATATTGACTTATTGTCTCATGATATGGTCAATCAGTAAAAGGTCAATAACAAAATAAAAGCAGCCGGTTTAGGCATGTCATTAGGCATGTCTTTCGGAATAATAAGAATTTTCCGGAAAAAAACATTACTCATTAGGGCCATTTATACAAGGCAAAATAAGTCGCGACTTATTTAAGACGCGAGCTGGTATAAGTAGTTAGATAATTTCTTCGCGTCTTAATTCCGTATTTGTTGGCACTCCATGTATCTCTTGTTTTTGCTGGAGTTTTGCTCTTTATGGTGTCATATATTGTCCGCCATTTCTGATTTTTTCGGCCGTGTTCACAAGATGCGAACAAGCATTTATATCGTTTATCGACGAGGTCGCGTCTTATTTAAGTCGCGTTTTAAATAAGTCGCGACTTATTTTTCCCTGTATAAACGGCCTATAGTTGTCTCGTTTCAAGACATTCATTTAAGGTAACAAAAAATAATTTTCGAAATAAAAAGATAAGATAAAGAGCTATTTTGTATTTCTTTCTCACACGTCAAGTCTCTCGTCAACGAGAGCTGTTAAAGCTATAGTATAGATCGATGTATACAACATATAACCAGGCAAATCTTTGCACTTTTCCCTTCCCACTATTTATTTTCCCCCTTTTCCTAACCTAAACTATTATTTTAAACTCCCTCTCAGTTGTATATTTATTTTGGTGTCATTCATGCAGCAAAAACATTCACAGCATTTTGAATACCTACACGAAATTAAATCTTCTTTTATGGCACTGAAATAATCTGACCGATTGTGTAATCGAGGCCATCCAATGTCATACATTCAATCAAGGTCAGCTCATGTGATCACTTTCAGTCGGGCAGGTCAAGACACGCGACGCCGACGTGCATATGTTGTCTTTCGTACCCATTGTTTTCTATACGTGCCCTTTCATGCTTTAATTTTTTGACTGCATGATACTCCCTGTGGTCAGAAAGGCAACCAGTATAGCTATATGTCAACAGTAGTGATATACAATCAAAACTTTCAAGCCTCTGTTGAGGCAAGATGCAATGAAACTGCAATCACACATAATCAAAAATATATGGTAAGTTCACTGAGGCAATTTATATACTGACCTTCATTCTTTTTCATCTTTTTTTTTCATTGTAGTTTTATGCAACTTTAATTCAATAATTTTTATAATTGTCTTCTTTCCTTTCAAGACATATACAAAGTTTCCGACACTGGCAATTTTCGTTATTGCTCGGCAACTATAGGGAACGGTTCCAAGACCGTTTTTAACAATAACAGCTATTTCACTTTTTTCACGCCAGGACTGAGACGATCACGAGAAATCCTACTTAGCCTGATAAATTGTTTTTGATAAGTTGTTTCGACCGAGTCAAGCGTCATATGATAGGCCTACTGTCCAATTAAAATGCTTCATTTTATAGCAACGTAAAGATTAAATTTATCAGTCGTGATATTCCGGCATTTACCGGCGGATACTACATTCTGCCATCGATCCTTTTGCCCAACACTCTCCTCGTATTCACCGCTAGAGTGGTGGCTATTAATTTCTGCAGTCTGCTTCACAACAGCGGCAATAATGTTTCCACAATGAAGGAAATTTCTTTCAAAATGACAACCATCATATTCAGTCTTAATAGGATACATTGTGCATTCTTTTCAAAAGTTCTTTGTCTCTCTCTTTTGTTATTGTTACCCCCCAATGAGGACAGTCATTTGCGAATAAGTTGTGGAAACCCTGAATTGCGGCAATTATATACGTATACGCCGCCACGCAACTCGCGAGATTTATAGGCAAAGAAACAAGCGGGAAAATGTAATTTTGATTTGCCCTACCTCTCCCTGGTCATTTCTGGTCCACCTTTTGCATAATAAATCCTATACGTGTGGAAAATGTGTGAGGTGACCATAGGTCAAATATATAAATCAATAACAGGTATCTTCCATGCATTGAAGGAATAGAGAGAGTATAAAAGATCGTTATCTGAATCATTGCGCGGAAAGAAAAAATGGAGGAGGTGATTGTTCCCTTGGAACGGTTATATGCAAGGGTTGAGACGTACTTCAGAATAACTGAAACCATTAATGAAAGCCAAAACGAAGGACGAGGTATAATAGAAGAATTAAAAGATCTTAAAGACGCATTGATCAAATACGGGAAAGAAATAAAAGAAACCATCAACTCGCTGGAGAATAATCTTGGATGTGTGACAGCATTGGAGGAAAAGGCAAGAACTTTGGAGGAGAATGAAAAACAATATATACAGCAAATTGCCGAACTTGAGGGTGAAATTTTTGAGCAAGATAAAAAGATTGATCATTTGAAAAACGAGGTGAAAGAATTAAAAACCGGTCTACAAGCAACGCAGGGCGAACTAGCGGGGTTAAGGAATTCTCTTCAGACTGGTCAGACTGCCTTTGAATTCGAAAGAGATCTTGCAACCTACATCTATCCAAATGGTAAAAAATTCGGATATCAGAAAATATTTACGAATTTGAAAGATTGGCTGGAGATGGAAAAGGAGACACCACAAGGAAGGAAAGCAAACAAGAAATGGGATGATTTACAGAAGAAGACGTTTTCATGGACGGATGAACATGAAAAAGTGTTTTTCAAACTTCTCGACTTCAGGAAGAAATTTGCGCATCCGCTAGTTGATCGTGAGGCGATTAAAACCCAGATTCCTGACGACTTCAATGATGAAGAAAAAAAGTGCATTCAAGATATAATTCGCATGACTGAAAAGGTTAACGAGCTAATGAAAGCAGAAGGTAATTTAGAAGATTGAGAAATATCTACAATCGAATGAGAATTTAATTAAATGGCATTGGGCCTCCAAAAATGATTTTGGCTCAACACCCTCCAAATCTGTCTAAAAGAAAATTTATTCAATTATTCACAAAATATTTTCGGCGTTAATTCAGTTTCATTGATATTTGGAAAATAAATAATCAATTAAGCGTAACTGATTATAAGAATTTCATAGACTGAAAATTATCAGTTGTCAACAACGAACATTTCGTGAGGTAAATCGATAGCGAATTAGCGAATCATGTTGGGGCGTAATACTAATATACTATTTGAAAAGATGAAAACATCGGCGAAATTGCCGAGAAAATAAACTATGTATTTTTGAACCAACTATGTATGTACTGACTTCTAACTACGTAACTATGTATTTTTAAAATCTTGAGCGGATATTCGACGCCGATAGGGTAGTGGCCCTTCTATTCTGGGTCTTCAGAATTTTATTAGTAGATGTCATAATGACGTTGAATCCAGAATGCCAAACATTTTACTTTTATATTAACACTTTTCTGAAATCTAATTGCTAATAACGAAGGGCGAGCAATTTGTATTTTGTAATCGAGAGTCAATAGATTTTGTTGAAAATAGCCTGTCCATGGAAAAAAAAATAGACAAAAATACGGCTTACCGTGTTTTCTACTCTATCTCTAAATTTAAAGTGCACTTCTTAATCGACTCGCATCTTTACTCCTCCCCAAACGTTTTAATTCATATAAACAACTGACCGATATCTAAGTTTTGTTAACGCTTTTATTCCTGACATTTAAAGTATGAATAGGATTGCGGACCATGGCCAGAAAATTCGGACATAATTAACATTCTACTTCCGCCTAAATTTGCATATGGTGTCAAAATAGTTGACCTGCATCTAAGAACGAAAGGGGACTTATAGGCTCATTAATATCATTACCGAGACGTAAGCCTAAGCAAAACCGCTGCTTCCTACTGGTTGCTGCTTTTAAATTTGCATGTTTAGGGAAAATGCATGTGTGTTATTGGTTGTGACGAAAGGGAACGAAATCCTAAATAATTCAATGTCGATATATGCATGTCTTTTGTACGGATCAAGTCAAAACGGGTCTTTCAAACTGATAGCTAGATAAATGCATTTATATGGTAGGGAAGAAATACGCAAATATTTATCGTGGCAAGATTGGAATAGAAGATGCGTTCCCCTAACGCTCTTGTCAGATAGATATAGAATGTAGTGTGACTGAATGACCTCGTAAATGTATAATATACATGTATAGAGTTTATTAGTCGGTGTTTTACAGACCTCGATCAATAATCTGGTCACAGCCACAAGGGAAAAAGCACATACCGCAAATCAGGAATATTTTTTAGATCAATAATTTACTGAATTTCATCTCTGAAAATCAGTGGCTTAGCCAGACTGGCGATTTAGTCCTGCTATGGAAATTTTATTAACATTATTCATTTCTTTAGAAATTCATTGTTTTCACTGTCAACACCAAAATATCAGCATAGTGGGACTAAATTGTCAGGCTGACTACGCCACGAATTAAAATCATTTGCATTTAAGAATTGCTTCACTGCCTATACAACAAACAACAAGTGTGAAAGTGACCATGGAGAACGAAATTGTTGATTTAAATGTCCTATATGTGAACTTAAACAATATATTTCAAGTTTTGTTTACCATCTACATACCTACCGCTACTTTACCGCTTTTTAATGTTCGTATATTGTGTTATGAATATTGTGTTCGGTATGGTGAAAGACTGTATACCTATCCAAATGACAAATGTCATTCCATAATACTGTTCATATTAAAAGTCCCAAAGGCATAATAACGATGGAATATTTGTTGACTAGCTGGCAATAATACAATTTGACTTAAAACGTCTTTCGAGAAATAACGGGGGAAATTTGTAGTCATGCAGATGACAACCGTCAACCAAAGGAATGGCTGCCAATTAGCATCATATCATAAGTTCATAGGAAACAATCTGCATACAAAAGTTGTTTTATAGGTTGCATTAGCATATGCACAGACATAGCGAATAAGATCTCGGGATTTTGACGAAAGAACGTTGCATAAATGAATATTAGTACGCTTTCGTCCTTAGATGCAGGTCAACTAATAAAGCTTCGCGAGTTTATAGTAAACTGTAATGTGCACAGTACTAAACGCTATAAATACAGCTTTAGGTGGTCGATTATAATTTGCCTTAATTGCTCGTTGCAGAGAAAGTTAATCTTAATATTTTGAGACAGTATTTCAAAATGTTTTATCAGTATTCGTCCTGCATTTTCAAAACAAAGTTTTGGTCATTTATCACGTTGAATACCATATAAAACGAAAACCGTAATAGCGTACAAATAAAATAAAAATGCAGAGCCGACATAAACCTTTACCAGCAAAATATTACCTCAGGATCTTTAATATGACACGAATTACAAGAAACAACCAGGGCAAATTGCAAAGATGCAATGGTTTTCCTTAATTTTGCGAAATTTAAGAATGCGCAATATAATTTTTAGTTCTGCAAACGAATAATATTTGAACAGATATGCAAATTTGCTACGGCAATCTGCATATTCCATGTCCGCAATTTCTGGCCATGGTTCATTCATTTTGGCTCCATAGAAAATTCCGGGTTCGGCCACGAGATTGTTTAGGTATATACTTGCTATATCCAGGGTATTTTCACTAGTTTGACTCAGTGGTTGGCCTTTGTTCAATTGCAGCTCTCTTTGCCGACAGCGAGGAACTCGTCGACGGCTCGGACCGTTTGGATGAGAAAAATGGAATTAGATTTCGCCCCTTTCTATCCGTGCACGTTATGTTAATCTCATCTTTTTCGTCGAGTTGAACGACAAACTTGTTTTCAAAATCTCCCGATCGAATACAGAAATCGTTTCCTTCCTGATCGTAAATAACGATCTCTGCATTCCTCCACGTCTCCTCTGATTCCGTGTCGAGTTTTGTGATCGTCGCTTGGAGTATTCGTCTGAGAGTTACGACAAGTGTCGGATCGTCTGCCTGTCCTTCGTTACCGCAATGCTTCACGATTAGTTTGCCAATGGTTCGCTTGCTAATGATCTCGACTGTCTCCTAGGTTGGTCAAAAGCGAAATAAAAAAAAGACGATTTCGCAACCAACCAGTGCCAGTCCATTTCTAATTTCTAATCTAAAATGATCTTGCATGCATATGGCAAGCAAATTATGCGACGTTTAATATAACTTTATGCAAGAGCTATAGCCTTGCTCGAAACTTTAAAATTACTCACTCTTGTATTTTTGAGGTTTTTATTCACAACCTTTATTAATACGTCTCATGCTAATTCTTGACCTTGTTCTAGAAACTGATTATTGAGAAATTTAGAAACGTCAGTTGTGAAATTTTGTGGTCGGAATTTGCATGCAACAATAAACAAGATGTTGCCAAGTCGACTTAAAACCGGCTAATCTAAGCCGTACGTAAGTTTCACTTGAAACCATCGAAATATCCGAAAGCAAGACCTCAAATTCAGGCGTAATGACACTGCTAACTCTGATTTCAACTAAAAACTGTTCCTAAATTCCAAAATTTGTAATGACTTGTACTGCACTGAAGTTATTGACAGACGAAAAGTTCAGATTGCATGCCATATATACTTTGAATATTTTTGAACTTAGTTTGGCATTAAATTACGATTACGACGCAGCCACGGTTTCGTCAATCTCATTGCCGCCGTAAACCATAAATATAGTAGATGAATATCATATTGTAAACTCGCTGAAATGTATAGTACTATCGAATATAGCTACCTGTCTAGAATACGGCTGCTCCTCTATAGAACTTTTGGAACTACTTATTCCCATTGTGATGTATCGTTCGGACTCCTTCAAGATGCATGCCCCAGATGACCTGCCAGTCACGTGTATTTATAATACTCTGTTTGAAAGAATCGTCTAAAGAGTCAAAACGTTTCGTCTTCAAATGCGACTTTTCAGTTTTGAACTACAATAACAGGCGGAATATTAAATAATGCATGCATAATAACTTTTCTCGGTGGGATACTTCGAGGAAACAGGAAACTGTGCAAAGAGAAAGGGAATAGACTTCCGGTAGATCAAATGATAGGGCTATATTTTCAGTTCTTCATTTCTAATAAACCAAATAAAGCATACTACTATTATCAAATGAAAGAAAATCCAGAGCACAGCGATGATAGAAAAACGATAGATTGTAGTTTGACCATGCAGTTTTACGATAAAAATAAAGACATGCAACATTATAGCTGTTTAATAATGTATTTCAGTAAATAATGAAACATGATCTCAAGGTTTGAACTATAATAAAGCTTTCGAATTCACTTCCAATGCTTTGAACAAACCACTTTCTCAAAACTAAAAATGAAAATAAGAGAATTTTTAAGGGGCAATCAAACATATATAATTCTTATTGCTAAGCTAGTGCGTATATATAGAGGTTATAAAAAGGGTCTTAATTTCGAGTGGAATTTTCACACTTCAAATTCAAGTCAGGAACAGTTGGCCTTATAGTTTAAAAAAAAACTATTGATATCGATACTAATTCTTACGTGCATGCATGACTCGGCATGTAACTAAAAAAGGCTGTTGAAATTAAATTTAGGATAACAACTGCCTAAAATACACAAAAACGGCTTCCGTTGACGTTTCGACCTGATAGCCTTCGTCATGCAGGAGCCTTCGTCAAGAAAACTAAACACAAAGTGGCACCGTGAATATGATTTCTTTTGAAAGTGAAGAGAGAATTGATGCTGTGTTTTGAAAATCGTTGTTTTGTGATCCGAACATTCAATTGTAAAATCTTAAAATCAGTGTGAAAGAATGCAGGAAGAATATTTAATAGTGTAGATACATCATGCATGCAAATAACTTCATATATACCATAAGACGACATGAAAGTTTTGCCTGTATACTGATTTGAATTAACCTTTAATTGTTAAACAACAAAAAAGCATTTCGCTTTAAAATATATATCATTATATAAAACATTGCTAAAATATTAAACCTTGGACATGTTTCGAAATCGAGTTGCCTTGCATGCATGTCGTTACAGGATTCAACTTTCAAGTCTGTTAGATTGTTAGGCTCTACTCAAGACTTTCCAGCGTCATATTCCAAGGTCGGTTCATGGTTTATGGCAGCTTTATGTTCCGAACGTAGCGAGCTATTCGACGAATTTGTGGTCCGTTTGAAAGGAGCACCTAGGCATGAAAATAAACTTCGCTTTTTTCTGTTAGTGCACGTTATGTTAATCTCATCTTTTTCGTCGAGTTGAACGACAAACTTGTTTTCAAAATCTCCCGATCGAATACAGAAATCGTTTCCTTCCTGGTCGTAAATAACGATCTCTGCATTCCTCCACGTTTCCTCTGATTCCGTGTCGAGTTTTGTGATCGTCGCTTGGAGTATTCGTCTCAGAGACACAACAAGTGTCGGGTCATCTGACTGTCCTTCGTTACCACAATGCTTCACGATTAGTTTGCCAATGGTGCGCTTGCTAATGATCTCGACTGTCTCCTAGGTTGGTCAAAAGCGAACTATTTGATAAAATTGCATTGGCTTTCGCAGAGGAGCGGCATGCACATGCATGCAAAAGTATTCGTAGCTCGTGTACACAGACAAAACCACCCGGTATTTTGTACGATTTCTTCAGAAGCACAAAAGAATGACTGCATGTGTGATCACAGAATCGAATAGAGAATTAATGCGGTTTCCAACGTTTTGCAGGTCATGAATGCATTCAAAAGATGACCTTGATCAACGTTTATGCATGTTTTGTCATTTTCACACATAGCCAATAGAATCGTAGTATGCACAAAAGATTGCAATTCGATAGGCTAACGTGTAAGAATGGCAGAAGACGATAATTCAATTAACCATCAACCTAAAATTCCTGTGTGGCTATCGAAATGCATGCATATAACTAGGCAATTACAAAATATGACGTTCGAAATCTGTAGAAGTAATTCGAAACATATAAAAGCTTCGCTTATATAAAACAACTTCTTGTATTTTTGGTGTATACGTAGATAAGTGAATCAAAACACACAATCCCTACCAACACTTCCTGTGCTGATTTGTCTTCTACGCAACTTTTGCCATGTCATTTATGAATTGGTGGAAATTTGCTTCGTAATAATAAACACGAAGCTACCACTATAAGTTGATTTGAAATTAGCCGATCAAAAATCGCATAAAACATTAAAATTCATATTTTTTGGCAAGCAGCAAAATTCAGGCTGGTATATGTTTCAGATAGACTGTACTATAAAGCTCTAGAAATACACTGGACAACTCTAATTTCAATCAAGAATTGTTTCTACGAATTCCAAACTACTATTTCTCCCTTATGAGAAAGAATTTATTCATCCACGCATTGTATTTCGAAATAGTGAACGTATATTTGCATGTTTTGCGATGCAGCCACGCTTCGGTTCATTTCCTGTAAACCGCTTGCTCGCTATATATTTCGATGCAAACTGTTATTCAACAGGCAATATAATTTTGCGAGCTTATCTGAACTGCGTAAATATTATAAAAAATATACCTGTCTCGAATATGACTGTTTTTCGATAGAATTATTCGCACCCATTGTGAAATGTCGTCAGAATGTCCGGTGTCCTTCAAAATGCATGCCTGCATGGTCCAGCTGACCTGCGCATGCCGGTCACGTGTTTTTCAACCTTGACACTTCGTTTGGGAGAGAACCTTCGAAGTACCAAAACGCTTTGTCTTTTAAAACAACTACTTTTTCTCGGAATAAAAGGTAGAATAAATAATGCGCAATAACGTTTCTCGGTAAGATTGTTCAAGGAAGCTAAAGAGAAAGGAAATAGACTTCCGGTAGATCATATGACTCGCTAATTTTTTTCTTAATTTTCGAAAAGTCAGACCATTAACAAACATCACAGATTAATAAAGTTTTGGTAATACAGCTATGATAGAATAGCTGTAGATTGTTTTACAAGTTTTAAAATAAAAATATAGACAAAATTATATTTAATCGGTTTCAACAGATACTGAATGAAACATGATCCATGCAAAAGTTTATGAAGCATCGCGTTCACTGCTTAAAACGAAGCATTTTCTCCGAATTTCACACTTTTCTTGGAAAATATTTGAGAGAAGAGGGACATTTTCCCAGCAAAGTGATTTTAATTCCAATCGTAACGCCTTCGACATGGTAAGTTCGCAAATTAAGACTCCTATATATAATGTAATTCCTCTTGTCGTAAATCATAACATGAAGCTTTTTTGAGAATCCAGCAAACCTTTCCTTCAATTTAAAACGCAGTTTGTAACCAACAATAACATATATCGTACTTTCGCTTTTATTCCGTTGCAAAATGTCTAAAAGTTATTTCGCCCATATAAAAACAAAAATATTTGTATACTTTCTTTACACCCAATTACAAATCATTTAAGGCAATGTGAGCTTCGCTGGCGTAAACTAGGCTTCGTTTTGAACCTTCATGAATGTACTGAGCTTAGTAAACGAAACCGCATCATTCCTTATTTCCTGAGGCATCGGCAGAAATCTGTATTAAATACTCTTCTTGTTAGCCTTAAACTACTGCAATCCTGAATGATATATATGTCATGAAAGGGCAAGAATTACTGAACATGCACGAACCTCCCTTGCTCATGGGCAATGGCTACTCGTTACATAGCCGATTTTATTTCGTATCTTTCACTTCTATCACATGTACAATTTGTGTTCCCTCATCAAGAGCCGCCAGTTTGGGGCGTTAATTTCCCTCTATTTTATAGTAGGCCATGCAGTATTTGATATATAAGCGGTAAGTTCTTGCTACATGCTATAATGGCTTGCGCTGCATTGAATAAGAGGCTGTGTAAATTCTTTCTCATACACCTGAAGTTTGAATCATCTTTTTTTAAAACTAACTTGAACAAGCTTTGCTATATGAACGAGTTGTTTTATTCCATCTGTATTTGGCAAGAGAGTGCGTAGAATTAAATCATAGCATGCATGCATTCATGTGGTCAGAAGACGAAGCGATTTTTTATAGTGTGTGAATGGCCCATGCAATTGTATGGCCAATGCAATAATCGTGCTATATACTACCGTATTTTCAATACATTTTACTCGGGAACCATTATATATAACCCATGCAAACATTACATGCAGCCGTTGGATTGAGGAATCTGTTATCAACAACATTGAACTTAAGGGTGTTCACTAAAATCATGATCAACGACAACGGTGAAGAGTGTCACTTAAAAATATAAAAAATCGCATTTGTATATAGGCCTATAATTATTGTATGAAAAGCAAAACTCTAGTTGGACTTGGGAAGTAATCAATATCAACTTATTTATTTCGTGATCCGCAATAAAGCC